>NC_143565.1:85796666-86107500 GCF_054136105.1 Typopeltis vanoorti
AAATGTATAGATAATTTTTAAAATCTGTAACATTTATTTTTAAGATGTATATAGGCGCATTAATCGAATTTGGGTACCAAAAAAATGATGCACTAATTACTGCATAGAGACAATATAAGGGTGCCTAAATTTTCTTTGCCTAGGGGGTGCCAGATACTCTCGCACTGGCACTGGACTGAGTCTATATAAGTAGCATAAATTTTACATAAATCGAATGATTTATGTAAAGTTCTCTATACGACTGTGTATAACAAATCTAACTGTTTTTCTATGGCATGTGCACTACATGAAACTACAGCATTCGACTGTTGAACAATTGCAGTTGCAACATCTTCAGTCATTTGTAGAATTTCAGATTTATACCGTCTTCCTGGTTGGACATCAAATTGCCCATCTCTTCAAATCAATGCAACCCTGTTGCACTACATTTGGTGTCACTGGTCTTTTCACAAAGTCTTTAGGCATCTGTACTCGCAAAGTGCTGGCACAGCATTTTCCCCCATTCCTATAGAAACACTTCACAAGCAATCTTAATAGAGAGGCTTAGGTGTTGAACATTATTCATAATTTACTTTAACAGTATGACAATAACAAATAAATTATAAAAATATATTAATTAATTAGCTTATATTTCGCTGGATTTCAAACCAGCATCTTCAGAGCAAAATCATGTTAGTTTTCATGCAACAATGAATAAGTGAAACCATTTCAAATTGTAAAGGACAAAAGATCTAAAATCCTAATTTGGTGTCCTCTAATGTTGTAAAAATGCAGTATGACAATTGTGTAGAGTTGATCTTAGAATAACAGCCTCCCAAATTTTTGGACAATTAATGGCTAAATTTGTTATTTAAGGAAATGCTTCACAGATGGCTGACTAAAAATAATCTTTCTCACCTATAACGGCTTCTGTATAGCACAAGTTTCTTTCATTTAATCTTGTGTGAAAGGATGTCCAAAGTGTGGTCTACCAATCCAGACTTGCCATAATAACGGTGGTGAAAGTATTTCTCATGTTCTCCAAGGCCAATGTTAACAGATCCTCCTGTCTGTCCATAGTATGTTAAATCACAGGGAACTTCCATTCTCTTTCTGTTTACTGAAATTTGTTCCAGATACATAGTCAGATGGATTTGATATAAATTCCTAATACTTCCCTCAGTATCTGATTAGAAAAAGAAAGTATCTCTGCTTGAATCTAATAGTCCGAGATTCAAACTCCACTATATCATGGATGTTTACTGGAGCCCTGAAGTGGCTTAAAAGAACCATGTTTGGTCTGCAGACCAGGATCCTCACATAAACCTTAACTCATCTATGATAATAAAATATATGATGGATTTTCAACCATGCACTACATAAATAAGTGAAGACATAAAGCAAGTTCTAGTGGATGAGGAGAAGGTACTAGAGCTGTTGCACAAACTGAATAAGAATTCTGTGATATGCAATTGTGGGCATGTGAAAATGGCTGTCATTTCAATGTTAATAAATGTAAAGTCATGCGCTTTGGTGTGATTAAGATATCCAATGTTGTATTATATTGGTGTGATTATGCTTGAAGAAACTGATGAGTCTAGGGATCTTGTAGTTTTAGTAGACAGGAAGTTGAAGTTCAAGGGTCATATAGCAAAACTGTAAATACAACTCAGAGAATAATGGCCATGCTGAAACAAACCTTGACATGTAAAGATATGGAAATCATGACTTCCATATCTTAGGAAGTCATTTTGTAAGCCCTCACTTGAACTACTGCATGCAGGTCTGGTCTCTTGGTTTACAAGGTGATTCTGATACAGAGAAGAGAGTGTAAAGAAGAGTGTCAAAAATGATATCAGGATTGTGGAATACAGATTGAGAATTTTTTAGGCTGTATTCCACAATCCTGATATCATTTTGTGATATCATGATGTGATTGAGACTTACAAACTTCCAAAAGGGTTATACAGAATTTCAGCAGATGGAAGTTTTCATTTTATGGAGGGTTGGGAAAAGACACAAGGGCATCCATAGAAGTTGAGAATGAATGCTGTCAAGACAAAGGGGGAAGGTTAGGGCTAGATTTTTCTCTCATAGAGTGGTGCACGATTGGAATGGATTGCCATTGGATGGTGTGTGTACAAGTAGCATGAATGAATTCAAGAATTGGTATGACAGCTGGTGCAAACAGTATGACTTCCCCTCATTCAGTTCCTGACCACCTGGAGGTCTCTCTTAATAACAGTAGTAATGATAATAAATAGTAATATATCTAGTGGGCTAGATTTGCCACTGACAGTCTGAGGAAGAGCATTTTCCAGATGTGAGGCAATTTTATACTTCTTGAGGTAAGTATAGTTTATCAAAGCAGATTCAAGTAAGATTGTCACTGAATTGTTTCTCTCAAATAAGCTGAACTTTTTCATGTTCCTGTCTATTTTCAAAGTTTTGATCTTTTTATTGCTAAATTTGCTACAGCTCTTACTCAATTTAGTTAAAGAAGGGGTCTTGCAGTGGATTTGTGTAGGGGCACATCTGCAAAAAGCTAAGTTTGAATCTTGAATTCATAACTTATAACTGACATCAAATTTAATGCAACTTTCATCTATAGTGCAATTCACATAGATGATGAATAAGAGTGCAACCTTGTTTCACGAATTATCTTTCTGTACCTCTTCCAATTCTAGCTATGACTTACAACTTAAATATAAATTATGTCATGTATCGATAAAATATCAATATGTCCACACAGAACCAAGCAATAAAGTGATCAGTACTGATGAATTAGTTGTGACAAAACTTGTTACAACCAATTAAACACAATAAGTTGGATTATAATAAACTTGAGATTAGTCTCAATAATAGCATTTTTTTAAAGAAGGAATTTTTAATCAGTTTTAATATTAGGAAAATATCCTTTCCTTTATTTACTTACTTTTTCAAAACGTTTTCTTTAATAGTTGTAATTTAAACTAAGAATATATATTTTTTGTTTTATCAATATAATAGCCTAATTTATATACTTTTTTTTATATATAAGAAATAAAGTATAGTTTCTGGGAAAATTCCCATGTTACTCCTATTAAACACTATTAATATAATTACAGCTATTATAGCCTGTTTTTGTTTAGGAGTGTCCCTTATTTTAATACATTGGTTAACATTACTCAAAAAAGGGTTTTATATATATATATATATATATACAGGGTGTTCGGGATAAATTTGACATATTTATAATTAATTATATTTTTCCGTAAGTTACATGTATTAACACACACTTCTCTTCATTTAAAAGTTTGGACCCTTCTTCATTCATATACAAGATGTCAGAAAGGATGGATAGCTGGAACCCACCTGAATCATGGAAGAGAATAACTTGTATCATGATGATTCGTGCCCGCCATCAAAATAAGGATATTACGACTGCTGCCCAATGCTCCCTGAATATAGTAAAAACAATCAGGCATGAACTAGAGACTTGCAATGGTGACTACGAGGATGTAGCAAGAAGAAAGATCCCTAGCAGACGATCTGATTGTGTTCGTACAGCAGAATTCCTCGCAAATCTGCAGGAACAGGTGTTGAAGAACCCTGGCATTGGAATTCGGGCTTTGTTCGTGGAGTTGCTAACTGTAGTCAAGCCCTGGATAACAAGGGTAGCCAATGGTAGGCCGTATGTATGGCAGCAGGATTCGGCCCCTTGCCACACCTCTGGGAAAAGTCAAAAATGGTTGTCTGAAAATTTCTACGACTTCACCAGTCCAAATGTTTGGCCTCCAAACTCCCCAGACCTTAACCCCATGGATTATTTTGTATGGGGCGCAGTTGAAAAAGACACCAATCGCACTTCCAGTAATACAAAAGCCCAGTTAATGGATAAAATTAAAACAGTTTTTGCGGCCCTTCCCAGGGAGACTGTAGCATCAGCTTGTTCGAGGTTCCGAAGCAGAATTGAAGCTGTGATCGATGCTAATGGTGGTTATTTTGAGTAAATCTTGTTGATAGTATTGTAATTAACTCTGCCTGTAATGTTTTTTTGTCAATTCATTAAATTTAATAGATACAAAGAAGATTTTCTTTTTCCTTACGAAACTGTCAAATTTATCCCGAACACCCTGTATATTATTAATAGTAACCCGGGTTTCCAATCTTATTTCCCGCGCAAAAACGCACCCCCATGTTCCACATAATATACAGAACAGACTATAATAGCCGTAATTATATTAATATAAGAAATAATTTTTCTGACTATTCATCCATTACATTTCGAAAATTCACACATAATCTGCTTCTGGCATATAAATATGAAACTCACCTCCATTATGAGCATCCCTACTTGTAAATTCAATGGTGCCATTATGTGCATTACGTTTTTCCTCTTTATATAACTTATGTTTACCATCAACAATGTATTTACTTGCAAGTCCATAATCTACTAAGTATACCTATTTAATATGAAAATAAAATAAATCTTACTCATTTTTCTATTAGAATCACTAGTTTACCAGTAGCTCAAGAAAGCCTCATAATTAATAGCCTTAAAAAGTCCTTAAATACACAACTAACAGATTAAGAAACATGCATTATTACTGAATACTGATGCAAAATAACTTACAAGCAGTTAGTACTCTGTAAAACATTGTCATATAAAAAAAAGAGTAGAAGCATTCTGCTTTCTTACATGGTGGCAAAATACATTTGCCATCATAAGAGTTGGCAACATATTTTGCCTTTTCATGTATAGCCAACCCGAATATTACCAGAGCCCTGAAGTGGCTTAAAAAATTATAGAGCACCAAAAATTCACAAAACTTTACTCACACCCATGGCAAATTATTGATACTAGAAGCATTCTGTTTTCAGGCAGAGAGTGTTCTTTTTCATCCACCCTCAAAGTGTGGCAAAGAGAATAAACAAAATACATACAGACAGTTTGGTAGATGAAGTGGCATTTTTTACTGGAATGGAGAAAGTCCAAATGGATCAATATAATAAATGATAAGTGTACTGGATGCAAATATATATTTATAAAACATTTCTGATTTGAAGGCCAAAAACTAGAATTATTGAAGCAGAAACCAATTCCACAGACCTTATAAAGGTTTCTGTAATCATTTACAGAATCAACTTTTATTTAAAACACTGTTATGTGATATTGTTACAGATAATTTTTCCCTCTATTAGCACATCTCACAAGCAAAACTCTGAACTTCATAAACTGATGTGCGACTACTATTATGGATTTCGTCATTCTCCATTTTTTCCCTATTCCACTTTAAGATTACAGGAAATCATTCCTCATGGAAAAGAGCCAATTCTGCCAACAGAAAACAGTCTATTCCTAGGATGCAATTAAAATATTGTTTAGACATAAGATGAACATTCACATGAAGCTGCAAACTTCACACCCCGTCATGAAAAGGAAGACAATGTAACGATGGTGAGCAAACTAACCGGTGTTTTGGAGAGAACCATCTTCAGTGTGAAAGAAGAAGTTACATGTGTTAATGACAACACCCAAAAATCAGGCATGACAGGGACATAAACTCAGCCAATCCAGTGTGAAGCATTCGATGCCAAGATTTGACAACTTAGTTCCATGCACATTTCACTGCAAGAATCATGAATTTTTCTTCAGGAATGAACAACCCACAGCGAACAAGTTGATTGTTGAAGTCAATAGTAATCTTGATCTGTGATAAATACCAAAAACGACAATTTATTGAATGATGGAGGATCTCGGCTTTAGGTATATAAAACAGCAACATGCACTGGCATTCATAGAATGAGGATGTAATTGCTTGGAGACATTGATACCTTAGAGCGCAGAGGAATATGCACCTTCCTTGCAGTGAACAGGCTACAATCTTAAATCCCCATGAAGTGGAACAGAACATAGGAGGATCTCTCTGCATCTCCTGGAGGTAGAAAGCATTCTAGAGGAATGGTTTCTACCACCAGGAGTATGTATCAATACTTGAAGCAGAAAAAAAAAAAAAAAAAAAAAAAACATTAAAAACTTGAAATATGTTTTACATTAAAAAGCTGGAGTATGTGATATTCAACCTTTGGTGCTTAAACATGGAGGTATAAAAATTTTATAATGACTAGAGTGCATAATACAAAAAGCATCGTCAGAGGGAATAATTACCTAAGTTTTGTATCCTTTACAGTTAACAAGCAATTCTTCATCTTTGGACTATGAAAAAATCATAAAATTTTTTTGATGCCTTTTTTTTTTTTTTTTTTTTCTTGTGAAGATAATAAACCATTAAAACTGCATTCTTTTAGAGATGTTGATCAGTCATGGATTTCAACAGACAGCAGTTACATTGCACAATGAAGTTTGCTGTTCAGCTAAATTGTGAAGAACGCAATCAGAAAATCAAATCAGATTATAGAGAGTAGGTGAGGCTTATTAACTATCATGCATAGTTTCATATATTTTTTGTAAGGGAATATTGATAAGTATTTAAAAAATAAATGCACAGAAAAGATATGGATGTAGCTTCACATTTTCTATAAATAAAAGCATGACATCATTTTCCATACACTTTCTAGTGAAGTCCCCCCCCCCCTAAATGCCTATCTACATCTCCTGTTGTGAAGAAATTAGAGAAACAAATTTAAGGTTTCTAATTCTAATAGCACATTTTAGTAATTCTGCATGCTCTCACTAGTTGCACTTTCATCTAAATGCATATTCACATCACTTCATTTAAAATGTGACAAGGGCTAATTGCATGTGCCACAAATTTCAACCACTTTGCTGCCACTTGAGTGGAGGAAGATGGTACTATCCATTGGATTTCATGGCCTATCAACATTTAAAAGAACGCAGTTTTCAAAGTTTGATATCATTAAAAAAAAAGGGGGGGGAATGCCAAGTACTAAAATATTTTTAGTTCATATCTAGAGGAAAGGAACTGTTTGTAAATACAATTTGCAAGTTAGCTGGAGAGTGATCTTTTCCAATATCACTTATAACAAAGATTTATTTTGCACTACTTGTGGCAATTTTCACAACTTTAGAAGGGATTAACTTAGTACTGTATTACTTTATGATACAATACTGTGTTCCAGTAAGATATCACTTTAAGATATGATACTGAAATTGCAAATACAGCAACTCCAGTAATATCTAATATGCTTCCAAATTATATCATTTCACATTAACATGATTTTTTGTCATTTTTTAATGATATTTCTGTTTTGGGCTGGCACATGCTAGTTCTTTGGAGATGGGAATTTTTACATGTTTATGCGAAACTTTATAGTGTTAGTTGAATTTCAATCATGGTCGGAGCTGTTTCAACAAGACTTACCTTCAGATTTCAATTTACCTGTTCTGAAGTTATCAGTATTTTTTTTCCATTTCAGAATTTTAAAAATATTCAAAGAAAAGAAAAGCTACTACTACTTCAGAAGAAAGGCTTGCTGCTGTGAGATCAGATATGGGAACAAAGAAGAAAATAAAGGATAGTAAGTTAGTGACTAGTGTTAGATCCTGATTGGAGTTCTTTGCAAGCAAATTCTTTATTCAGGATTTAATCTACTAAATATTACTAATTAAGGAGATACCTGCACATCAGCACATAATTATGAGAATTTCCTTGTGTCGTGTGATAATATGTATTCTATATGTGCTATATACTGAAGTTCATTCCTGTATAACTGAATTCAGAAGCAGAGAACTTTGTGTCAGAATAGTAAGAATTGTGTAAGGGAACATACATACATACATCTTCAAGGCCCAACTTTCCTAATTGGGTTGTGGGGGCAACAGCTGCAAGAGGAACTTCCAATGGTCACGATCCTCTGCCACCAAGCTCAGGTGTTCTGGTGGGATTCCCAAACGTGTCCACCCAAGGTTTTGGATATAATCTATCCAGCGAGTCCTTGGCCTTCCATGTGGCCTCCCACCCTCTGGCTTGGCAAAGAGGGCCTGCTGAGGGAGCCTCTCTTGTGGCATTCTGACCAGGTACCCGTACCAACGTAACTGTGATCTCTCAACACAGAGAAGCAGCAGTTGAGTATTGAGGGTTTCCTGAATTGCAGAACTTCTAACTCTGTCGAGTCTTGTCAGCCCTGTAACCCCTCGAATGAACCTCATTTCAGCTGCTTGGATTCGTGTCCGCATTCTTTCAGTCATTACCCAACTCTCATGACCATAGGTGAGGATGGGGACATAGACTGTATTGAAGACAGCCAGCTTTGCCTTCTGGCTTAACTCTCGCTTCAATACTACCGAACAGCCAAGTTCCCGCAATATTGAGCTTGCTAAGCCAATTCGAGTATCTAGCTCTATGTCCCATTTTCCATCATTCGTGAATATGGACCCAAGGTATTTAAACTTCTCTACCTGCCTCATTAGGACTCCACTTACATGTACAGTGCACTGGGATGGTTGTCTTGAGACCACAAATGTTTCAGTTTGGGCCACACTGATCTTCATTCCGGCATCTGCACAAACAGCTACAAACCTATCCAGGGTGTGCTGGAGGTCAACTGTGGAAGAGCTAAGCAGAACTAGGTCATCTGCAAAAAGCAGATGTCCAATGCTACATCTTCCAATTCTGACACACTCACTGCCTCAGCTGTGCCTATCAATCCAGTCCTTAAATATTATGAAAAGGAGGGGTGACAGAACACACCCTTGGCAGAGGCCAACGGAGACTGTGAAAGGTTCAGACTTTGTGCTGTTTACCCTGACACAAAACTCTGGGCATTCATACATGGACTTGATGGCAGCTAATAGTTAGCCATCCACTCCATACTCCTGTACTACTTGCCAAAGCTTATCATGAGGAACCCGGTCATATGCCTTCTCCAAGTCCACAAAACATGTGTAGACATTCTTGGCATATTCCCAAGATTTTTCAAAGACTTGTCTTAAAGTAAAGATTTGGTCAGTTGTCCTTCTACCAGGAGAAAGCCACATTGTTCTTCCTGGAACTTTGACTCAACTATGCTCCTGCACCGTCTTTCCAAGCACCTAGCATACACTTTCCCAGGCAAGCTGAGCAGAGAGAGAGATGCCACGATAGTTACTGCAATCCTTCTGGTCTCCTTTCTTGAAGACTGGTATTATTATGCTTGTCTGCCATTGCTCTGGTGCTCGCCCAGATATCCAAGCAGCCTGACACACACTCGAGTCAGCCAGAGGACACTGTCTCAACTTAAGGCTTTTAGCATTTCGGGCCGAATTTCATCATTGCCAGCAGCCTTGCCCGATTTTATTGCTAAATGGACCTCTTGCTGTGAGACTAGTCATTGCCCCAATCTGCACCTCTTGGATGTCCACAACTGCTAGGCCAACTGGGTTAAGAACGCTCTCAAAATATTCCCTCCATCTGTGGAGGATATCCTTCTCGGTTGTTAAAAGTGCACCATCAGAGGCCTTAATTGCCCTTGCTGTGCACGATTTCCTCCCTCGAAGGCGGTGGATGGTCTGCCGGAACACTTTGTTTACATTTGCATAGGATGAGTCTAATCTTTCTCCAAAGGATTCCCAAGCATTCTGCTTTGCTGTCTTTACTGCCTCAGCATACCGCAAACACATCTCAGGTGACCTGACCCTAAGCCATGTTAGATAGGACTCCTTTTTTGCCCGGACAGTTTTTTGGACTTCTTAGTTCCACCAAGGTGTTCTTTTCTCACTGCCTGTTGCCACCCCGAGCCGCTTTCTGCCATAGCATGAGAGTGCAGAGATAGTGACAGCTGTTCTGAACAGCTTCCACTCCTCCTCAACGTATGCAGTATGCTTGGGAATCTCTTTGAACCTGGAGGAAATGTGATCTGCAAAATTCTTCCTCACAGCCTCATTTTCCAATGTCTCCCATTTCACGCGGTATAGCTGCTTAGGCCTACCAGCGTTGATGGTAGCATCTGGTTTCTGAAGCCGTAGAGTGCACACAACAAGGTGGTGGTCAGTTGACAGTTCTGCCCCTCTTCTCACACGAACATCCAACACTGAGGAAAATAGGTCTGCTGAGACTATAATCAGAGACCTTTGTTCTAGTGTATCCCTGTACCAGGTATACTTATGGACTTCTCGGTGCTGGAAGAAGGTATTCATTATGGACAAGCTGTTAGTACAGCAGAAGTCCAATAATTTCAAACCCATTCGCATTAAGGTCAAGGGCGCCGTTCCTCTCAACCACCCCTCCGTGTCTGGTTATCTGTTCCAACCTGTGCATTGAAGTCACCCATTAGCAGGACTGATTCCATGTCTGCCACCCTGTCAAAAGCAGCATCCACTTCCTCTAGGAAGGCAGAGTATTCTGACTCCAGATTAGGTGCATAGGCTTGCACCACAGCCAAATCCTGGTTTTTCATCTAAAGCCTTAACACACATATCCGTCCCCCCCCAATGGGATTCACTCAGCAATACAGTCTGACAGCTGGGGCTTATGAATTTCCCCAAACCTGCCTGAGATGAAAATGTCGGGCTCGCACCAGAGTAGTAGAGCTTCCATCCCTTATCCAGGTCAACAGTTTCAGAGTATCATCTCTTGGTCGAAGAAAGCCTGACTAAGTCTAGCCGGTAACCCTTGGCTTCCTTGACCAGTTCCAACTCCTTCCCTGTCAGAGAGATGTTCCACTTGCCTAAAGCCATAGTCTGGTGCCACTGTCATTGCCATTTCCGTCCTTTTGCAGAATCATTTCTTTGCACTGCCCCTAAACATTTCCCCAAATGAGTTGCGGGCCCATTGATGGAGTTTCCTCTAGCAGAGTGCTAAGGAGTGGTGTCTAAGGGAGACTGTAACATATTTTTCGAATGGGTCCTTCTGCCTAAAACCAGCTTTGGGAGGTTTGTCGGGTGATTTGTGAGAGAGCGGTGTGTCGATTACAAACGATGTTGGACGATGAGGCCTATTCTTGAGAATGCTTGAAGATTTCCAAGCGAAGCTAACCTTGATATGACGGCCTATGCAGAAGTTCCATCAGAGAGAACGGAGGAAGTTTCCTAAGAAGGGGCAGAAAACACGCCGAAGTCCGGAAGTGATTCAGGGACAGCGTAGTGCATCGCCAGGTGCAGAGACTGCCGATAAATATACAGGAAAGTAATCCAGATCTACATGTGATAGAGTCAAGACAGTCAGAAAGCAAAGGGTAACTTAAAGAATTTCTTTCTATGTTAAGATCATTTTGAAGAAAGAGAATTTGTGTAAATTGTAAGCTAAGGACATTTTACTAGAGAACTTTTAAGTGAGAATTTCACTGAATTAGTTAAACCCCGTGGAACAAAGAGAAATTGTTGATAGGCAGTATTTTGATTGAGAATGACTAGAATTGATTAATGAAATTTAGAATTAAGGTAACTATTGATAGAGTATTAATGAAAGTGTTTAATGTGCATTCAGTGAATAATTTGTGAAAAGAATTATAACCTAGTAGTGTTGTGCTTACACTCAATCTTATCTTTTCGTAGTTGAAAGATTTAGCTTACTTAACTTCATTGATGTGATTTAGTATGAACCCTAACTTAGTGTGAGTTTTGTTGTATTGAATATTTGAATTTTCTTAACTGTAAATGTTCTGTGCTTTTCCAATAAATATGTTTTGTACCGTATATCTGAGTTTATTCCTGATTATGAATTCAAACCACCACTTATGAAATAGAACCTTTTTGGCAGGAAGGAATTTAGATATTATTGCTTAAGTGAGATTCAGGTCACAACTGCTAACTGAATCTGCACGGCACTAGCATAAGATTAATTATTGTGTGAATCCCTTTTGAATTTAGAATTATTTTCCTGAACAAGTCTTTTCTGTTATAGGATATTGGCTGGCGCAGCATAATACAAATTTTGCCAGTATCCGAAAAGGAAATAGTACTGAATTAATATTTTAGAGGCACAACTGTAGATTAGATAGCAGGCTAATTAGAGATAGAATAAAGTAAAATATAGAGAAAGCAATGAAATAACAATGGCGCAGCCAACAGGATTTGATTAGGGTCCCCTAGAATTTAAGGTTGACACATCCTTAATCACTTTAAGTTGGTTTTTGATATCGTAACAGGCAATCAGGCAATTTTGGAATAATTAGAATTTGAGAAAAATATGTTGTGTTGAATTGTAAGATGAATGCAGGTATGTCTCTACCTACAAGCTCATAGTTAGATGACTCAGAGTTTTTTTAGAACGATTAATCCCCAACATGTATTCCCTCAGTTTTTGGGTGATGAATCTGATGACGTGGTTGCATTCTTCGAGTACACTGAGAAGGATTGGTCAGTGGAGTGAACTCTAACTGCTCATTCTGCTATGCAGCAAGCTAGTTGGAAAGGCTAAAACCTATTTTCTCTCCTCACTGGTTCTGAAAGAAACTCGGAGTTACGTTAAATTTAAAGAAGTCCTTATTTCACAGTTCTCAAGAGTAAGAAACGTGGGACCGAATCTGTGAAAGCTCCAAAGGATGGAACAGAAGGACAAAGAAAGTGTGTCTGATTACCATAATGTTGGATCTTGCCGACACACTAAGCGTTTCGGACAAAGACAGGCTCCACCTAAACTGGGCCGTCTTCCAGCACTTTAGGGCAGAATTAAAACCAAGAACTTAAGGAGACAGCATACAGAATGGATATATCAAACTTAGATGAATTTTATAATGCGGTAAAACAGAGGGAGCAACTGCTCGGAGACATTTGTCCCGCAGGCGTTCTTGGGTCTGTTAATGTGATCAAAGAAAAGAGAGACAACAATAAAGATCAGGCTACTGAAAAGAAACATCCAGAAAGGACAGAAAGGAAGCGAAGAAACTAGAACTGAGACAGTTTACCAAATTGCTGATAACAGTCAAAATTTTAGCGAGGTTTGCTCATTGATAAAGCAGGAGGTGGAGAAACTGCAGCAATCCATCTTGGAACGTCTAGATACTGTACTCAGTCAATTGACAATGGCCTCTATGACAACCCATGAAAACCCCTCATTACAAGATCAGAAAATCAATGACATAGTTCACAGGGAGTTAGAAAGAATGCAGAGACCACTATTTGACAAGATGGACTCCATGATGCATAAAATGGAGCTGACTGCCAAATACAATAGCAACTCTTCTTTGTCCTCGGATAGAGATAATGCTAGGGGTTATTACTGACAGCGCCCAAGATGCTATAGCTGCAACATGTTAGGACATCTAGCCCATAACTGCTTCAACAGACAAGGCTAATCAAAGGGAAATTCCCATTCAGAAGCTAAGTCACATGTTTGTAGCAAGCAAGAAAAAGGAAAAATCAGAAACAAGACACTGAATTAATGGTTGAAGGTAGGATCTGCGGCAAAAAGTTCAAAGGTTTGATTGACAAGGGTTCACAGGCTTCAATTGTCTCCGAGAACTATTTTAGAGAGATAGAGCCATATGTAAAGGGTAGGAATAAACATTTTATAAGGACCTTTAAACTTTTGGGAATATCCTCCACTTTTATCCAGGTTACAAGGTCGGTGAGACTAAGAGTGAACTTGCCGGAATTTAATATGCACATGTGGCACAATTTTATAATTTTGTCTAGAACCTCACTTCCTCATTTAAGATTAATCTTGGGGAATGACTTCTTATTGAAATACAATTTCTCCTGTGATTACTCAAAACGGGAAATCTGCTTTCAAGGGAAGAATAGAGATACAGAGGCTGGAAAGGGATCATTAGTTCAAGGTAAAGGAAGTGTCCATGAGTGTCGGAAAATCCAGAGAGAGAGAGAGAGAGAGAGAGCATAAACCGACTGGGGGGGGGGATTAATAAACAAATTTAGTTTATTAAAGATTAATAAAGCTTAATAAACATATCAGCTCTGAAATGAATAACTTTCCACGTCGAAAACCACACTGAGTCCTAACTTAATTGAAGAAAAGGGTACAATCAAAAATGAGTGGGAAACAAACAAACATACTCTAGAGGTAAATTATCTGGTATTAAGCAGAATGTAATTTTCTCCTACAAGAAGTTTGTTGATACCTGGTACAAAACTCGAAAAGGACTAGGTATAACCCAGCTGGTCGTTGAAGGAAATGTAAATCTATCAAAAAAGGGGGGTGAGGTTTCCTTTCTTGTTTGTCTAAACATGACTTCGAAATTGGATTTAAAAACAGAAAAACTTTTTTTTTTTGAGGGGGGGGGGGTCATTGGTAGATCCTGAATGGAGTTCTTTGCAAGTAAATCCTTTATTCAGGATTTAACATACTAAATATTACTAATTAAGGGGATACCTGCACACCAGCACATAATTATGAGAATTTCCTTGTGTCATGTGATAATATGTATTCTATATGTGCTATATACTGAAGTTCATTCCTGTAGAACTGAATTCAGAAGCAGAGAACTTTGTGTTAGAATAGTAAGAATTGTGTAAGGGAATTGTAAAATTATTTGTAAATCCCATTAAGCTGTCTAGTACATTGCAAATTTTCCAAACAGATTATAAGTAGTAATCCAAAATAATAGTATGTAATCTGTATGAGTCGAGCGTAGCACCGGAGACTGTACCTACGCAGAAAGTGACGTCATAATGACTACCTGGAATATGGTGATCTAACAGATTAGGGAGAGTGTGGGATCACCCAAGGGGCATGAACTGTGAGGTTGGTGATGTAAAGAACACATCGAATAGAGGGCACATGAAAAGAGTGAATAAAGGACAATGCGCGCCAGAATACAGGGCTTTTGCTTCTTTTGTTCCTGGATTCTAGCTTTGGGAGGTTTGTCGGGTGATTCGTGAGAGCGGTGGGTCGGTTGCAACAATGTCGGACGACGAGGCCTATTCCTGAGAATGCTTGAAGATTTCCAAGCGAAGCTGACCGTGATATGACGGCCTATGCAGAATCGAGCCTTCGCAAAAGTCCCATCATAGAGAACGGAGAAAGTTTCCTGAGAAGTGGTAGAACACGCCGAAGTCCGGAAGTGATTCAGGGACAGCATAGTGCATCGCCAGGTGCAGAGACTGCCGATAGATATATAGGAAAGTAATCCAGATCTACATGTGATAGAGTCAGAAAGGATAGGGTAATGTAAAGAATTTCTTTCTATGTTAAGATCACTTTGAAGAAAGAGAATTTTGTGTAAATTGTAAGCTAAGGACATTTTACTAGAGAACTTTTAAGTGAGAATTTCATTGAATTAGTTAAACCCCGTGGAACAAAGAGAAATTGTTGATAGGCAGTATTTTGATTGAGAATGACTAGAATTGATTAATGAAATTTAGAATTAAGGTAACTATTGATAGAGTATTAATGAAAGTGTTTAATGTGCATTCAGCGAATAATTTGTGAAAAGAATTATAACCTAGTAGTGTTGTGTTTACACTCAATTTTATCTTTTCATATTTGAAAGATTTAGCTTACTTAACTTCATTGATGTGATTTAGTATGAACCCTAACTTAGTGTGAGTTTTGTTGTATTGAATATTTGAATTTTCTTAACTGTAAATGTTCTGTGCTTTTCCAATAAATATGTTTTGTACCTTATATCTAAGTTTATGCCATTACGAATTCAAACCGCCACTTATGAAATAGAACCTTTTTTTTGGCGGGAAGGAATTTAGATATTATTGCTTAAGTGAGATTCAGGTCACAACTGCTAACTGAATCTGCACGGCGCTAGCATAAGATTAATTATTGTGTGAATCCCTTTTGAATTTAGAATTATTTCCCTGAACAAGAGTCTTTTCTGTTATAGGATATTGGCTGGCACAGAATAATACAAATTTTGCCAGTACCCGAAAAGGAAATAGTACTGAATTAATATTTTAGAGGCACAACTATAGATTAGATAGTGGGCTAATTAGAGATAGAATAAAGTAAAATACAGAGAAAGCAACAACGTAACACTAGACTTAATGAATCAATACTTTGTACCATCAGAAACAATGCTAAAAAAGATTCAAGGAGTGTTAAAAAAGCAGCCCGAGTTTGTTATTCAATCAGGGATTGGAGTAAAAAATAGAGAGAATTCTAGCTTTATGGATTTGACAATAAAATAGCATTTCCATTTACACTCAAGAAAAGCTTGAAATGATGGGAGAAGTCATCACAATTCGGCAAGTATACCGAAGGCCGTAGTAACTGATGACAAAATTATGAATCAAGGCAACTTGTCTATTTTGGAAATGCATATCCAGCCAAACATTATTTTATTATTGAAAAAGAAATGTGAAAGTTCCAAATGCAGGTTATGAAGAAGTTCATATGGTAAAGAACGATGGTGCATGCAATAAATAAATAAATTTCTGCAAATAAATTTTCATATTTATATATCTTGTTTATGAGGTAAAATTTTCTCTTTACAAAACTAATTGTTTTTTCCTCTTTATTTCCATTCATGCTAAAAATACAATTTGAGTTACATGACATTATCATGGAATGCATTACTCACATAACAATGTATTTACTGAACACATTTTCATGTTTTCATTTTAATTATTTTTTATTTTTTGGTATTAACAAATGTTATTAACCAATGTTTGATTATTTAGCCAAACTCCAGTCTTGTTTATGTGAACTAATCATGACTGCTGATTTAGATTTCTTGTACTAAAGTAGAAGAAATCTGATAATATGCAGATCTCCATGTTTGGAGATCTGGATAGAGTTAGGGTAAGGGAGAGAGAGTGAAGCAATATCTTTCTTGTGAAGTAGTGAAGCTCATAAGATTAACCTTACCACCATTGAAGGACAGCAATGAGATCAGGCTAGGTACTAACACCAAATGATGAAGATCTAGCTATGGATATAAGATCCGAAGTCAGTGAAAAGACGTGATTGCAGATGTAAGATTTGTGTTCATCTAAACGGACAGTTGCTGTTCTGTCTGTCTGGTCAAAATAAGCTAAGCTAATAATAGAAAAAATCTTTAGCCCACCCACAGTACTAATGTACTATCAGTTTACAACCTCTTGCAGATGGGAGTCACAAAAGTTTGTTTTCACGAGATTCTGTGAGCTATGTCCACATATTGGGCATATGCAAGGGCAGATTAACCATAGTCGTGACTGCAGATGTAAGATTTGTGTTCATCTAAACAGATGTCTACACAGCTTTTAAGTCTGACTGGAAACTTGCTACCCTTATCTGTTCTACCAAAGATCAGCTCCCTCCTCTATCTCAGTGCCTGGAATATATAAGGGTAGCAAGTTCCCAGTCAGAATTAAAAGCTGTGTAGACATTGTCTGTTTAGATGAACACAAATCTTACATCTGCAGTCACGACTACGGTTAATCTGCCCTTGCAGACCACATATTAAACACAACTCACAGAATCTTCTGAAAGAAAACCACCAGCCCCACCATAGTAAATTTAAAAAGGAAAGACTATTTTTGGAATCTGCAGCAGCACTCAGAATCAACTTAATCTTAAGAAATACAGATGCATGAAGCTCCCCAAAATTTGAGAAACAATAATCGAAAGAGGTCCCAGTTTACATCCAGGCTGCCTACAAATGCCCATAGCACACCTAGATAGGAATTCAGAGTCACCAAAGTTTCATTTAGTATTGTGTGCACACGCGCGTGCATGCAAGTGTTGTTTGTACTCCCTGAAGAGGTCTCAGTGACTGAGACAAAATATTGGAAGCATTAAAATTAGTTTTTAATCCTTTCCTAGTGCTGTCAATACTCCATTACACCTCCATCATGATGTCCTCCCAGCACTTAAACCTTAACATATGGGGACTAATTATTACTAACTCCATGTTTCAACATCAGCATGTGCACAAATTCACATAGAGAGAAGATACAAGAAATAAGAGAAAGTCTCATTGACTATGTTATTGTTGACAGTGATGTTTTCCCACTGGTTCATAACAAGAGTATACAGAGGATTTGAAATAGGAAGTAATCAATATTTAGTTTTCGGCAGGATAAAATTGAACTTCATATTAAAAAGAAGGGTGTGTAAGAAACTTTTGAAATGAATTAAAGTTGAACAGCAATCAGATGTGAACTGTAGACTCAAATACACAAATGTTATTCCAGAAAAACTGGAAGAGTTTGAAAACAAGAACAAACTTTGGAGACTCAGTAGCAAATCCTAAAGAAAACTTTGATTCAGTAAGAGAGGCATGTGGTGAGGTAATATGCAAGGACAGAAAAATCAGAACTCAATGGGGGACTCAGAAAGTTAAAGGTAGTCAAGGAAAAGCAGAAAGCACATTGAAAGTTCCTGGCAATGTAAGTACCTTGTGCTCCTTGGCAATACAGAGAAAAATGAAATGTAAGAAAGCAAAGCATTGTGTAAAATTAGATAAACAAAAGTCATGAGAAGACTTTGGCAAGAACATTGAAAATAAATATCAGGAAGGTGGTAAAATATTCTGGAGGCTATTGAAAAAGCTCAGAATGGAAGAAAGAATACTGTAAAATGAATTAGAGGTGACAAAGGGGGACATGAAAACTGAGGATAAAGATATCTTGATGTATTGAGTAATTACTTTGAAAGATTGCTAAATGAAATGAGCAGTGACAGCATGGTGGTAGAAAACACTCAACAGGAATTCCATCTGGAATATATTTATACTTGAAATAGAAAAAACTATTATTACAAGCCTGAAATTTGAAAAGGCAGCTAAAGTTATGATATTCAACCAGAATGCTAAAATATGGAGGTATAAAAGTTTTACAGTGACTACCTGTATAATTCAGAAGGTCTGGTCAAAAGATCGAATTCCAGATGATTGGAGTAGAGCGCTCATAGTACCCATCCATAAAAAAAAAAAAGGGAATAAAGTTGAATTTGAGAATTACAGAGGAATTTCTATACAAGATTTATACAAGTATTCTTTAGAAATGGCTAAGAAAAATTGTGGCAGAGAAGCTTGGAGGAAAAAAAAAGCTGGATTCAGGCCAAACAGAGGTTGTCAGGATCATATTTTTACTTTAAGACAAATAGGTGAGAAATTATGGGATTATAACAAGGATTTTTAGATCTGGAGAAGGCATATATACTCACAAGATGTAATTGGACTTCCTACCATACCAGTTTGACTAAGTCTCTTGTCTATTTCAATATTCAATATTTGCCATCTTCAATTTTTTAGTGAAGATGGAAAATTAAATATGGAAATACACAAGATAATTAGTAAAACTTGTATGGTATGAAATCAACTGAATAAACCCATATGGAATAAGAGAGATTAGTCAAAGCATTAAACTAGTTGTATACAAGGTGAGAGGTTAAGACAGTGTTGAAACCAATTTTAACTTGTGGATCTGAGAGCTGGGTTAGAAATAAAACTCTTGATCAAAAACTAGAGACCACAGATAACGAAAATTTTTCTTTCTTCCATAAAATGTTTTTACATCCATGACTCTGTAACAAAGTATGGTTATGGTTCTGTTAGTGCCCAGTGATACTTGAAAGTCACAACCCTAATTTCATTCATAAAAACAGTAATAATAACTTTCCTAAGACAATATTCATGTCATATTGAAGAATTATACTTACATTTGAGTTTATATATTTTTGTTTGTTACAAACATGAAGAATCAAGCTGTAAAATGGCATACAAACAAGGACTAAACAACTGACACAACATGTGGCAGCAGTCCTTTACATGCAGACATCTAGTGGAATAAATATACTTTTTAGTATTGCTAACACATAAAACCAAGCAGCCATACTGTAACTTACAAGTCACATTGGTCACAGAAGAATAACATTTATAATAGCAATAAAAAATAATGACAAAACTGGTTTGTGACTTCAGAGTTACAATGGGCAATACAGGGTTAAAAGTAACTATACTGGAAAGAGCCAACAAATATTAAATTAATACTTGCGATACAAACCTAACTTTTTTTTTTAGGTATGGAAAACATGAAGTATAAATGAAAATACACAAAAATATGAATTTTCATCATTCAGTTTTTGACAGTTTCCTTGACTAACTGTGTTAGAGAAAAATCGTTATAGTTCATTTTATAATACAACAGAAATACATAGTGAAAAGATAAGTAAAAAATAATCACCTGAGATTCATTATTTTTTCCAAGCAATAAATTTGATGCCTTTATATCACTATGGACATAACCACAGTCATGAAGATACTGCAAAATGTCCATCTATATAGATAAAAATTATAAAAAACAAATAAGATAATTTTTATGCAACTTACTTATTTCATAATATACATTTAATTCAGCTCAGGTATATTACAGTAATGAAATCAGCACTGTATATCACAACACTTAAATAGTTTTATGGTTCCATTTTAAGCAACTTCATGACATAAATAGAATTTTTTATGTTTGCTAAAATCATATTTACTTAGTAGAAACAAGCTTTTGGAGCCTATTGTGATTTAATGCTAGCATGGTTGACCCTGGTTACTTAGTATATATGCTTTCCACCCAACAGACTTCAAGTCTGAATACCATCAAAGGAATGGATGTTTGCAATTGTATTTAGGTAGGAAATGAATTTCATCACATGGTGAAAGACCCCACTTACTTCAGGCCTGAAATGACTTGAAAAAATTCCTTTTGGTCTCTAGAGTAGGGTTTATGTAGTATTTCAAAATTAAATTTAAAATATAATAAAAACAGAAAAAAAATCTTTAGCCCACCCACAGTACTAATGTACTATAGGTTTACAACCTGCAGATGAGAGTCACAAAAAAGTTTGTTTCCACAAATTTTAATTCTATCCTGCAACATAAAAATGTATACTTTACTGTAAGAAGGGAAGGGAAGGGAAGGAGAGGTGTGTCCTTCTGTTTCTTCATATTTACTGGGAGCGATTTCTGAGAATCTCAAAGACAATTAAGAATCTTTTCCTTGGAATAAAGGATGGCATGAATCAAATTTAAAATCTCATTAACAAAATAAACTTGTCAGTTGGTGGATAAATAGTAACATAAGCCTTTCCTATGTAAATCTTCTATCCCATTCCCTTCCTACCATTCTGAGTATACATTCCAGGAATTGTACCATCCGAGGATAGTGCTACTCCTGTAAAATGTACTTTGATGAGTACTATTTGACCAGCACCATCTGCTATGACCAGTGACATTTTCATCACTGGTCAAAGTAAATAATCAAAATATATGAAAAAGAGAAAAATAGGTTATGAAAAAATAATTCTGAACAGAAATAAAAGACTCACAATTTTAATTCCAAGGTTAAAAACTGTCTTGACAGAAAATGTTTTACTGTTTCTTGTTAGTAACTTCTGGAGATCAGTACCAAAACGTTCCATAACTAAGAAACGATATTTTTTATTTCGATATTCAAGAGATCCTGAACCAGAAATTTTTGGCACTCCTAAATAATCAATTTTTTTTTTCTTTATCCATTCTTCAACTGAAAAAAAAAAAAGAATAACTGAAGAGTTATATATATAAATATATATATAATTCAAACAATAAAATCATGAAGAATTTTGTGCTGTGGGTAAAAAGTTCGCCTTAAAAGCATTCATTCATATTAATATTAAAATGCAGGCAACATATAACCAAAACAGAAAAATAATAAAAACAGGTAGGGGCATTCAAAGATCAACAGAAACAATGTTAAACCTGGAAAATATATATATAATTCATTTTAATTTCAATTCTGTTATTTTCATAGACTAATTGTAGATTGCGTAAACATTTTTCTATTTACTTTTTTTTGTAACATAACAGTGACCACTAATTCATGTTTTTTATTTATATTTTTATTTATTTATATAATAATTCCAAATATGAATTTTGTGCTTAAAAAATTCTGTCCCCAAGGCTGAGTTGAAAGGAACAAAAAGAAGCAGTTTGTAAATATTCTATTTAAATATGTATATGCAGGGTCCCAAAGAACGAAGTACACAGATGGATGAAGATTGGATGGACTAGTTGCTAGCAGTCCATCAAGTCAATATTAGGTTTATTATTTTCAAATTCATAAGCAAGAATACCATACAAATGGATGTACAGAATTTTAAAACAATTTAATATTCCTTAATTTCTTTAAAAACCAAATTAAAGATTTTTCTTTAAAATGCAGATATACTTACATTTTTCTGGTTTTGAAATTTGTTGATAGCAATGAATTTCAACAAACAATGGTCCATTGGAATGGTATTCCTAAAACAAAAACAAACTGATCTAGACATGAAATAAAAAATAAATTTAGTTCATTTAGAAGGTTACTAGTCAAAAAAAAAAAACACTGATTATGGTAAATTTACCTTAACTGCATAACAGGCAAAAAAAATTAATAGCAGTGGTAGTTCTGTAAATTAATGACAAGTAGTGAACAACCAAGAAGGAAGTTAGTGACTAACCTGTTCAGGATGAAAGACAGACTGTAAGACTAAGCGGCTGGGTGAACAGGTCTTTGTACCAGACAACCCAAACAAATTCCAAGACCACTAAAGACTTTTTTCCATAGTGTGCCTAGGAGATCTGTAAGAGTTGTAGAATTCACACTGCTGGTCAGTGGCAAAAAAAAAAAATGTCTGCATAACCTTATCCATAATATGAGATGAAGGCGGTGGGTGAGACGGCAGTTTAAAAGACAACTTTCATTTACCTTTATCTGAACCAGTTCTGAATATAGGCTTGCTTCCTAGCTGTAAGACGGATGTCAGATAAGTATGAAAGATGCTAAAGTCAACACAGCTATTAATTCTGGAGTGTAAATTTCAAGCACAACTGGAGGCTGGGTATGATACTGTTAAGAAAACAATTTGTCAGTATCCCAGCTATTTATGATTTTTCTGATAACTTTCTAATGAGACAAGTGGATGAATATGGTGAACTATTCTCAGGAGATTTACCTTGGTCATTATGCAAGAGTTGGAGACATGATGCCAGATGTTAGCCTTCATTTTAGAAAGATACCAAGATTGGAGTATCTGGATGTGTGTGTAAGAGAGAGACATGTAAGAAAGGGTAAATGCACTCAATAACCATAGTGAGGGATGGAAAGTTTCCTACATTTGGTGTTTCCAAAGTTGGATTTGGAGGGTCCCCCCCCCACCTAGCTGTTGCAAGCTGCAGTGCAATCCAAGTGCAATGTTGGGGTCTTTCTCTTGACACATTCCAATCAATATTACCATAATTAAAATCACCCATAACGATTATCCTTTTCTTATTAATCGGACCAATTTGCCTATATACTTCCTTCTCACTGCCCTCCACATTACCAGGTCTATAGCAATACCTAACTACATATTTTGTTCTGTTCACCTCAATACTACTTCAAAATCATTGCCACTGTTCACTACTTTCATCTCCACCTTTGATGAAAATAACTCCTCTGCTACCATCAACAACCCCCCCACCTTCTATCTTGCCTATCCTCATGAAAAACATACCCATTCATTCTCTATTCCTATCAGAATATCATCCTCATCTAACCATGTCTCCTTATTCCAACAATTTTTAGGCAAATATACTCTATTAATGCTATGATTTAATTTCCTTTATTTCAAATACTTCCAGCATTTGTAAACATACATATTAGCTTATTTCTGGCTTCTATAGCGAGCCTCCCAATCCTCACTCCTCAAGATGCGACTCCTCCATATTCCCCTCCACCCTGGCCACTTGCCTCTATCATCACTAATCTTGCAACTTTCCTCAGATCTGTTTATTTCCTCCACATCTTGGTCATTCCAATCCTTTCTTGTATATACACACATACATCTACTCTTCTCATGCAGTGTTTCTGTCTGCCCTGACCTCCCCTGTTTGTGCTGTTTCTTCTCTTTCATTCTGTTCACTTATGCCACTCATTTCTGCATTCACGAGCTCTTGTACCTCACTTAACTACTATTCCATGTTGCCTCTCCCACCTCTTGTTTCCTCGGGTTTTCCATTCACTTCACTCTCTTGCAGCAATAGTTTCTCCAGCTGACTCACACCAATTCCATTTAAATGTAGCCATCTCTTTTATACAGCTCTATCCATCCCTCAAATTTACAAAAATGAATTCCTTTCTCTTCACACCACTCAGCATCTTCACTCACCATCTCATCTCATCACTATCATACCTGGGCAACATGCTGACTATCTTTCAAACCAAACTTTCTTATCTTTTACTCTCCTTAGCAACTTCCTGTAGCCATCCTTATATTCTTCTTGTTGCTATCCAGATCATTTGTGCCTACTACCAACTCTTTTGCTCACTTCTTTCTGGTGCTTCAATCTACACCCTGGAAAGCAAACCTTATGCACCTTCTCATTTACCATGCCTCTAATAATTGACTCTCCATACACAGTCACTCTCGAATCATTGGATACCGCTTTCAATCTGTCATCTTTTATTCTGGTCTATGCCTGTTATTCTACTCATTTCACTCGCTATCTATTACACTTATCTTACAGTCCATTAGTTTACTTTCACATACACTATCTTACCACCTTTTAATCACATCATTTACACACTCTTTCGCCATCATTTAAACCCAGAATCAGTTTCATAGTTCTCAGTATTAACTTCCACTACTTTATTTTCTTGCTTCTGACAAGCCACATTTCTGGCTTGTAATGTAGCCAATACAAACCATTTTGTTCTGTTGTTGAAAGACTGTTCTTTGTTCAATCTCATAGCACAACCCATCTCCTCACATCCTCCCTCTTGGAGGATATTACTTCCTTGAGTGGCCATAGTGATGGTACCAGATGTAATCTTTGTTCACATTCTGATATTAGGTACTGGACAATGTGAACACGAGCTTACAGATAAGTCATTGTTTTGATATTAAATTATGATATTTTTGATTACTATAATTACTGGTTGTAGCATCCTATATTTATTTATACTGTGTGATACATAGTGTTATTCATGTCGCTGATGTGAATGAGAACAATGTCAGCCAAGACATTGTTGTGCAGGGAATTTGATACTGGAGATTTCATGAAATGTAGTGTGGGCACTATGTATTCATTGAAAATACGTTTCACGAAATCTCCAAAATCAAATTCCCTGCACAACAATGTCTTGGCCACCATTGTTCTCATTCACATCAATGACATAACACTATGTATCGTACACAATATAAATAAATATAGGATACTACAACCAGTAATTATCAAAAATATCGTGAATTTAATATCAAAACAATGACTTATCTGTAAGCTCATGTTCACATAGTCAGTCAGTACCTAATATCAGAATGTGAACAAAGTGGTACCAAATGTGGCACATCTGGTACCACTACTATGGCCACTCAAGGAAGTAATATCCTTGAGTTGCCTCACTTCATAGAAGCAAATAAAAGTATGAAAGACCATTCCTTTGATGTGCCTTTGTCCTAAAAAACAATCCCAAACCTGAATGCATAAAACTACCTCAAGTCAGGGAAATGTTTATTCTCAGACCATCAGCCAAACTAACATGAATGTTCTATCAAAATCACTCAGGTGGCACATTAAGACTTAAGGACTTTCCTTCTTTCTTTGCATTAGTTTCTCTTACTCACATAGTACCTCTTGGCACACATGTATTGCATATTTTCTGAATGATACAAATATATATCTTTTTTTGAATTCATTCACACCAACTGCATTTACAACCTGGAAAAAAAGCAATCCATTCAACTAAAGCACCAATGATAGAAAAACTTATCTCTCTCTCTCACACACACCCTTCCCCCTTTTGCTGTATTCATTCTCAACTTCCATGTACACCCTACTGTCCTCTTCCCACCGTCTATAAAATGAAAAATTCCACCTACTGGCATCCTGTATGACCTTTCAGAAGTTTGCAAGTTCCAATCATATTACCCTTCTTTCTCTTGTTAGTATCTGCAGTCCATAAATTCTCAATCTGTCCTCATAACGTGTATCCATAATCCTCATATCAACCTTTTTACTCTCCACTTTATCAGCATCACTACTGAAACCAGGAGACCAGACCAGAACCCAACAGTCTAAGTGATGTTGTATTAATCAAGGCCTTGTAAAGAGGAAAAATGCTTTCCTTATCCTTATGTGTTTCCTTGGCAGTGACTGACAAATAAGTAAATATATGTAACATTACACATGTCAGTTTGGAATCTTTTCTTCTCTCCTTGACAATGCTCTTGTGAAAACGAATATATAGGATTTACTTTTTTACATACAGACATTATGAATTAAATAATAGTTAGTAATACCAGTATCCTTAAAATCTAGGAATGTAATATGGTCTGCTATGAATGCTGCAAATTCCTTAAAGAACTGCTGGTGCAGTTTCATTAAGGATCTGCATTTCTCTAGTTTGTTCACTTGGGGAGGCTCTACAGAATGGTTCTCTTAGGAGCTCAATGCTCACTTCACTTGTTTACGTATGACAGGTTGCTTCTTACCCAATTAAAAACACTAATTTCTAAAGCTTCTTTTACCATATCCTACTATTGTTCTTAAAGTGATAGAAGGCTGTTTTGCAACAACTTTCCATCATGGTATTCCCATTTTAGCTTCTTGACATGTGAAATTCCAAGATTCCCAATTCTTGGAATTTACTTACTATAGACATTTAGTTCAGTAGAGGAAACATGAGTCTGCTATCTACTGACATAAGCCATACTTATTTTATCAGTGCACAGATACTTTTTTTTTTTTAATTGTAGTCACCAACTACAGAACTTTTTTTAAAGCCTTTCTTTAATGACTGGTTCCTGAGTTAGTTAATCACTGATGGACAAGTAGGGTTTTCCTCCTAGAACAGGCGTTCCCAACCCTATGCCCGCAGGCACCATGGCGCCCGTCGACCAATTTGTGTGTGCCTACCACTGTTCAACCGTGTGCCATATAGTTTGAAATAATCACGTGCACATCATGCAACAATTCATGGCATGCTATATGACGCATGCATTAATGACATATGATGAGTAAACGCATACAATGTAAAGTAGACGCGTATTCAAAGTTGTTCATTATCTGTTGCTAGTTATATGCGCATAACTTTAATGGTGTCTTGTACTTAAATTTTTTGAAATATTTTGATTTTTAATCCTAAACTGAGTGAATCAAGTAAAAGACAACGAACTATAATTTTAACACTGACTGGGAGGAAACATATTGTTTCGTTAATTTTAAAGAGAATTGTGTTTGTTTGTTGTGCAACAGTGGCGTTGAAATTCTGAAAAAACAATGTTGAACGTCACTTCCAGACAATGCATGCCACTTTTAATATGAATTATCCACTTAAATCTGAAATAAGAACGAAAAAAATAAATAGACTAAAATCTAACCTGTCTGCCCAACAGCTAGTTTTCACTAGACATGTGGTAACATCTAAAAATGCCACCATTGCTTCTTTAAAAATTTCTCACATGCTCGCAAAGAAGAAAAAACCGTTCCAGAAAATCGACACTCAAAAGAAGCATTTCTGACTGGTATAGATTGTTTATTTGAGGGATTTTCTAACAAACATGAGATTATGTCAGCAATACAAGATTTACAATTGTCAAATAACACCGTCACAAGAAGAATACATGTAATTTCAATGAACATACAAACTCAGTTAAAAAGTGACTTGGAAATATGTAACTGGTTCTCTTTATAATTTGATGAGTCAACAGATGTATCAGACACAGCACAGTTAGCAGTTATGGTGAGAATGGTATTTAGTAACTCACTGTAAAAGAAGATCTACTGAAAATATTACCCATGAAAGGACGAACAATGGGTGAATATATTTATAATACATTCAGAATATACACCAAGTCGATAGATATGCCTTTGCACAAGCTGTCTGTGATAACTGATGGGTCACCAGCAATGGTTGGCAATATCAATGAATTTATTGCACTCTGCAAGAAAGATCATTCATTTCCAAACTTTATGTCCTACCACTGTATTATCCACCAGGAAGCTTTGTGCAGTAAAATACTGCCCTTTGGACATGTTATGAAAGTTGTTACAAAAATAATCAACTCCATTCGAGCAGCCCCTTTGCAGTACCGACTTTTCAAGGCTCTATTGCAAGACATTGAAGATAAAGAACCTGATTTCATCCTGCATACTGAAGTACGTTGGCTCAGTAAAGGTAAAGTCCTTACAAGATTTTTAAGCTTAATTGAAGAAATAAAAAAATATCTTCACATCAAAAATGAAAATTCTGATGAACTAAATGACTTTTTCTGGCTGTTGGATTTATGTTTTCTCACAGACATCACAGAAAAATTAAATTCTTTAAATTTGGAGTTGCAAGGAAAGGATAGACATGTCACTAAAATGATAGGCTCTGTAAACTCATTTAAGGCAAAACTGGATTTGTGGATATCACATCTGCAGATGGGAACTCCTGTTCATTTCCCAAATAGGAAAAAAATGGTAGGCGATAGTGAATTTAACTTGTCACCATTTGTTAAACATCTTCAAATGCTTAAAGAACAGTTTGAAAAGAGATTTCAGGAATTTACTATCATCGAGCCAATGATCTCCTTTTTTATCAATTCTTTTACTTGCCAAGTAAATTTAATGGAAAAAGCTGCATGTATTGCAAAGCTTGTTCAAGTAAATGCTGAAGAACTGGAGCTAGAAATTATGGATCTTCAGAATGACATTGCGCTAAAATTCCATATAACACATGAAAACTTCTGGAATCTAGTGGATAGAAAAAAGTTTCCATTCTTAAAAAGAGCAGGGTACAAGATAAAATTGTTTTTCGGTTCCACATACCTTTGCGAATCATTGTTTTCAACCATGAATAGCATAAAATCAAAATATAGATCACGACTCACTGATGAGCATCTTGACGATTGTTTAAGAACTGGAATATCATCATATTCTCCTAATTATGAAGCACTGTGAAATGAAATGCCAAAGATCACACTAACTTACATATATATATACTTAAATTTTTAGATAATGTAAACTTTTAAGTAATAAAAAATTTGATTATAATGTAAACTTTGTATATATTCATTTAACAAAAGAATTCAAAAAATTTGCTTGAAAAAATGGATGGTGCCCGTTGCCCTACTGGTATTTTAGAATGTGCTCTAGGAAACAAAAAGGTTGGGAACCCCTGTCCTAGAAACTCAGGTTTTTACTGTGACTCAAGAAAACAAGAATTAAACACTAACTGATAGTCTTGGACCAGTTATCTGTGATGGGTAAAGGTAGAGCTAGTTGCTCAAGTCCTCAAAAAGTTAGTTTTTTCTTCTTCTCCCATTTTCATTAAAGTATTCAAGTAATTATGTCTCATCCTGTATGTTTGATATACACCATTTCAAGACTTCCTCCCTCCCCCAACTGCTCACTAGTGAATCAGCTAAATACCAAATTTTGTTCAATTCATGCTTATTATTTAAATAAAAAAATATTTTTATTTAATAAGAAGTCACTATGATGTATGACTTCATGAAATATTCAGTTTATAAGGATTTCAAATCACTTTTACTGCTATATGAATCTTGGTAATTCTTTTAGAGACAATCTGATATTAATTACAAGTCAAATATTATCAGAAATGTTAGTAGTAAACTTCTAAAATGGTATATTAGATCTTATTCATGTCAATATAAAATCCTTACAAAAAAAAAAAAAAAAAAAAGAAAGAAAGAAAATAAATTAAATAAATAAAAGTAATAATAAATAAATAAAGTCTATAATATAGCACACAAAATTCTTACCACTTTTATTACATAATTAGTATCTTCTCTAACTTCTTTTGAAATATCATTAGATCCTGTAAAACAAGAAAGTGTTAAATGTCAACACTTGCATGTAAAAATTATTCTATATATTGTACTAGTAATTATATTTCATTCCAGCCTGAGAAATATTTATACTTGCAAAGGTGGAATGTTTTTTTTTAAATATAGATGAGAGAAGAATGATGTTATACACCAATCTGAAGAGGGAGAAGATTAGGTCATGTTGGAATTATAGATGAGGCAACTAAGGCTGTGTGGCAAATATATTAGGTTTGTCAACTGCACGTGCTCTTCTGTCAAGTTAGCCTGTTTTGTAGAATGAAAAACATTCATGTTTTTGGGAGAGACACTCCTGCCACCACCATAAGAAACTGGTCAAATCACCTTCAGATGAAAAGATTCTTGGCTTCCCAGACATGATTTATACACTGGTTTTACCAATGAAAGTACATTGCCATTACCAAGGGGATGAGTGAATACTGTGATTTGGTTGTACAAGGCAAGGACAACTAAATATGTGGGATATATACATTTAAAAGTTCTAACATGGATGAAATCAGGGATATGTGAAAAGGAATAAGAGAAATACAGAATTTTTTTTTTGCCAGATACTTATATTAAGCTGTTTCATTATGGATAGAGACAAAGATATGTGTATGCATGTAAAGAACAGTAATTTTACATGAATCACATTATGAAGCTTGATTGTCATGGCATGAGGAAAAAGTGACTACTACCTCAATGTGGTACACTCTAAATAACAAACTAGCAGTGGCAGTATAAAATCAATTATGGATCATAAGAAGAACCTTATTACAAAATTACTGGCAGCTAAAGATAGAGAAAAGAAGCCTTAGAATCTTGATATTAAAAATTAAAATTAGTAGGAAACAAGGGATATTATAAATCCATCCTTATTTCATAGTTGAATATATAGAAACTTAAAGTTTTGAAAAGAGACCAGTGAGTTTTTATGAGAATATAACCCTAGCCACTGGAGTTACCTTGGAGCTCTGCCCAGGAGGCTGTATAGTTGCCTTTTATGTGTTTCAGGTTTCATTGGCTTTACAGCTGTTTCAAACTTAGTTTTCATCAGAGACCATGCAGGAATCTTTAGAATGCAAAAACGTACTGTTTAATACCATAGCAATCCTATGTCAGAGAACTGCATGATTCATGATTTTATTAATCTCTATTTACATTGTTACAACTTTGTAACAATGTAAATAGAGATTAAATCATTTAGGTCCCCCCCCCCTCAATAAATTACTGTTTTAAGACAATAGAGCATGTGAATCCAACTATGGTAGTTTACTCATCCTGATTAAGAACTTCATTAATTTCTTGATATGTACCCCCCAAGGGGTGTTCAGGTTACTATGGCAGCACTACATGATTGAGTTTACATTATTATTAATCTCCTATCAACAATTTTTGTCCAAATCAATCTATTACTTATGAGTACTCCAATATTGTTGTATATAACATTTCATTCTTCTAAGGCACTTCTGACTGAATCAATCCACCTAGACTTTGGTCTTTCTTTGGGTCTCTTTCCTGCCATCTTGACATCAAACACCTGTTTTGCTATTTAAGTGGTCATACCACCTTAGATTAGCTCTGCTGACACATTCTTGAATGTGAATAACGTCAAGTTTCTTTCTAATATCTTCATTTTTAATGTGATTCTGCTACTGATGCAATCGGCTCACTCTCCTAATTTTTCTCAGAACCCTCATATCTGTGGTCTCTAGTCTTTGATCAAGTGCTTTATTTCTAACCCAACTCTCAGATCCATAACTTAAAACTGGCTTAATCACTGTTTTGCATACTGCTAGTTTGGTGTTTTGGCTAATTTCTCTCTTATTCCATATAAATTTATTCAGTTGACTGTCCACCATATGAGCTTTGCTTATTCTGTTGTCTGTTTCCAGATTTAACTTGCCATCTTCACTAGAAACTGTGCTTAATAGTTGAAATATTTTACTTGTTCTATAGGCTCTTCATTCAAAATGCAGCTAATATCAGGCTTATTGCCACTTTCTTTTATAATGTGATCCATATAGATGATGAATAAGAGTGGAGATAATGTGCATCCCTGTCTCACCCCTGATTTTACATCAAACAATTTTCCTTCAATTCTAACTACTGAATGACAACATAAACAGAGATTATGTATCGCTCTGTATAATGTTCTATTCACCCCCATATAATTGTAGTGTTTTGAAAAGCTTTTCTCTGGGTACCTTGTCATATGCCTTTTCCAGATCTATAAAACTTTGTCATATTCCCATGATTTCTCAACTATTTGTCTTAAAGTGAAAATCTGATCTTGACAACCTCTATTCCTGTCACTGCTTGGTTTGTTTAACAGTCTTTCAAATGACCTTAACAATTTGTGACAAACATGTCACAAATTGTTAAGGCATCACACCAAAACTGGGTGTGAAAGAAAATTCAAAGAAGCCTGTGAAATACTAAAACATAATCCAAATCTGAACAAGAATGATGGATTAACAATTGCAAGAATTTGGAGGACCCATCTTCAAGCAGTATAGCATCCAGAATAACTCCAAACAGAAGAAAATCTTGATACAATAGGACTTAAGAAATTGTTTAATGTAGTTCTAATTTTTTATTTATTTTTATATTTTTTTTCTCACCAGAGGTCAGGCTAGGATAATTGATTAACAAACATTTGGACTGATCTTACTTTTGTGTAGTGTATTGTCATGTAGCTTGTATCATATACAGATGCATGTTTTCCTGATGACGACCTCAATATAGAGGTTGAAACGTAGAATGTTACTTTCTTAATGTTAAGTAATTATTCTAACAAGTGTGTTGTGTCTCCATAAATTCTTCACTATGAATCCTTATCTTCAGTTTTCATCTCACCTTTATCATCTTTGATTCCTTTTATAGTACTCTTTCCTCCATTTCTAAGCTTCTTCAATAGCCTCCAGAAAATTGCCACTTTCCTGATATTTATTTTTTATATTCTTACCAGTCTTCCCATGACTTGTTTAGCTACTTTTACACACAGCTTAGCTCTCTTACATTTTTTTCTGTATTATTTTAGGCATCTCAACTAATATGCTGGGAACTAGCATATTAGTTGATAGGAACCATTATTTGTATTTTTGTGTAGCATTGTTTTATATATTTGGTGTTTTTAGTTATGCAATAATTCTTATTTAACCCTTGTTGCATATTTATTTGTTTATTCTAACCCAGACAAAGCCACTAGCTTAAGTGGCAAACTTAGTAGGTTTATTAAATAATTATTATGACCTATAAACTAAGTGTTAGTTATATTTTTATTACATTAGTTTTTTGGTAAAATTAATCAACATACTCAACAAATACATTGAATGGAACGTAGAAATGCGATATCATGAGTGTGTCACTGTTACAGGATATAGGCTATGAGACAAAATATGCTAATTCATCAATATGTAGATCTTTTATATATGCTGCTCACAGTTGATTTAATATGAGGCCTTGATTTTTTTTTTTAAACTTATTTATTATTATTTTTATTACACTGAGTTGTACACTGTATCATCTCACTAGACCTCTTGAAATTTATGTACATAAGTATTAAATTCTATGTATGCTATTTTGGTGATTTGTCAATTGACTTGATAGTTTTTGTCAGTGGCGTGAATGACCAGTCCAGATTTATACACTCATTTTTTTCTCATCTCTACACTTTATATTTTTATATTTTATTATAAATATTTTTATCGAACTATTTCTAACTTTTTTTTTAAGTTTTATTATAATTAAGTGCATAAAATGGAATTACATTTTTTTCCCTCAAAATTTTGTGGGACATGAATTTTAATATAGCTTCCTATAATAGGCCTATTTGCTCCGTATACTTTTAGGCCTCTGTATGATGCTACCTATTCTAAATGCTCTTCACCATTTCAAGTTTCAGGTGGCTTTTTCTATTTTATTTTAAAAATCTTCGCACTGAAATGCAGTGCTACATACTATGGTCTACTACAGCAAATGCCTTTGCCCCAATATGCAACAAACACCGAAGCCAAAATACATCAAGACCTATTCCATGCTGGTATTCTAAAAGTCATTTGTTGGTGACGACACCAAGCTGCCAGTGTGCCCTGCAAAGCTCTAAGTGATGAGATCTTAATGTCTGCCAAAGTAATGCCTATAGAAGTCAAGTCTTTGTAACTCTCATTGCACCATACACCATGAAGAGAGAAGGTAGCACTAGTGAAATGAGGAATTATCCCAAACTCTTCAATCTGTCGAGCAAGATCTATATTCTGCTCATAATATGAAACCTTGTTCCTATGCCTGACAACCAGGGGGTTGCCCAGTACCCATTATCTGTGCATTAATAACCCAAACTCTTTCATCCTTCTTTGCAATTCAATTGGGCTTTCTAATACATAATACGGAGACCACGGTATCATGCCACTCCACCTGAATACCATGAGTTTGAAAACAACATAGGACAATATGAGAAAGGGCTTCACTGTAGCGGCAACATGTCCTACAATACTGTCACCTCTGCCACTGCGGGTTGTGCAGGCCCCCGATTAAGTCAATAAATCTGTAACCAGGTAGGAGTCTAATACCTTCCTGTACCCATTGATGCTGAGGAGGCACTAGATTAAATCCATAAGTGATGCACCATTAACAGAGTTATATATAGCTGTGTAGCCCATTTCTTATGCTCTGGTGATGCAGTCTCTATCTGTTGACCTTAATACTTGGTTCACCCTCTAGTATGCCAAGTGTTCTTAGATAACAGGACAATGAAATGCATCTCTGCAAATTTGAGAAGCGGATATTTCTAATTTCTTAATTCTATTATAAAGGAGACATGAGATAAGACAGTGGAGGGAAGGGATACCAAGTCCGCTGTCCTTCACCTTTGCATGAAAATAGTCAACAGGAGTATCTAAAGGAAGCATAAGCCATGAATGAATGGCAGAGCAAATAGCCCTATCGGTATGAAATTCATTAGTCTTTATTTTGCTACATATGCTAGTAATGATTACTCGGGATCATGAAGAGAAGTTCAACAGGTACTTATACTTACCATTATTATCAACATCGTTGTTTTCTCCTAATTTTCCTTAAACCTTTCTATAACTTTTTGTATAATATTGTTTAATAAAATATAAAATTAGTTTACATATGCTGTATGAAATTTAAAATATTAAAAGTTAGAAAAAACAAATTAATTCAATTAAGGATCTAAGCAATGCTAAGATGATTTGCAGGTCACTAAATAAAATAGACATGTAACATGACAAAAAGATTATTTTTTTTTGTAACATGATGTTTCTAAAATGGTTCAATAATTTTTTAACAGTAGATGTAACTAGTTATTGTTGCTTGCAATGAATAATAGTATGATTATTACCTAAATAAATTTCTCCAAATCCACCAGATCCAATTGCTTTGCCTAATCTCCAGCTTTGCTTCTTTAAATCAGTAAGAATAGTTCCCTGAGGAAGGCTATCTGGTAATTTGCGCTTACTAGGAGCCATTATTTTCTTATCTAAGAAAGTTTTTTTATTAAAAGAAGAAAGATGCACATTGTGAAAATGAAATTGTATCATGCCTATTAGAACTTAATGTTGAGCATTGATTTATTATAATTACTATGTGATACTCCAAAGAGTCCTTGGTCTCATCATGGGAGGGCACACTACTCCAATACATAACACAACTCACTGTCAACTCGACTTAATCCTCCAACACACAATATCATTACTACCAACAGTTTTTTTGCCTGTAAATTGCAGGTGATTTCTCAGTATTTGAAAATCTGCATTTTCTGTATATAATCTGTATCTGAAAATCTGAGGTTCAAGTAAATGTTTAACTTTTTTTTCCTTTTCTTTTTACAAATGCCACCACAGTTTTGCTGTTCAAGAACAGCAAAATTTAGTTAAAAGTATTATCTAAATACTAGATAGGGTTGTGGAAGTGTTGTGGAGAAAGTGCAGAAGCAGTGAATGATAGTGTATGAAATATGAATGAGAATTTGAAGGAAGTGGTTGAAAATAATAACATGGATGACGAAATGCCAGTGCAGAAAAAAATTGCATGTGGTACATGCAATTTTTTTGTCCTTCTGTACCACATGCAAAAATGGCATGTGGTACAGAAGGACTGTGAATGAAAGAGTGAATGGAAAAAGCATAAAAGTGTGAGGAAACTGGGAGAAAAGAGATAGTATTATGTTGGAGGTTTAATGGATTTTTTTCAACACTCAAAAAGAATTAAAATAGAATTTAATACTTCCTATATTTCGTCCTAGTCACTAGGACATCTACGGGGATTACAAAGACAATTAATGTAACATGCACACAAAAACTTACAATACTAAGCCCAACCACGTGGGTGACACTAAAGTCCTATCTAGGTGGAGCGCCCTCTAAGGGCAGTTGTAGGTGGCCTGGAATGTAAGGTGGGACCTCTAGTGATGACCGTTTCCCAAATCTTCGGAAGCTTAATACAACCGTATTTGTTAAGATTTGGTTGGTTTTTGAGAGCTGCTGCTGCTTCTAAGAAAAGTCTCTCTTTCTTGAATTTGCTGTGGTGGAGCATGGTGGTTTTCTTCCATGATACTCTGTGGGTAGTGTCCAAAACATGGTCAGCCAAGCCTGAATGGCCATAGTTGTGTTTAACGATGTACGACTTGTGTTCCTCTAGGCGGATGGATGCTGATCTGCCTGTCTGTCCAAAGTACGCAAGCTTACAGGAACAGGGTACTTTGTAAACTCCAGGCTGAGAGAGAGGAGGGAGCTGATCTTTCGTAGAACGGATAAGGGTAGACAGTTTGCGGTAGGGCTTATATGCTGTGTGTAGGTTATACTTTTTTAGTATCTTGGCTATTTTTTCCGAAGTGCCACGGATGTAGGGTATGGTGATGGCATTTTTAAATTCTCGTTGACGAGAGTGATGGGGAATGGGGGAGGAATTGATTATTTTTTTGATGCTGTGTTCGCTGTAGCCATTGGAGAGGAAAGTTCTGTGTATGTGGTTAAGCTCTGTAGTGAGGGCGGTTCCACTGGAACAAAGATTGTGTGCTCTCTTGGTAAGGGTTTTTATGATGCCATATTGTTGTGAGGGGTGGTGGTGGGAGAGTTTGTGAATGTATCTGCCTGTGTGTGTGGGTTTTCTATATACAGTGAAGGCAAGTGTATCATTAGGCAGGCACGTGACTAAGGTGTCTAGGAAGGGTAAACAATTGTTCTTTTCCTTTTCCATAGTAAACTGGATTCTTGGATGTAGGCTATTGAGATGACCAAGGAAGGAATCTAATGTGTCTGGGCCATGAGGCCAAATAGTGAACACATCATCTACATATCTTAGCCAGATAGAAGGTTTGAGTGGGGCTGAGTCTATGGCTCGTTTTTCGAAATCTTCCATATAGAAATTGGCAAGGGGGGGTGAGAGGGAGGAGCCCATGGCGGTTCCCTCTATCTGCTTGTAGATTTTGTTATTCCAAGTGAAATATCCAGAGTTGATGGCAAAGGAAAAGAGATCTAAGATGTCAGAGGGAAAAACGTTTTCTAAGAGAGATAAAGTGTCAGTTAAGGGAATATTGGTAAACAAGGAGGAGATATCAAAGCTTACTAATATGTCTGTATTATTCAAGGTTAAATTTTCTGTGAGGGCTTTAAAGTGGGTCGAGTTTTTTATATAAGAAGCTGAATTTCCGGTGAGGGGTGACAGAGAGTTGGCCAGCTGTTTAGACAGTCTGTAACAAGGTGCATTGGTGGCATCTACTATAGGCCTGAGTGGGGAATTAGGTTTGTGGATTTTTGGTAAACCGTATATTCGGGGGGGACGGGAGCGGAAAGGTTTAAGTTTTTTCGTGACGTCGGGGGGCCAGGAGGTTACTTTTTTAAGTAAGATTTTTAATTTTTTAACTTGCGTTTTTGTGGGGTCGTGTTCTAGCGGGATGTAGGTAGCGCGATCGCGGAGGATAATGTTCATTTTACGATTGTATTCGCTGGTATTAAGGACAACTGTGGCATTACCTTTATCCGCTCTGGTGATGACGATACTTTTTTCTTTGCGTAGTTTCTGGAGAGCCATGCGTTGGGAATAAGATAAGTTACTTTTTGGAGGCGAAGAGTGAACGAGGATGTTGGCTACGTCGACTCTGATGTTGTCTTTGCCTCGGCCGTAATTTTGCCGTCGCCCCGAAAGAAGTGCCGGTGCTCGATGTAATGGTTAACGTCGAACAGGGGATCGGTCGCTTACCGTCGGAGGTAGCCAACAACATCAGACTCAACGTAGCCAACATCCTCGTTCACTCTTCGCCTCCAAAAAGTAACTTAACTTATTCCCAACGCATGGCTCTCCAGAAACTACGCAAAGAAAAAAGTATCGTCATCACCAGAGCGGATAAAGGTAATGCCACAGTTGTCCTTAATACCAGCGAATACAATCGTAAAATGAACATTATCCTCCGCGATCGCGCTACCTACATCCCGCTAGAACACGATCCCACAAAAACACAAGTTAAGAAATTAAAAATCTTACTTAAAAAAGTAACCTCCTGGCCCCCCGAGGTCACGAAAAAACTTAAACCTTTCCGCTCCCGTCCCCCCCGAATATACGGTTTACCAAAAATCCACAAACCTAATTCCCCACTCAGGCCTATAGTAGATGCCACCAATGCACCTTGTTACAGACTGTCTAAACAGCTGGCCAACTCTCTGTCCCCCCTCACCGGAAATTCAGCTTCTTATATAAAAAACTCGACCCACTTTAAAGCCCTCACAGAAAATTTAACCTTGAATAATACAGACATATTAGTAAGCTTTGATATCTCCTCCTTGTTTACCAATATTCCCTTAACTGACACTTTATCTCTCTTAGAAAACGTTTTTCCCTCTGACATCTTAGATCTCTTTTCCTTTGCCATCAACTCTGAGTATTTCACTTGGAATAACAAAATCTACAAGCAGATAGAGGGAACCGCCATGGGCTCCCCCCTCTCACCCCCCCTTGCCAATTTCTATATGGAAGATTTCGAAAAACGAGCCATAGACTCAGCCCCACTCAAACCTTCTATCTGGCTAAGATATGTAGATGATGTGTTCTCTATTTGGCCTCATGGCCCAGACACATTAGATTCCTTCCTTGGTCATCTCAATAGCCTACATCCAAGAATCCAGTTTACTATGGAAAAGGAAAAGAACAATTGTTTACCCTTCCTAGACACCTTAGTCACGCACCTGCCTAATGATACACTTGCCTTCACTGTATATAGAAAACCCACACACACAGGCAGATACATTCACAAACTCTCCCACCACCACCCCTCACAACAATATGGCATCATAAAAACCCTTACCAAGAGAGCACACAATCTTTGTTCCAGTGGAACTGCCCTCACTACAGAGCTTAACCACATACACAGAACTTTCCTCTCCAATGGCTACAGCGAACACAGCATCAAAAAAAAATCAATTCCTCCCCCATTCCCCATCCCTCTCGTCAACGAGAATTTAAAAATGCCATCACCATACCCTACATCCGTGGCACTTCGGAAAAAATAGCCAAGATACTAAAAAAGTATAACCTACACACAGCATATAAGCCCTACCGCAAACTGGCTACCCTTATCCATTCTACGAAAGATCAGCTCCCTCCTCTCTCTCAGCCTGGAGTTTACAAAGTACCCTGTTCCTGTAAGCTTGCGTACTTTGGACAGACAGGCAGATCAGCATCCATCCGCCTAGAGGAACACAAGTCGTACATCGTTAAACACAACTATGGCCATTCAGGCTTGGCTGACCATGTTTTGGACACTACCCACAGAGTATCATGGAAGAAAACCTCCATGCTCCACCACAGCAAATTCAAGAAAGAGAGACTTTTCTTAGAAGCAGCAGCAGCTCTCAAAAACCAACCAAATCTTAACAAATACGGTTGTATTAAGCTTCCGAAGATTTGGGAAACGGTCATCAATAGAGGTCCCACCTTACATTCCAGGCCACCTACAACTGCCCTTAGAGGGCGCTCCACCTAGATAGGACTTTAGTGTTACCCACGTGGTTGGGCTTAGTATTGTAAGTTTTTGTGTGCATGTTACATTAATTGTCTTTGTAATCCCCGTAGATGTCCTAGTGACTAGGACGAAATATAGGAAGTATTAAATTCTATTTTAATTCTTTTTGAGTGTTGAAAAAAATCCATTAAACCTCCAACATAATGTCCTCACAGCACTTAAGCCTCTACACAAGAAAAGAGATAGTACTGTATGGAGATTAGATGATAAGAGGTATAATTAATAAGAAAGTGATGAAAGCATGTTTTCCAGGTCCAAAGTTAAAAGATGTTAGTAAAGTTGTAAGTTTGCAGAAGCAAACAAGTTAATTGTCTTGGCAAGCACAACTGATTTGAAAGGTAAGAAATATGCAATGAGAGAAGATATTAAAGTGTTGTTAGAATAAGCAAAAATGAAGAATAAGAAAGTAAAGATGGTGAGTTTGTTGCTTCAGTATGATAGGACAGAGTTGAGAAGAATGGTCATGATTGCCAATGAGAAGATTGTGCAAGAGTAATGGTGTGCAGTTTATAATGTATGGAGTGAATTTGATGAATGTAAGGACCTGTGTATGCCTGATGGACTGCATTTAAATGGTTTTGGAGTTAGGTGCTTGGGGAAAGTGTTGTTCAGTGAAAGTTTGGAAGTGCAAAACCAGGGAAAGTAGAGGTATTATGGTGATGGTGGGGAGAAAGTAATCAAACATGTGTCTAGCCACTTCTGAGACAAATGAGTGCAAGTGTAGGAATGACTGTGAAAATAGCCACCCCTGAGACAGATAAGCATGAGTGCAGGATTAATTGTAAAGAGCTAGGTGCAGTGTCCTAGGTTTCAAATCTGAATGGACAGATAAACATTATGTAAGGGTAACTATGGGTCCAAGGGAATGTCGAAATGCATGTGCATGAATGCCCCCGAAGTATCAGAAATAAAGAAGAAGAGTTTTTAGCATTGATCAGCTCAACTTCACCATAAATTATTTGCATAAAGTGAGACCTGGTTGTCAGAGGATGATGTAATTATAGGGATAGAATGTAATGGATATTGTATTTTCAGAGAAGATTGAGGGAATAGGACAGGAAGAAGGCTATTAATGATAGCTGAAGAACTTCAACCAACAAAAATAGAAGTTAAGGAAGATTGTAGATCTGATGGAAATGGTTCATTTGAGGCTGAGCAATTATCACGAGAGACCAACTATGGCGATACAGATTGGAAGGAGGAATGGCAAAATGGAAATGGAATTTATACGGTTACTAAGGGATAATTACCTGAAACAGCACGTGATGGAAGGGACCAAGGGTTTGAGAGTGTTGGATCTGGTAATAGCATCAGAAGAACTACAGTAACCTTACTTATTGGGGAAAGTAACCATGCAGTCCTGTTCTGGGAGGTTGCTCAACATGTGGAAATTTCAGTCAAAAAAGGGTCTATGCAGAACTAGAAAGCCGGCAATTAGTGACAAATTAGGAGGCAACTTGGAGCAGTGCCATGTCATAAGGAACTACACAAAATGAAGCAGTAAATGATATTGTTTGAGCAAAGCAGTATCAGAGTGCATACCCAGGGTCAGGAGGATAAACTGAGTAGGGATTAAGTGGATGTCTAGCAATATAAAGCAGGAGCTGCAAAAAAAGGATTGTGGGAGGAATATCAACAACAACTTATGACATAAGCATCCATGTGAAATTGCAAGTCATTCTATCAAGTGGTTTGTTTTATTGTTTTATACAGCTGTCTGAAGCAAAGTGTTGTCTGTATCCCTTGAAATGAATAAAATTAAGTATTGGGCGGTTATAAAATTCTTTGTAAAAGAAGGTTTACTGCCAAAAGAAATTAATTCGAAGTTTATGAGCACTCTTCTTCATTTTTGACAATTAAGAAATGGGCTGCAGAGTTTAAACATGGCCATACCAGCCTTGTAAATGATCCATGTGAAGGATGTCCAAAAAGTGTAACAACACCAGAAATCAATGATCAAGTGCACGATATGGTATTGGAAGACCGGTGAGTCAAAGCGCATGAAATTGCTGAGACTATGGGCATTTCAAAAGAATGCGTAGGATATATTTTGCATGAAGAATTGCATATGAAAAAGCTTTGCGCAAGATGGGTGCCGCGTTTGCTCATAGTAGCAGATCAAAAACGCACTCACATGAAAATCTCTTAATAGTGCTTGTAGTGTTTTAACAAAAATAAAACTGATTTTGTGCATTGATTTATTACTATGGATGAGACTTGGATTCACCATTACACACCAGTCAAAACAGTGGAAAGAAGCCGGTTGTTCAGCACCAAAGAAGACAAAGTCGGTTCTGTCAGCAGGAAAGATCATGATATCAGTGTTTTGGGATGCTAAAGGCATTTTGTTTACTAATTATCTTGAAAAGGGTGAGAAAAGACCGTTTGCAGAAGAAAAATAATAGTCTTTTATCAGGACAATGCACTTGCCTACAAAAGTGTTTTTAGTAATGGGAAAATTAAGGGATCTGACCTATGAATTGTTGGAATATCCATCATATTCCCCAGATTTGGCTACACCTGACTTCTAATCTCTTCCCAAAACAAAAACTCTTCCTCGATGGTCAGCGTTTTTCTTCGAATCAAGAGATGATTGCAGCTGTAGAGAGGTATTTTGCAGATCTTGCTGAGAACCACTAGGGACAGGAAAATGGTGCTGGCATAAATGTAACAGTCTTAAGGGAGATTACAATTTTGAAAAATAAAAATAATTTTGAAATAAAAAATCTGTTTTTTCATTGTTAGGCGCAGAACTTTTTAGACCATCCTTGTACATGAAGAACTTACATCATTACTAACTTCCTATCAATAATTTTTTCCTCCAAATCAATCTTTTATCTGTCAAGACTCCAACATTTTCAGATCTTATATTTCTGTCTTCTAAGGCACTTTTTTACTGTATCAATCCACCTATATCTTGGATTTATTTGAAATATAACATCATCTGCATAAAGTAAAGAGTTGAGATTAACATCTCCAATTTTGATATCAGGTTTAATACACTTTCCTTCACAATGTGATCCACGCAGATAATGAATAACGGAGGGGATAATGTGCATCCTTGTCTGACACCAGAGTTAATATCAAACCATCTTCCTGTACTTCCTTCAATTCTAACTGCTGACTTACAACTCAAATAAAGACTAAGTGTTGCTTGATATAATGCTCCATTGACACCATATAACTGTAGCGTATTGAATAGTTTCCTCTTGGCAACTTGTCATATGCCTTTTGCAGGTCTATAAAACTTAAATCCAGATCTTTAAATGTATTTAAGTTTCAAATACATTTTTTAGTTTTGCATTTCAGGCTTTTCTACAAGTATGGATATATATTTTTGATTGCATGCTTATTGAGTGTTTTTGCAGTAATTACTTCAAAAATCAAGGATATTTTTTCTCCATTTTTCATGTCACCTTTATCATCTCTATTTCCTTTTACAGCACTCTTTCCTGCACTGAGCTTTTTTTTTTTCAACAGCCTCCAGAATATTTTGCCACCTTCCTGATATTTATTTTCTATGCTCTTGCCAAAGTCTCCCAATGACTTTTGTTTAGCTAGTTTTATGCAGTGCTTAGCTTTCTTACATTTGTCTCTGTATTCTCTAAGAGCACAAGCTGACTTATTTGCCAGGAACTTTCGATATGCTTTCTTCTTTTCCTTCACTGCCTCTTTCAATTCCTGTGCCCACCATGGAATTCTGATTTTTCTATCCTTCAAGACAACTTCACCACATTCCTCTCTGGTTGAATCAATCAATGTTTTCTTCAGGGCTTGCCACTGAATCTCCAAGGTATTGCCTGTTCTCAAACTCTTTCATTTTTTCTTGAATAATGTTTGTGTATTTTAATCTACAGTTCACATCTGAGTGCCTGCTCAACTTTTATTTGCTTTAAAACTTTCTTACATGTTCTTCTTTGCAATATGAAATTCAATTTTTATCTCACTTAAGACTAAATGGTGATCACTTCCAATTTAAAATCCTGTGTACATTCTAGTGTTCTGCACCAGTGAGAAAACATTCCTATCAACAATAACATAGTCAATGAAACTTTTCTTATCCTTGCATCTTCTCTCCATGTGAACTTTTGCACATTTTTATGTTGGAACATAGTGTTAGCAATAACCAGTCCATGTCCTGATCAGAAATCAAACAGGTATTATTAGCTTCGCTCTTTTTCTCCAAATTTTTCCAAAATAATTCTGTATATCTGACAATCATTTCCTACTTTTCCTACTACTTTTCTTTTTTCATTGTGTCAGTTGCTTTCTCTAAAGCCTCAAAAAATTCCTTCACTTCTACCTTAGTAGAATCTTCTGTGGGAACATAGGCACAAATAAGTCTCATTGTACAATTCCCCCATTCTGATATTTGTCCAGATCACTCTACTTTATACTGCTGGCCATTCAAGAAGATTAGCCCCATATTTAGTGTCGAATACTACAGCTACTCCTTTTCCCCGACTGTTATTACCTGAATATAACATTTTGTATTTATTGCTTAGAACGATTTCACCAGTTTTTGTCTTTGTTGTTTCAGTCACCCCTATTATATCGATCTGGTACTTATTTAATTCCTCAGCTAGCTCCATTTCTTTGCCATTCAAGCTTCTTATGTTGATAGTAGAACAAATTTTGAATTCTGGTGATATTGAGTTGGGGTGGGTTTCAGGATTTGCTCCAGTAGCTGACTTTTCGCTGTTCACACTGGTTCCCTGGTGAAAACAACAGGGACCTTATTCAACAGGGCGACACCCCAGCTAACATGAAACACTGTCATGTTGTACCATCATTTTATTTGTGGTATAAGCCAATAAAAATACAATTTGGTTGGCTAAATCCCAAATTGCCAGTCCATCCTCATTCGTTCAGTATCCAGGTAGACACCTAACAGGGTGCACCACAAGAAGGCAATGACTGAACATTAGGTCAGAAGCCCTGGTCAGTTCAACATTCGTTTAAAGGTTATGTGGAGGTCTCCTCTCAGTTATACAGCTTTAATCCTTAAGCAACTAGTATGGAAAGGAAGGCTAAATCAGATCTTGGGAGAAAATTAGCTAAGTGGGTCCAAAGTAAATCCAGAAGAGTTTATTGCTATGTAGCAAGTAAGTGAAAAAATTATTATGGAAAGATAACTTTACTCAGTGTCAATATAGGAAAGTGACAGAAGTAGAAGAAACAGTTACTAAGTGATCACTTTGCAGTTACTGAGGTGACAGACTGATGTGAGCACCGACATAGATGAACTGGAGGTACTGAGTATATTGAAAAATATCAATGTTAATAAAGCAGTAGGCCTGGACAGTATGTCAGCTTGTGATGAGTTGTTTAATCTAAGTCTCAGCTGTGGAAAGGTTCCAAGGGACTGGAAAGATGGCAAGATAATTCCATGATTTGTTACTTCCATCCAAGACAGAAGTAACAAATTATAGACTAATTAGTATCTCTGGAGTGGTGGTTAAGAATTGAAAAAGTTGGTTAAAAGTAAAATTCAGGAATGGGTGGATAGGAAAATGATACTCTACAGGGGAAGCATGGCTTTGTAAAAGGTAAATCTTGCCTCAGTAATTATTCACAATTTATAATGTGAATAATTACTAGGTGACAGCAGAACTGGATCAAGAAAATGGCTACACCATGATACTGCTGGACTTTGTAAAGGCATGGAAAACTATTACATAAGTTAGAGCAAATGGGAATGGATATGAGGCTAATGGCACGTATAGTGGGGTGGTGTGTGGTGGAGTGGAATCAAGGCAAATGAGAGTGACTAGTGGAGTGCCCCAGGGCTCTGTACTAGAACCACTACTCTTTAATTTGTACATTAATGATACAGTGGAAGATTTGAGAGGGTATATTCAGTTGTCTGCTAATGATACAACTTGTGTGTGGGGGACACCTGTAACCCCCATCAGGCACATCCCCAGGTCGTCATAGTTTAGATCAGGGAATGCTCATCAAATTTAACTATAAAGGGTAGGAGAGAAATAAAATATCTCCAGTGGACCAACAGGATAGCACTTTTCTCATAAACCAGTATGGGGGCCTTGAAGGTGGCCCCACCACCACCAGACTCAGGTGCTGAAGGCTAATACTCTACACATTAAAAGAAACAAAGAGATAGCTGAACTGCCTAAATGGTTAATGGCAAAGTGAGGAAAAAGTACATGAGATACAGAACATGGAACATTAAAAGTTTACATGGCAAAGAAAACCAATTAATAGATGAATTTAAAAAAAATTGAGATTGGATCTCCAAGCAGTCACAGAAACAAAAAAAGAAAGGCCAAGGTTGCCAGAAATTGAAAGATGGATATATATTTTTCTATTTAGGGGTAAGCCCAAGAGAATGGGGAAAACAAGGGGTAGCATGCATAATTAAACCCGATCTCGAAGAATATAATACTAAATGGCAACTAATAAATGAAAGGTTGTTGAAAATTACTATAGATTTTAAATCAGGTAATCAAGTATCCACTGTAATTGTTACATATGGCCCAAATGATAATTCTAATAAAGAAATTAAAAAAGAATTCTTTGAACTCTTATAAAAAAAAAAAAAAAAAAACTAAAGAAGCTCAAGGGTATATTATCTACTAGGGAACCTTAATGACTGGATAGGGAATTAAGTAGATGAAGAAACAAAACCAGTGTTGGAATCACAAGGAGACATAACCCAGAATAATAATGCAGAAAGAACAATTAATCTTTGCCTCATAAATAATTTAGTAATAGCGAATACTATGTTCAAGCATAAAGAAATCCATAAGTTTACCAGAGAAGAGTCCAGCAGAAATTGACAAAAAAATGCAAGTCTATAGAGGTCCTGAAATAGGTAGTGGTCACTACCTATTAGTATTGGAAATGATCCATAAAATAAGAACTAAAAAATGTAGAAAAAATAGCAAGGAAACAAATGTGAAGATAAAGAACTATAAACTAAAGAAAGAAGCAGCAGCCACTGAGTATAAAAGTAAAATAGAAAAGAAGATGAAAGAAGTAGAAAAAGAGATCTATGAAGACCAAGACGTAGAAAGCCTATGGCATAGCCTTTGCCGGCAAAGGTTGGTCGATTTGTAGAGCCTCTGCTGCTAATGGCTCAGTTAAGTAAGTTTGAGCGCGGTTAGTAGTTGGAAGGGGTCAAATCGTTCGATGCTGTTGGCACACTCTCCCTCGATGAGTCTTTGGACTCCCTGGAGGTGTCAAATAATAATAATAATAGGTTTGAAACATTTCTTCTAGAAACAAGAAATTTGTGGTGCAATAGAAGAAACATAAAACACCCTGGTGGACTGAAGAACTAAAAGAAGAAATTAAAAAGAAAAAGCAATTGTGGAAGGGATATATAACAAAGTTGCAGGTCGACAGAGCACTATACAAGAGAAAAGAAAATGCTAGGAAGACTTTGGACATACCTCAGAACAAAATTTTAAAGAAAACCAAAAACTCTTCTATAATGGTTTAAGAAGAATGAAGTCAGAGAAAGAATGCCCCATAAAGTATCAAAAACAAGGATGGAAAGTTACTCACAAATCCTGAAGACCTCATGGAAAGGTGGAAACAGTACTACCAAGAACTATTGCAAGATGCAGGACATGGAAAAAATAGAACCCTAAGAGGAAGACATGCAAGCAAAACAGAAGATGAAAGTGAGGAAATTCATTCTCAGAATTATTCTCAAAGACTGGGAAGAAGAAATAATAATCCCTATATTTAAGAAAGGGAATAACTGTAAATGTGAAAACCGTAGAAGATTTTGCTTTTAAGCACCCCAGGAAAATTGTACATCCATATTTTAGAACAGACTTAGGAACCAAATAGAAGTGCACAGGATCTTATCTTCAGTCTGAGACAAATATCAGAAAAAACATTGGAATATCGAAAAGAACTACATGCATGTTTTATAGATTTAAAAAAGGCCTTTGATTGAGTCCCCCAGACATTTAATACGGCAAACATTAAAGAAAATCAAAGTACAAGAAAACTTAATAGTGGCCATACAAACGTCTATAAAAGCAATAAAAATTATGTAAGAACCTGTAATAATAGATCAAAGGAATTTGAAACAAATGTAGGAGCAAAGCAAAGACTATCCTCAGCCCTCTTCTTTTCATTATAGTAATGGATGAAATTTTAAAGGCTTGTCAAACAAAAACAAAAAAGTTCCATCTAGGATATAGGAAACTGAAAGAAACCAAGATTTCACACATGGCTTTTGCGGATGATATAGTGATTCTAGCATGTTAATGTTATGCTGAAGATTTGCAGCATAACGTTAATATTTGGTAAAGAAAAGGAATACGATCATAAATATAAATAAAACTAAAACAATATTATATCTAGAAACTAATCAAAACACATCAAATGAAGATGGTAGACTAGACACAGAAATTAACAGAATAATTGCAGGAACAAAGCTATTCTATGCAATGCAAGATCCTTTCCTAGATAAGAAAGAAGTTACCCAGATCACCAAAATGGCAGTGTACCATTCAGTGTTTGTACCAACATTAACATACAGTTGTAAGTCTTAGTGTCTAACAACAGGAAATGCAAATAAACTACAAACAATCGAAACAAAATATCTTTGGAAAGTAGAGCAAAAAACAAGATTAGATTGTCTCTTATAGTTTGGTTTCTTATTCAATCTTCAAGTTGCACCTCTGAACCAATTCATAACACAAGCCCAAATGAGGTGGTTTGGACATCTTACTCAAATGGAAGTAGGAAGATAGCAAAAACTATATATGAAAGCCAGAAAATAGGAACAAGAAACATGGCCAGGCCCAGGAAAGGTTGGTATAAGAAAATTAAAGAAAAATTAGAATTAACTGGAAAGAAGCAAAAGAACAAGCCTTGGATAGGATGATATGGAAATCTCTTTGGCAAAATCTCGACGCTTAGCGATCATAGACGAAGAAGCCAATGATATACAAAACTAGGGAAGGCAATAGTTGATAAAGGTCAGTAGATATCTTACAGGATGATTTAAATGAATTGGCAGTATGGGCAAAGGACAATGGTTGTCAATTCAATGTTGTAAAATGTTGTAATGTAATGCACTTTGAGATGAAAAAATTATGCACTTTGAATCATATTGATGGTACTAGTTTACAGAAAATTGATGAGGCTAGGGATCTGGGGATGATGGTAGGTAGAGATTTGAAATTCAGAGGAGATATTGCAAGAGTTGGTAAAATAGTTCAGAGGATTACTTAGATAGGGAGGCTATCATCCACTTTATAAGGCTATGAATCTGCCACATGTTGACTATTATGCACAGATTTGATCACGTGCATTTATTAGGAATTGGGAGTTGATGGAAAGGATTCAGAGATGAGTGACCAAGCGGGTGACAAGTCTGTGGATTGTTCCCTATGAGGAGAGATTGAGGATGTGTGGGTTGCTGACAGGTAATATGATAGAAACTCATAAGTTACTAAAGGGATTCTATAAGACTGACACAGAACACGTTTTTCAATACATAGGGAGTAAGGGATAAACAAGAGGGCCTGGCTCCCACTGAAGAGACCTCAATAAAGGTCTAAACTAGTCTGGGTAGTGGCCCTTCCCTTAATGCATAATATTATACATATCCACAAGGAGATGTGTTTTGCATTATGGGAGATACTGAGATAGGAGTGATGTTAGCTTGCTCCACCTTTGCAACAAGTTGCCCGGTGTTGTACCACCTTACCCAAGTTCTGAAGATACTTTCAGGCACAAACTTACCCCAGTTCTGAAGATATTTTCAGGCACAAACTTTGTTTGCTTACACTTGGATAAAGGATTAAACTAAATTTATTATAGTCTAACCAAGTGAAAAATAAACTTTCAACATCTTTCTCTAAATCAAGACTAATTTAATAAAAAAGGTGGCACACCGTTTGGCAACTCCTATAGGTAGAGATGACCGTGCTATTGTTTCTGCTTGGTATCTCCACTCGGGCCTGGCTCCCACTGAAGAGACCTCAATAAAGGTCAAAACTAGTCTGGGCAGTGGCCCTTCCCTTAATGCATAACATTATACATATCCGCAAGGAGATGCATTTTGCATTATGGGAGATACTGAGATAGGAGTGATGTTAGCTTGCTCCACCTTTGCAACGATTTACCCGGTGTTGTACCACCTTACCCCAGTTCTGAAGATACTTTCAGGCGCAAACTTTGTTTGCTCACACTTGGATAAAGGATTAAACTAAATTTATTTCGACTCCCTTATTAGTTTGTAGAACTACTACAGCATGCTAAGGATGCTGATCCACTGATATTATCTGGACATGAATAACCAACATAATTAAGCAATATAGCTGTACAACCAATGCAAGTGAAAACAGTAGAAATATAAAAACAAGTACTGGTTACTTGCATGTATAGAGTTAATATAATTTTTTTTTTTTCTAGTTAGCAGTTCTGGTATTGTTATATCTCCAAATGTATTTAAACTACACAAATGAAATTTGTCACTTAAAATTCATGATGAGTAGACCAAGAATATCAACCTTCATTCTAAAGCACAGAGTACAAGCTAATAAACCAAAAGAGCAAATGGTAAGCATTCTATAACATTTCTGTGACTCATTTCTTTTTCTTCATATTTTATGTGCACTTCAGACATCTTCAAACAGTTTCTACAGAAAGACCTGAAATTCTGAATCACACCACCCACCCACCTACCCCTTCACTTACTGACTGATCTTTTGAAGGAATTTTTATAAAATATTTACTATCAATCCACACAGTTCAAGTCCCAAATGTGATCTCTTCTCCACAACCTGATATGCCTTCTATAGAAAGTTTTAAAAAATACGTAATCAGTAGAGCCTGGATCACTTCTGTCCTTCCAATTCACACGCTGTTTTATGCAGGTAATTATTATTAAAGCAGATAATAAATTTTATAAATATATTATAAGCAGAAAATATAGAAAATCAGTATAACAAAAACAGTATTATGAAAATTCAAATACAATACTAAAAAATAAATAAATGAAAATTAGAAAAATATTTGATTAATGGATAGCTAGATTTGCTTCCTATTAATGTAGTTCAAACATCCTGGAGAATGGTCTTATTTTGTATATTTCTGAGCCACAGAAAATTCTCCAAGATTTTTTTTTTAATGTGTAATGTGCTTTTGAAATAAGTTTTTTTTTAAAAAAATACCCTTTGAGCAGCAATTTTTTTTGCTCATGTCAGCATGGTGGCTTACACTTTTAAAAAAACCACTAAGTATGGTAATGAATCAAAAGAAGGATGTTCACTCAAACGTGGGGAAGATGAATAGGCAATAAATTTTAGAAATAAACAAATAAAATAAACAATATTATGAAAATTAAAATACAATATCACACACACACACAAATTACCAATATCAAATTAATCAGTGTTGATAAAAGAAAATTTGTACCAGTGTGCAGGTGAAGTTATACTTAGCAGCAGCAACAACTTTTCCCCAAAGTCTGTATTTCTGCCAATTCGTAAACCACAACTTTTAACTGATAAAAATTTTCAAAATCTTACCAAACCTACAACTGAAACTTATATTCATATCAGTAAATTTTTAGTTTTCCTTTCTTAACATGAAGTGTTTATTGAAACATACTACATCAGAGCACATCTACTAACTTTCAAGTTTGAAAGTGACCAATGTTTCATTTCTGACAAACACTAATTTTCAATATGTTCATTAATATTAACTTATTTTACTCTTACCTTAATAGTAATAATATAATTATTCAATTTAAAATCAAATTTTAGTCATTCATCTAATAGGAAACAATACTTAAAATAATGAACTTTTTTTAATATAACTTCAAAACTTATATTGATAGGCCCTTGTTATAATTAAACAAAAAGGATACTTTCTTTAATTATAACAAAGGCCAATGCACGTGATGGGTTTGTATTTAAATCATTTACTATACCTAAATTTACTAATCTGCCAAGAAATTATATTCTTGTGTAATCAAGAAAGTTTGTGAGAAGTATATTCATGACGTTACATTAATTCTATCTTATAATGCAAAGCACAAAGGATTAAAAAAAATATAATTTCTTGGCAAGTTTAATTTGTTTTTTAACCAAGTGAGAAAAAAAACTTTCTATGAACTGACATAAGTGCATGAAAGAATGTGTTTTAAAAAAAGTAAACGTTTCCTAGGAATACCTAAATATATACACACTTTTTTTTTGGTAAGAAAACTTGGTTCTTTTGTTTTTAAAATGACTGTGGTCTTTCGTTATGTGATGTCATCATGCTAACATTCAAATATCCATGGTACCTCCTTTCCATCTTTTAGTGAAATCTTTTGCCTGCTTTTCACAAGTGATGCTGATATTACCTATGTGCAGAGAGATTTAAACAGACTTAGCTTGGATGGAAGAATGCGATTTTAATTTTAACATTAATGTGCAAGGTATTGCCATTGGAAAGCAAAAGCGTTAGGATTAGGTACTGTACTGATGGAACTGTGTGAGATTTGGAATTTGGGGTGATGGTAAATAGTGGTTTTGCAAAAGCTGTCCTTGCAGGTTATGTAATATAGAGATATGAGGAAGCACACTAACAAGTTAAGGAGTTAGTTACATGCATCTTTCTGTAATTGGTTCCCATTCTATCATGGGAACCAATTACAGAAAGATGCATAAGAGCAAGTGAGATATAATTACAGTAATGGGGTATCTAAATGCTAAAACAGGAAATTACTGTACAGGTAGAGAAATGATAATGGGAAAAGAAGGTACAAGAAATATAAATGAAAACGGAAAGATGTCACTGGATTTCTCCATGGCAAATGAATTAGTAATAGGAGGATCCATCTTTAAGCATAAAATATACATAATGTAACATGGAGAGCACCAAGATACAAAGAGAATGGCAATCTCTTTTGAATGTGAGATCAATGAGAGGAGCAGATGCTTATACAGATCATTTTTTAGTAATAGCAAAAAGCAAAAATAGATTATAAAACAAACGAACTAAAATATATGGAAACTAAAAGAAAATATGCAGTAGAGGTTAAAAACAGTTATGAAGTTTTTACTCAGACCAGACAGAACAGACATAAAGAATTTAGAAGCACTGAAGAAATATGGGTAGGTATTAAAAACATACACTATGAAGATGCAGAAAAAACTAGGAGTGCACAGAAGAAAGAAAAGAAATAAAGGAAAAAAAGATGCAAGATAAGAAAAAGATCAGCTTACAAAAGAAATATAAACAAATACATAAAGAGATTAAGAAAGATGCAAGAAAAAGGAGTTTATTGAAAACCTACTAAATGAGGCAAAAACTGCAGCAATTAGAGGTGATATTAAAACATATAATATTATGAGAACAATGATAGGCAATAAAAAGAAGAGAAGACAAACAAGGAAATAAACAAAACAAAACATAAAATAGAAAGATAGGCAAAATACTTCAAAAAGATGATGAATACAGAAAAATCTGAAAAATACACACACACACACACACCAAATGAACTATTAAAAGCAGATATAGATTTAACGGCAAATATACTCTATCCATTTCTTAACCAAATATGGATGTAGGAAGAATGGAATATTGGGTTACTGATCAAAATACCAAAAAAAGATTTAAGTGATTGCAATAACTGGAGCGGAATACCATTGTTAAACACAACAAATAAAAGTAAAATATGAAAGAAATAGACCAAAAGCTAAGAGAAACACAAGCAGGATTTAGAGCCAACAAGTCGTATAAATCAAATAGCAACACTAAGAATAATAATCGAATGATGAATAGAATGGCAGTCAAATCTTTATATCAACTTTGTTCAAAAAAAGCTTTTGATAGCAGTGCAGTAGCGGCTCATCCATAAGGGATGCAGCTCCAGCGTTGAGTATACCAGCCAGTACTACTTACTAGTATACTCAACTCTGGAGCTGCATTCAATGCAGCCCTTATGGACAAGCCACCACTCCAGCAGTAACAGAGAAGCAATATGCAAATTAATGTCATATTATGGTATACAATGTAAACTTATCAACATAATTAAAAAAATTATGCAAAATATAAATACAAATCATACATAGTCGAGAACTTTCAGAAAAGTTTGAAATTAAAACAGGAGTTAGACAGGGCTGCATTCTCTCTCCAACAATATCTCTTATTGCTACAGACTGGATTATGAGAAATGTCATGAAAAACACAAAAGGAATACAGTGGAATTTAATACAACAGCTGCAACCTGGATTTTGCAGATGATATGTTTATTAGTACATGCATGACATATGAAGGCAAAAACAATAAAACTCAATGAAGAAGCTTTGACTATTGTATATTAAGAATAAATAATAAAAAAAGACAGTACTGGATGGTCAAATTTTAGAAACAGTAAAGAACTTTAATTATCTAGACTCAATAATAAATAAACAGGAAGAAGCAGAGGAAGATATAAAATCTAAGATACATAGACCATAAATAATTTTTAAAATGTTAGGGAAAACATGGAGATCAAAGCAAATAGATTTAAAAAACTAAATCTGGTTATTTAATACAAATATCAAAATCAGTTCTACTCTATGCCTCAGAAACATGGACAACAAAAGCAATTATAAAAAACAAAACTGAAAGCCTTGCAAATAAATGTTGAAGAAGAATTCTACAAATAAAATGGCCGAAAAAAAGATATCCAACAGAGAAAATGGAAATGGATAGGGCATGTACTAAGTCTTTCTGATGAAAAGAGAAGCACAAAACAGAGTCAGATGGAGATCTGTGGTTAAGGCCCTATGCTCCCAATAGAGTGAAGAGGAATAAGCAAGTAACATATCTTCATAATTAACATTCCAGAAATACACCACCTTAGTTACTCTTCTTTGGATTTTTTTCCAAAATATTTTCATCCCCTTGAAAACTAAGTAATCAAATTTGTGAATAGAAATCCATTTCTGGCCTATTCAAGGTCTTACAAAGCAGAACTATGACCTCGTTACTTGTTTAGAACCTTATCAAATATACTACAGCATATGTACCTCTCATGTGGACATTTGTTTTCCTGTTGAGCTTGAGCAAGCACTTTTATAACTAAAAAACCATACTACCTACAGGGACAGCAGCTGTAACCTGAAATCTTATTATTATAATACAGGTATCTCCATGGAGTCAGAAGACTCATCATGGTAGATCCCTATTTGCCAATACCTATCATACTGTTACTTAAATACATTTACTCACAACTATCTCTGGCAAACCATTCCACTTCACTATCCTCCAAGCAATAAATCTATTCCTAACACTCTTGCTTACCACACTCTCCACATTCTTGCACAATTTCCATGGTTAGCCCCTCAATTCTCTCCCATCCATTCATATAGTGTCAGGTCTTCAATGTCAATCCTACAAAATCCCTTCAATAACTTATATGCTTCTGTCATGTCTCCCTTTTCACCCACCCACTAGTCTTTGAAGTCCACAGAGCTTCAATCTATTTTCATAGGGAGCAATCCACAGATCTACCACAATCTTTGTCACTTGCCTCTGGATCCTCTCGATCACCACTTCTTTCCCACAGAATCCAGCTGACCAGATCTGCATGCAGTAATCCAGATGTGGGCTTATTAAAGCCTTATAAAGGGAAACAATAACTTCTCTATCCATGCTTGTCAGTATGCTCTTCAACAGCCATGTAATCTTATGTTCTGTTTTGGTCACCTTTGAAATATGTCCTCTACACTTTAACTCCCTGTCCACAGTTATCACTGACCCAGGCTTCATCAATTTCCTGCAGTTTCACCAATATAGTACACAGCTTGTGATCTCTTCTTCCCAAAGTGCATAATCTTGCACAAAGCCACATTAAACTGGCAATCTTTTACCTTTGATCATGTTTAAGTCATCCTGCAGAATCTCCACACCACCTTCATTTACTATGCTCATCATAGTTTTGCATCAACAGCAAACAACTGAGCATTTCCCATCAAATCATTTCCTATATAACTGATGTACAAATTAAATAACAGAGGACTAAGTAAGTATTGAGACATACACTACTAGTTGCCTGCCATCTCCTGAACTTCACTCCTACAGAAACTACTCTTTGACATCTATACATCAGTCACCACCCTCTAATCCAAATCACCACATTCATATCATCCCGATTTGCTCCAATTTATGTAAGTTATATGTGGAATTCTGTCAAATGCCTTTGCAAAGTCCAGAAGTATCACTGAGTAGCTATTTCCCTTATCCAACTCCCTTGTCACATTATAAAAAGTAAGAAAATTACTTCACAAAATCATGTTGCCCCTTATAAAGTATCATATTCTTATCCACCGTCCTGAATTCTTTTATCAATTTCTCCATTATTTTAACCACTATTCCTGATATACCGTTTGATCTATAATTTTCTACTGCCTCCTCCTTTATTCACTGGGACTATTTTGTTCTCTTTCCATTGCATTGCCACTTTCCAAGTACTGAAACTTAAACAGCTTGGTCAGAGGAGTTGATAATTCTCTCACACACATGGGCCGATATCCCATCTAATCTACTGTGTTTGCATTGATTGAGATTCTGTAATATTCTAAGCACCTCCATTTCTTTGACCTCTATTCTCCCATCAGTCAATGTTATTATATCTGGCATTGTAGTATCACCGACCTAGATGGTATACCTTTGCAAAATGATCACTCACTAATTCGACTATTTTGGTCTGCTTCTGTTACTTCCCCACAGTCAGCACTTTTTAAAGTCATCTTTCCATAGTCATTTCTCCTTTACTTGCCACACAGCAAAAGACTTCTTTAGGATTTCTTTTGGCTTCACCAGTTAGTTTTCTCTCATAATCAGCTTTGGCCTTCCTTACCACAACAGTTCACTCTTCTTTTTTGTGCCTTGTACTACTCTATGGCAAGCTGATATCACTAACTCCTAAAAGATTTATCCTTCTGACTCTGGATATACAGTCCGATGTTTCTTCAAAATATCCCTTGACCATCCCATACATCATCATCACCATCTCTCTCTCTCACCTCCAAATTTTTATGCCAGGTGAAAGATGACTCCTCAAGCTTGTCATAGTCACTTGCTTTGCAATTCCACATATATTCCTTCTTAACAGCACTTCCATGATCACGTTACGCCCAAGCAAATTCAGTACCACTAGATTGGTTACTGTTACGTTCAGTGATGTTATAACAAGATCCAGAACTCTTGAACCTCGTGTCTTCTCCATTACATGCTGCCTCAGATAATTATCTCTTGACAGCTGTATAAATTCCATTTCCTTCTCTCCCTGTGACCATTCCTCCTCCCAATCTATGCCCCCCCCCCCCATAGTTGAAATCCTCTCGTAATAATTACTCAAACTGCCCTCATTGAGCTAATTTGCGAGTGTATGTCATCCACATTCTTCTTTATATTCCCTGGATTATAGCAACAAACAATTATATATTTGATCCTGTTGGCCTATATCATAGACTAGATAATCTCATATGAACTGCCCTCTGAATCTCTGTTCCAAATGCATTTCTATTCTGTGGCTTCTAATTTTTTTTTTTTTTTTATCATTAGCAAAATCCCTCTTCCCTGTAAAAAAAGGGCTCTCTTCTGAGATCTTTATTAATCCTGATTCTTTCTCATCCTCCCTCTTTGTGAAGCAGAACAATTTTATCTTCCTTCCACTACTTTGAGAGTCTATGAAGTTTCTAACCCCACAAAATTGTTGTTTAGGAGATACTTGCTTCATGAGAGATTTCTTCAATTAACACGAACACACACAAGAGATAAGTAATAGTATTTATTTAAGGCCATCATCAGTGGTGACAATAGTTAATTACAAAGTAGAATGTTAACAATGGATTGAATTTAAAAAAGTAAGAGCTGCACGATGTTATACACAATGACGTAACTGAGGAAATATTGCAATATAATCATTAGCTATTTAAAAAAAAAGTTATTGATGGCATGTAATATTCAGGCTGAAATATATGGCCACTCTGCTACCATAACTGAGAATGACCATAATTATTTGTTGTTTCTATTATTATAGAAATTAATATTATAGAGTGACCATTGCAAGACATCCAGGGAGAGTTATTTAGTAAGCATTTTATCAATGTATGCTATACTGTGTAAATGATGCTGTGCAACATGGAGAAGGGAAAACAAGTATTAGGAAAATTCGAGGTGAAATCAGGTGTTGATTGGGTAAGATGTTAATAAGGCTGCAAGTATGGATGACACAATGCCACATTTTTAAGGAATGTACAAAACAGTTAGCTATGCCCTTGACCTGGTTATTTAATGAACATCTTACAGTGGGAAAGGTTCTTAAATATCCACAAGCAGTTTTAGGAGACAGAAGTTTCCAAATACAGATTGCATATCTGCAGTTGTAGTCAACATATTGGAGAGTGTTGGTTAAAAATAGAATACAGGACTAGGTTGACTGATTATAGGATTTATAAGATGTTCAGCACAGATTTATAAAGGACAAGTATTGTTTTTAACTTGCATTTCATGATAAAGTGATGAATGTGCTGGATAAGGGAGATTTATTATTATTATGTGATACCTCCAGAGAGTCCAAAGTCTCATCGAGGGAGGCATGTTGACCCCTTCCAACTACTAACTGCGCTCAAACTTGCTTAATTTTTTGCAAGCCATTAGTAGCAGAGGCTCTACCAATCAACCAAACTTTGCTGGCAAAGGTTTATATACACTGATTTCTGGTCTGTGCAAAGGCATTTGATAGATCACCTCATGACAGGATGGTGTACAAGCTGCAGAGGATGGGAGGGGAATACAGAATAGATTGGTTAGACAGATTGAAGGCTTGGGTCTCTAAACAAGATGTGTATGATTAAGGTAACCATACATCCCAACTTGACCATGAAAATAATCGTTCTGGATCATCTGTCCTGAAGGATACAAGTTTTGTTGTTAAAAATGAGGTCTTCTTGAATACATTTTAGAATAATGAAATTGATTAGAAAGGCTTATGTGATGAGAGTACATGCTAGTTTATTTAATGGTATTGATTCACAACACAGAATAATAAGAAAATAATTAACATTTATTAACTTATTAGCTCATATTTCACAGGTATTATATCCAGGATCTTCAGAGCACAAGAACAGTTTTGTTGTAGTACATGAAACAAGTTGATATAACAGTGGAACTAGTTTTAAAAAAAAAAAAATGTAACAGACAACAGAAGGAACTAAAGTCCTTATTGGCACCGCTTATTGTTAGATAAAGAGAAAGAAAAAACAAGTATTAATTTGAACTTGCTCACTTGCTTCACACTTTCTTAGTCAATGGCTATAATCCCCATAGAATAGAATAGAAAAAATACTAAATGCTCCCCAGAAATTCCCTCCATTTTCTGTTACACAAGACTACAAAAAAGCTGTTACCATCTCATAATTCAAAGCACATCTGAAAAGATATTTAGAATGCTTAATAAATATCAGCTATGCACCATGTTTAAACGACGTGTCAAATTGGCAACTCTCATCCGTTCACATAAGGACAAACTCTTCTTTATCACATCTGGGAGCATATGAAGTGTCCAAAACATTGCTTTGGAGAACAAAAAAATATATTCGACACTATCGTTATGACAAGTTGGGTCTAGCAAAACTATGTCTTGGATATCCCTTCACACAGGATCAAATGGAAGAAAACAAAAATGCTACACAGAAGTCATAAGTCAGAGAGATTGTTTTGGAATCAGCAGTAGCTTTAAAACATACTCCAAACCTCAACAAATATTTTTGTATCAATTTACCAAAAATTTGGGAAACAGTCATTTTAAGATCAAATTAATACTTGTTTTTTCTTTCTCTTTATCTAACAATAAGCGGTGCCAATAAGGACTTTAGTGATGATGTGAATGTTTGCACAAATATCTCTTGTATGTGTGGGTGTTCTATAAACTGATAAAGATAATGAACCATCAGGAAGCCATGTGATTAGTGTATCTAGAAAGAGCAGACAGTTATTAGCTTCCTGTTCCATTGTGAATATTTTAGGATGCTGGCTGTTTAAATGCCTTAAAAACTTATCTAATGTGTCTGGACTATACGGCCAAATAGCAAACACGTCAATGTGCTATACCTATAGTACATTTTGTACCATGGGCAGGATAGGGATTTTTTTCTCTCTCCCTATTTCTATCAATTTCATATATTCTTTTGTATTTTTTATTTATTTTTACAGAGTCTAGAAACTCTGCTCTAGAGACCAAACATGGACTTTTCAAGTCACTTCAGGCCTCCAATAAATAAGTGGAGTGGTGGTCTCACCAGACAAAGGGATTCATCTCCTACCTAAATTACCAGTCTTGAAGCAGATATGTTACATGCTCATATATTAGTGTGTATTTCAGTCTGTGAAGAAAAATTCATCCATTTTAAAAAAAGTGATGCAAGACCATTTATTATATCGGATAATACAATTTTTTTTTGCTATGTTCTCACTCCTCAATAAAATAAAGCCCTTAGGTCTACACACACAACAACATTACGTGGGTTTCTTAATTCTGACTAGCCAGTCATATGCCACTGTCACAAGACCAGTGATGTCATGCTGCATGATATGCAACTTTCCAGTTTTAATATCCACTATTAACAGTCAAATTCTGAGCATTTCACAACTGAGTAAGAAAGATAATTACTGCTGTCTGCTACATATCTATTTTAGGTTGCTGTGTTGCAATTAACTATTACTTCAGGGTATGACTGAGCACTCTATATGATAAAAATTATACATGCGTATCTCAATCCTCTCATTGGTCATATTCCAATACAACAGTGATAATTGATAAAACAGGTATTTGTAATAACTGGTATTCTTCTGTTATGTCACCCCCTTTCTATAGTTATTGTCTATTTTTACTGTTATATTATGTCGCTTCCTTCCCTTATCTCACTTCTATTATATTCAACTTTTTTCTCTTAACTTGGCGCCGTATTTTACTATAAGGATATGGTTTGTGGGTTGAAAGCAAAGTGATTCCCACCAGACAATGGCAATTCCTTTGTTTCTGAACTAATGCTGGTTCTTACTTCGAACTCAGGGAAAAATTCTATTTTAGCTGCACCACCCTAAGTTCTAGATTTTCAACCAGTGAAGAATCAAAGAACCAGTACCGAGCTCTGAACCATATCCTTAATTTGTGAAACTTATAAAATTAACTCAAGGCTCAAATCTATCCCTATCTCAATCTAGAGTCGTGACCTCTCTTCCAAAATACCTCCTGCGTGGTTCGATTTTTATGGGGGGGGGGGGTGCAGTAAAAAATTATTTCAGGCAAGGCAATTGTTAAATCAAAAGAAAACATTTAATTATGCACTAAACAAAATACGAATCATGAATAATTCAGACATATGTTCACTTCTAAATTAATTTCAGTTAAATCATAAGCACTCAATCTCTCTCATTCTTTCTTAACAAGCTTAGGTAACAGTTCCACATGCACTTGAACAAAGGTGAAACAAAGGCTAATGTCTCAACACTATTAAGATTAACTCTGTCATACATTAACTTCAAAATCAATTTCAGATAAAATACACCCACTCAATTTCTCTAATTTCTATCTCAAACAAGTATAAGTATCAAATCCATATAACTCTCAAACAAAAGCAATACAAAGATAAATGATACAATTCTACTAAGGTTATGCACTTCACAGACATTCAGGTCATGCTCTAATTTCTACATTCATGTCCTGGAATCTAGTCAGTCTCTCTAAACTAGGTTTCTAGAGTCCTTACGCGAGATCACAATATTCTAGTCTTAAACGTTCTATTAAGGTTACAATCACTCCTTCTGCACACTTTCATTGAACAAAGAAAAGGTTTCTACATTACCACCCAGTTGGGAACTGCTGGAAAATCATACACATCTCGATACACCTTCATCTTCGGATTTGTTTCTGGTTCCGTTTGACCTGTAGTTTCCTTCTTGTCAGACTCGAGCTAGATGAATCTTGGACAGTGAAGACATGTGCTTGCCTTTCACTGGTTACCAGGTTTAAGCAAAGCTCGGCTGTCTTTACTGCATACCGGACCTCAGCTCCGCTGAACGAATTTTCTATCAGCAGATTCTCAAGGACTGCTTGCCACTCCTTCCTTGCTTGTGGCTCTATGCTTCGCCCAAGAGACCAGGACGAACATCGGGTCACAGAGAGACTGGCTCCCACAAGAGCGGACGACTGGCCGGCAAGGGACTCTGGCTGGAGATCCGACGAATGAGAGAAAAAGCCCTGATGCGGCACTGCGTTGCCTTTTTAAACTATGTGCCCCTACACTTCCGAACTACGTCATATCCTTTTCCTTCCTTGCTCACTTCAAAGCACAACTCCTTTCACTAGCACCACATTCTCCCCTAGTAATCACTTTGGTGGTGGGGGGAGGTTTAAGTCGCATGCCTTCCCTTCACGGTCAACGCGTACTCTGGCGCACGTACATTGCTTCTGGCAATCAAACATTGACCTGTTAGACCTTCACTGAGTGGTGCACAAACACTCATGTTATTTTTAGCAAAGCTTAGGCAGTGGACTTAATTACAACAAAATATATTATCATATTAAGGGATAAATAACAGAATTCTAAAATTACTAAATTGTCTGGCACCTTTACATTTAATTCTTCCTGCTTGACATATCAGTATGTGCAAAGTTTTAACTTGCATGTTAAGTTCTGAAGAAATTACAAGTTAACTATTTTTAATTTTATCCAGAACTTAACACTTCAATATATGCAATAAGCATTGTAAACATACCAAAAAAGTACTTAAAACATAAAACAGAATTGGCATTACATAAATAAAACTGATGGTTAAATCGAAACTTCATTCATCATCACAGAATGAGTGGAGTTTTTGAGTCTAGCGTGTGTGTGTGTGTGTGTGTGGATAGAAGCATGTAAACTTTGCTGGTTCATGAATATCTGATTAAAGTTTATAAGGCAGAACACCGGAATAAGTTGATAACATTTATTTATTTAGTAACACGACGTTTCATCCCAACTGCATAGGATTTCTTCAGGTTTGTAAGTATATATACAAACTAGTCGACAAAACAGTAAGGACGGTGACAATTGTTATGCAGTTATAGAGAAGAGACTGATGTTATTTTTTAAATTATTTCTAACTGTTCCAAATGTTCTGTGTGTTTATGCATTCAGACAAGTTAATATTTAAATGTTTAGGATCTAATGCTATTTCCTAAATTCATCTTTCTGTTGTATTAGCAACTGTGTAACAGTTCTGATATCTCATTTGCGAAGCATCTTGTGGATCAGCTGAAGAGAGCACGTGTGATGACAAAGCTGAGGGACCCAACTGTGTATATATTATACACAGTTGGGTGTCTCTCTCTCTCTTTTATTTATTTTATTTTTAATATCGGTGGATACGTTCCACAGAAAACCCCCATATAAAAAATCCCACAAAAAAGACCTAACTTATGTTGAAAAATTAGGGATACGTTCCATAATTTTCTAAAACCACATAAAAAGTTTATAAAAATTCAGGAAAATAAGAATGCCCAAGTTTGTTTTAAAGTGTTATTCGTTTAATTTTATTGAAAAGTAAAAAAAAATTTTTTTTTTTTTTTTTTACATTTTTTCATCAGAATTACCGTCGCTATTAGACAACATTCGGCAACGTTTGCAAACTGGTATGAAATCACTTTCATCAGCAGAAGAGATAGTCAGAGCAACAGATCTGTATGGTAAAGGCAATGGTTCTTTACAAACAGAAGTAGCTTCACCCATGCTATGTGCTGATTTTTTTCTTCTGACAATGTAATCAGTGTAATCAGTGATTAAACTTTGCGATGATGATTTTACTAATTTTTTATACAGCTTGCGATATCCAGACATACAGTTCTTCAGCTCACTCATGCTGGAATTTAAAAGCTCATTCAGAATTTGTGTCATTAACAAGAAAATGCTTTTCCAATTTATTGCACAGTTCAAGACCTTGAATTATATTTGCAGTGAGAGGGACAGGTGTTTCTTCTGCTTCGCTATCGTTTTCTGGATCTTCGATGATATCTAAAGTTAATTGATATCCAATAATATCATCGTCACTTAAGGCATTATCCACAAGCAATTCGTCTACATCATTCTGGCTAAATGTATCAAAACCTTCTCCACCAATTTCACGTGCCAAAGTAATGATTTCAGCTGATAATGTAGATGTTTGAATGGTTGCACTGTTTGCAACACATCCAGGCCAAGCTGCTTTCCAGCAGGCATTTAAAGTTTGTGGTCTTATTTCAGCAACAGCAGATGCAACGTGCTCCTTTCTTTTAGTGTTGCACGGTGATCAGCATTCATTTTAGAAATTATGGACTTTACAACTGCGTTGAAAATAACTCTTAATTTCCTGACATTTCGATCTTCATATTAAGATCATCATCTGGAGCATATACAAATATACAAGACAAGCTGAGTTACATTACATACAGTAAGCTAGAGAAACAATGATTTGATCACAAGTAATTCTACTGGCATGACCTCTAGTGAAAAAAAAAAAATTAGTTGAGTAAGCTTTTTAATTTTACAGGAGGTTTTAAAGGTGGCTCTGAGTTTGTATTTTTGTAGTATTCTGTTTATTTTATCTGATGTCTTATTAATGTAAGAAATGGAGATACGAGACCCTTAGACAATTCTGCGCATGGAGAATCCATTCTGATAATAGGGTAATCAATCCATATTGCAGAATGAGTGTTTATTATTACACGTCGGAAAATGAAATTATCTTTTATGATCATTGTAGTTTTTAAAGTGGTAACTATTTTGCTTGTATAACAGTTGGAAAATATTATGTATAAAGCACATGATTTCACGTGTTGGTGATCAATTTGTACATCGCCTTATTTCTTTCTCCCCTTCAACATGAATTGACTCTTCTTGGCATCGAGCCAACGAAAGCTCTCTAAAGTTTGGGCATACTATAGAGAATTTTGTTAATAGTGTTTTGGCTGTAATCGTTTTTTTAGAAAAGTATACTGCTGATAACTTTAAATTCAAATTTCTGTGCAGGTTCACTGGAGTAAAATTTTCAAAGCCCTGTTTTTTAAAGTATTCATGACACCTAGTTTTTGTGTTGGGTGGTGGTAGGAGTTTATATGTATATATTGACCAGCATGTGTCTGTTTCGGGTGTTGGATCTTGAATGAAAAGATTTCCGTAAAGAAATAATTTATTCAGGATTAAACAAGTTTTAGCTAAACAACAACAAAAATGCTTGTACATACAAATTGTTTAATGAATCATATGCTAGTACTATTTTATGTAATATTCCTTAAAGGTAAACGATGTCAATTTTTTGTAAGAATTTATAATGGAAGAAGTGTTCTTTATAAGATATATGTTAAGCCATGTAACAACAGATGTTCAAAGTCCACTAACGAAAACCTCGGGTGGATTACGTAGCCTATGACAAATTGTCTACGTGCGGGGCGGCACACGCTTGGTGTTTTCCAGAAAGACACGAATAGAAAAAAATGACACGTGTGCAAAATGAGGGTGCCAGGCAGAAAGGTATGGTAGTGAAGAGGGTGCCAAAGGTAGTGAATATAAAAGGGGTTTGTCCCCCTTTCAAGGGGCTTTTTGCTTTTGTCTGTTTTGCTTTGGATTTTCTTGTGAAGTAGGGGAGAGTTCGAGTTTGGGATCTCATCGATAGTGTGTAGTTATTCACAGCCATCGTTTCGAGATGTCATACGGAAGGAATCAATGAGGAGATAATCGGCATCATTCCGAGCAAGCCTGAAGGAACTGACCGCCATATAAGTCCACTTGGATCGATCCGAGCCATGCTGTTTCCAGTCCATGATGGAAAAGAAGGGCAGAACAATGAAGTCCAAGCCTAGCCTGTGAGACCATCGTCTAGAAGAAGACCAGATATTCCGTGCGACGAAGTAAGGATAAGATGACAGAATGAATATACTTCCAGAAATATGGTAATGTTAAAACCTTTTGTAATTCTTCGTTGAGAAAGAGAGGAATATTGTGATATAGAAGAAAAGAGATGTTATGTTTCAGAACTCTATACTTGTAGGAAAAGGATTATCGTGAACGTTGGATAGCAGTGTTTTAAGTCTTAGGGCTATTTCTCAAGTAATCAATTGAATAAATTGTAGTTTGAATTGTTGTAAGTAATGATCTATAAAGTTACCGATGTGATTGAATTAATTTGAGAGAATGTGTAGACTAGTAAGGATATTTGGAGGATGCTAACAAATTTTGTGCTATGGAATTAACCTATGCTTAAATTGATGTGTAAAATACAGTTGCTATGTTTAACCTTTTAACCTAAGATACCTATATTCCAATTAAGTTTATTCTTGTAAATGTGTAACCTTGGGAATTTAATAAATGCATCTTGAATATCTTAACCTGGTTTGTGCCTTGAATTGAATCCAATGCACCACTTGCTAATATCTGAATCTGAGCGGGATAGAATTATTTGACAGAGACCATGACTGCAAACTAAAATCAATTAAGTGACATAGATAAAACTGGGATAAGAAATAATTAGTAAATTGATTAGCTTAGTATATTTTCTGAAGGTTACTCCTTGGTTAAGAGGAATTTCTATCCTAGGGATCTGGCTGGCGCAGCTTGATCAAATAAATATTGCCAGAACCTGATTTAGGAGGTGACTCCAGACCATTATTACTGAGGATAGGGCTATATTCAGAGGTGTATCCTTTGTTAATTATTTAATATACATAATCATTCTAAGAATCGATCGTCTGGATAGATTTTATAGTAAGTGCGAGAGTGCAGTGTTATGTTAGTTTCATGAATATAGACCATAGAGGTTCATAGTTAATGGGATAACACTACACGGTGATAATTTAAGACTGATAAAATTAGTAAGAAGAACACAATAAAAATATAAAAGGTAAGGAAATGTCACGACATAACACCAGTAAACAGTGAAGGAAAGATTGCCAGAAGGAAGATATGTGACAAGTGTATCTAGAAACAGAAGTGTGTTCTGTTTTTCAATCTCAATTGTGAACTGTATGCGTTTGTGTTGTTTGTTTGGGTGGCTAAGGAAGGTGTCTAGTGGCCATGGGACCAGATCACAAAAACATCGCCAACGTATCTGAGCCAGATTTTGGGTTTTAAAGGAGAGGAATTCCTCTCTTTTAAAACTCAGCTCATCCAAAGACCCACTCCCTCTGCTGGCCCACCCTGGAGTATACCGTATCTATTGCACCTGTACCATACCATATATATAGGGGAAACAGGACGCACAATTCCTATCAGACAAAAAGAACATAAATGACACATTAAATACAATAACTATGGTGAAGCTGGCCTTTCTGTTCATGCCCTGAACACCTTAGATAGAATTGATTGGAAAAGAACTAGTTGTTTACATCACACCAAAACATGGTATGAAGGCAAATTTAAAGAAGCCTGTGAGATTATTATCAACCACTCCAATCTGAACAATAATGATGGTCTAAAAATCCCAAACATATGGAAGGCACATATTCGACCCATGGAACCTTCCTCTCTAAGAGTAACTACAAACGGATAATCCAGGATCCTAAATCAAAAATAACAATTATAATGCTAAAAAATGGGACATCATTGTTACTGAAAGAAATCTATCTATAAGAAAGAATGTTTGTTCATGTTATCATAAATAGATGTTGAAAGTTTATTTTTCACTTGGTTAGACTATAATAAATTTAGTTTAATTCTTTATCCAAGTATGAACAAACAAAGTTTGTGCCTGAAAGTATCTTCAGGACTGGGGTAAGGCAGTATAACACCGGGCAATTCGTTGTAAAGGTGGAGCAAGCTTACATCACTCCTATCTCAGTATCTCCCATAATGCAAAACACATCTCCTTCCAGATATCTACATTGTTATGCATTAAGGGAAGGGCCACTACCCAGACTAGTTTCGACCTTTATTGAGGTCTCTTCAGTGGGAGCCAGGCCCGAGTGGAGATACCAGGCAGAAGCATTAGCAAGGTCATCTCTACCTATAAGAGTTGCCAAAAGGTGTGCCACCTTTTTTCATTACTCTGGATTTAGAGAAAGATGATGTTGATAGTTTATTTTTCACTTGGCTAGACTATAATAAATTTAGTTTGAACCTTTATCCAAGTGTGAGCAAACAAAGTTTGCACCTGAAAGTATCTTCAGGGCTGGGGTAAGGTATTAATGTATATTGTTATGCATTACTGGGGTAATGCATAACAATATACATATCCGCAAGGAGATGTGTTTTGCATTATGGGAGATACTGAGATAGGAGTGATGTAAGCCTGCTCCACCTTTGCAACGAGTTGCCTGGTGTTATACTACCTTATCCCAGTCCTGAAGACACCTTCAGGCGCAAACTTTGTTTGCTCACACTTGGATAAAGGATTAAACTAAATTTATTATCATAAACAGAATTTAGCTTGATGTAGTTTCTAAATAATTAATTTGAATTTTTTTTTTTTCACTAGTGATCATGCCAGTAGAATTACCTGTGATCAAATCATTGTTTCTCTAGCTTAGTATATAACATAACTCAGCTTGTCCTGTATATTTGTATATGCTCCAGATGATGATCTTAATATGAAGATCGAAACATCGGGAAATTAAAAGTTATTTTCAACATGGTTGTAAAGTCCATAATTTCTAAAATGAATACATGCAACATGATTTAAAATTTAGAAAATTTTTTTCCCAAACGTCAGTTAATGATTCATTTTCTAGTTTATCTAATATAAATTGAAAAGTTTGCCTAATGTAATATTTTTAAAAGCAGCAATTATGCCTTGATCTAATGGCTGAATAATTCTTGCTGTATTGGGTGGAAAAAACACTACCTGCACATTTGGATGTTTTAAATGCAGATGACTTGGTGCATTGTCAACAATTAATAAAACTTTAAAATCAAGAGCTTTTTGCTTCATATATGTTTCCACTTCTGGTACAAAGCAATTATTGAACCATTCAGTAAATACAGCAGTTGTTACCCAGGCCTTTGTATTAGCTATCCAATGTACCAGCAGCTGTTTTAGATCTTTGCCTTTTAGAGCACACATGGTCTTTAGAGATCGATTTACTAGGAAAGGTTTCAACATTTGATCCCTTGATGCACTCCTACAAAGTAACAACATTACTTGATCATTGCTTGCTTTAAACCCATTTACTTTTTTCTCAGACTTTGCGATGCAAGTTCGACTAGGCATTTTCTTCCAAACCAATCCTATTTCATCAGCGTTAAACACTTGATCGGGACAACATCCACCATCTTCAATAATTTTGGCTAACTTCTCTTGTTAAATTTTTGGATGTTTCTTCGTCTGCTGCTGTAACCTCACCTGTAATCTTCACGTTATGAAGTGCATTCCTTTTTAAAAACTCGATTAGCCATCTTTTGCTAGCCAAAAATTCTTTATCAGCCTGGGAAGCAACAGTAGATGTCTCCAATTGCTTCATCTGTTCATAAAACCGAAGAGCTTTTGTTTAATTAAATAACCACTTATAGGACTTCTTCTTTGAATTAAATCTTCAATCCAAATTATGAGTGCTCGTTCTGTTTTTTTTTCTTCTAATAAAGCATCTCTTTAGTACGATGATAATTTGGCACTTAGTTTTGTGCCAGAAATGATGGATTTTCTTATTGCGACTTCATTCTTTTTAATTGCTCTTATAGTAGATTCGCCTAAATTAAAATGTTTACCAATCGCCGTAGATTCCTCTCCTTTTGCTAGGCGATCTAAAATTGCAATTTTCATTTTCAAAGAAATTGCTTTTCTTTGGTGCTTTTTTCTCTCTATTAGGCCAAATTAAATATTTAAAATAAAAATTAACAAAATTTAGACTTACGATAATGAAAATACAAACACTTACTCACATGCAAAATTAAATTTCACGGACACTCACTGCTTATACATTACTCACGTTATGCCAGAATGTGCTGCAACACACTGTTCATTATGTACAATGGGGAAACTTCGAATTTGCATGAAATATGCATCGCATAACTTCAAAACTGCATTAAAAAAAGACCCGAGTGTGTATATATATATTATATATAAAATGAAAATAACTAGGCTGAAAGTTACTGACTCGCTAGCATGTAATACATCAAACCAATATTTATTTATTAAATAGTAGTATCTATTGTCAACAAATGATATTGGTAGTCCAATATATATGTAATTAGTCTTGAGGATCTCATTTTTAGTTTTACTGAAATCTACACTTCATGTTCACAGTTTATTTTGTCTGGTAGCATTTACTACTCATGCAGTATATCATGAAACATTTTTGGGAATAGGTCCAAGAACAAGGAATGAAAAATTGCTCATGCTTCATTTGCATGCTCTCTCTCTCTCTAACTAGATATCAACTGTACAATTGTGGATTTAGGTCATAGGAATCCTCTACTTTCCAGTCTGGGGAAGCCATGAGATATGATCCTCCCACCATCATCATCATCATCACAGAAAATGGCTATCATGAAGAGCCTTGTACATAGAGCTGATATGATCTGCTCTTCTGATTCCCTTTTGTTAGATGAACCGAATACAATTAAAAGCAATCTCATATGTAATGGATACAACAAAACTATCATTCAAAATATTGATAATCATCATCTTTCTACCAGACTACAATCTGATGTGAAAAAAATTTCTCTACCTTAAAGGATCCTCAGAACCAAAAAGCAAGGATTTTTTGTAAATTCAGTCTGTGTACTTCCTTCAAACCAATTTGAAAACCGTCTTATTTCCTACCATCTACAAAGGATATATTACTACCTCTTTCCTTACCAGATGTCTATCAAGTATCCTGCTTTTTATCACTAGAGGTCAGGCTAGGGAAAAGGATTAATTAACTACGTAGATTTAGTTTACCGGAATACAAGCTTGGTTCCTTATACACTTGTATCCTTCCGATGATGACCTTGATACAGGGGTCGAAATGTCAAGTTTTATTTTATTAGTAATTAATAAAATAATCTGTTCAACACGTGTGTTTTTGTGTCCCTAAATTTATAAATATGAATGTAGTAGAATAAATAATTTTTTTAATAATCTGTCAACTAAACAGTAAACTTACCTTAACAATTTATACAGCCATTTAAGAAAATGACACCCTCTGATCAGACCTTAGAACAGGACTGCATTTTAGAAAAGGATGCTTCAAAATCTGGTAAGGAGAATAAAACTGAAATTACAGTGCACTTATAATTACTGCTCATTAACTTGCGAGTTATTTTTTCCTAAATTTCCCTATTATGTTTAATAAGCTCAGATGACTTATATACAGTATGTATTTTTGAAATCACTATGTGCAGAACATAATAAATGTTGTATTATATATATCATCAATAATGCTAGCTAACTGGAAATTAGTCGTAATCTTAACTGCATTAGATTATTATATCAATTATTCCATTAAAGAAGACAGGTAGCCCATGTAGTAGGTGTGCTACATAATAGTTTTGTTGTATCCATTACATATGAGATTGCTTTTAATTGTATTCGGTTCATCTAACAAAAGGGAATCAGAAGAGCAGATCATATCAGCTCTATGTACAAGGCTCTTCATAATAGCCATTTTCTGTGATGATGATGATGATGGTGGGAGGATCATATCTCATGGCTGCCCAAGACTGGAAAGTAGAGGATTCCTATGACCTCAATCCACAATTGTACAGTTGATATCTAGTAAAAGAGAGAGCATGCAAATGAAGCATGAGCAATCTTTCATTCCTCGTTCTTGGAACTATTCCCAAAAATGTTTCATGATATACTGCATGAGTAGTAAATGCTACCAGACAAAATAAACTGTGAACATGAAGGAATGCACTTGGTCAGCAAAATTTTCAAGTAGGCTACGACATTCTGACTTTGTCCAACCAGTATTATGTGATAAAAATTGCACGTGCAAATGATGTGCTGTGTGAAACACATCTGTAAAATTTTATTTTTGTAAAATAAAAAAATAAATCTTTTTTTTTCATGTAATCTATTCATTTTCAATTTTAGAAATACAAGATATGACTGATTTCTAGTAACTAAAATATAAGACAGACCTATGATTGCAAATTATGTAAACTCCACTGGAAAAATGCACCTGGAGAAGTAATGCTTCTCATCTTTGCTATAGTAGGGCCAGTGGCCATAGAGAGAGAGATTTAACTTCTCTTATATATTTGAAAGGCCTGTGAATTAGGATCAGAGAAATCATTGTTAAAGTCAAGTTCATAGAAATAGTCATATCGCTGAGACAAAGTCTATCAGTTTCTTTAGTTATGAAACATGATTTGTTCAGTTTTCATTCTGAATTTTCTTTGGTTTAGAGGCAATTAGCCAAGCCCCAAGCATTTTTGCCTTTCAGTGCAAGTCTTTGTCACTGGACAGTAGCAGGTGATGACTTAGTTACTTCCATTACCTAATTTCATAACATACTGCAAGTTATTCCGTGTTGAAAATTTAGGAGGAAAGCACATGAAGATATTTTACATAGTACACATTACTGCATGCAGGTATACGAATATTTTTCTCTTTTTTTAGGTTTCTTTCACGATTTTTCTGATGGTAGCAATGTTTATCTGGGTTATGAGGAGATAGGGGAAATATCCAGAATTAAGAATTGCCTCTGTTTGTTGCTCACAGCTATAATGCTGTGTGCTCATGTAAACCAAGTAAATCACTGAAACCCCGCCCCCATGATTATCTAACAAATTATGCTAGAGAGTACATTACCTGTATTGCATCTCCATGCAGTTAGGGACCTCACAACCAATTCTGACAATCCATTCTCACTCACCATTCTCCAAGCAAAAAAAATCTGGTCTGTACACCCTTACTAACCACAGTTACACAACTTCCCTAGTTCTGACTATTAGTCATATATTGAAAATTTTCACTTGCATCAATTTTATAAAACCCTTTTAATATCGTGAAAGTTTCTATCATATCCCCTCTTTTCTGCCTATCAACTAAACTTTGTAACCCACCAACCCTCAGCCTATCCTAGTAGAGAATATTCCACAGACCTGTCACCATCTTGGTCACTTATCTCAATCTTTTCGACCACCTTCTCATCCCCAAGAAAACCAGGCGACCAAATCTGTGCGCAGTAGTCAACATGTGGCCAAATCACAGCCCTTATAAAGAGGGATAATAACTTCCATATCTTTACTTGTTAGCATGTTTTTCCAAGTAATTCGTTGAACTATTTTACCAACTTTTGCAATATGCCCTCTGAACTTTAATTCTTTGTCCATGATTATCTCCAAGTCCCTAGCCTCATCAATTTCCTGTAAATCAATATGATACCCATATGTATCCTTTTCGACCCAAAGTGCATAACCTCATGGTACACTGTGTCTGAAATATTAGTTGATAATAAAAACAATTTGTATGTTTGCTTTTCATTTTGCTGAAATATTATGTTTTACTAGTAACTGTGTTATGTGTAAAATTGCATAAAATTTACAGAAAGAAGCCAAAAGGGCTATTTTACCGGCGACATAAGTTAAGTTTAAGGGAGATGGTAAATCCCGTATTATTCTACAGCCAGGTATGAAACTCGGATCGAAATCCTAGAGTTTCAAGCCATAAAAACTATTGGCGAGCCCAAATGTAAGTGATCACTTGGGTAGTACATGGTACTACCCAAGTGATTTTCATTTTGCTGAAATATTGATAATTATGTTTTACTAGTAACTGTGTTATCTGTAAAATTGCATAAAATTTACAGAAAGAAGCCAAAAGGGCTATTTTACCGGCGACATAAGTTAAGTTTAAGGGAGATGGTAAATCCCGTATTATTCTACAGCCAGGTATGAAACTCGGATCGAAATCCTAGAGTTTCAAGCCGTAAAAACTATCGGCGAGCCCAAATGTAAATGATCACTTGGGCTCGCCGATGGTTTTTTCGGCTTGAAACTCTAGGATTTCGATCCAAGTTTCGTACCCAGCTGTAAAATAATACGGGATTTACCATCTCTCTTAAGCTTAACATGTCGCCGGTAAAATAGCCTTTTGGCTTGTTATCGTAGTAATTACAATTACCAAGTACATCAGTTTAGCAATTCGTTAGTAGAGGTATATGTAAGTTCGGTTCAATTAAAACCTCGATATTCCAGGTCTACCTCCTCACTGATGAGACCTCAAAAAGGGTTGAAACCGGTCTGGGTAGTGACCTCTTCTCATAATAAGAAAGAGTAATACATCTCCTAGGAGCTGTGTTTTACATTATGAGAGAATATTAAGGATAGTGATGGAGCTTGCTCCACCTTTGCTCCGAGTTGCCCTGGTGTTGTACTACCCAAGTGATCACTTACACTTCGGCTCGCCGATAGTTTTTTCGGCTTGAAACTCTAGGATTTCGATCCGAGTTTCGTACCCTGCTGTAGAATAATACGGGATTTACCATTTCCCTTAAACTTTACAGAAAGAAATTAGGCTATTTATACAGATGAAGGAATGTATGTTTGCCTGTTTTGCTTTGCATTATATAACTTATAGCATGTTTTTTTTTTTTTTTTTTTTTTTTTTTTTTTTATAAATTAAAGATGCCAAGAAATTATCATCATCATCATCATCAAATTCCTGCCATTTACCCTCAAGGGGTGTACAGGATATGACAGTACTACATGAAAAAATTACATCATTACTAACTTTCTATCTACAATTTTCCTCCAAATCAGTCTGTTACTTGTCAAGACTCCAACATTATCAGATCTTATATTTCTATCGTCTAAGGCACTTTGTACCGTATCAATCCACCTATATCTTGGTCTTCCTCTGGGTCGTTTTCCTGCCAACCTGGCAGAGAACACTTGTTTTGCTAATCTTTCCTCTCCCATTCTATTTAAGTGACCATACCATCTGAGATTAGCTCTGCTAACGCATTCCTGGATGCTGACAATGTAAAGTTCTTTCCTAATATCCTCATTTTTAATATGATATTGCCATTGATGCCATCTGTTCACGCCTCTAATCTTTCTCAGGACTCTCATATCTGCGGTCTCTAGTCTTTGGTCAAGTGTTTTACTTCTGACCCAGCTCTCAGATCCATAAGTTAAAATTGGTTTGAACACAGTCTTGTATACAGCTAATTTAGTGTTCCGACTAATTTCTTTCTTATTCCATATGAATTTATTCAATTGACTTCTCACGATACCAGCTTTGCTGATTCTGTTGTCTATTTCTATATTTAGTTTACCATCTTCAGTAAAAATTGTGCCTAAGTAGCTGAAATGTTTTACTTGTTCCACAGGTTCTCCATTCACAACACAGTTGACATTTTCAATGATTCTGCCTATTTTCATTGTCTTTGTCTTTTTATTGCTGACCTTCATACCATATCTATTACAACAGCTATTCAATTTAGTCAGAGAATCTTGCAGACTTGTAGCGGATTTATTTAGAAGTATAACATCATCCGCATAAAGCAAAGAGCTGACATTAACATCTCCAATTTTTATATCAGGTTTAATACCACATTCCTTCATAATGTGATCCATATAGATAATGAATAACAGAGGGGATAATGTACATCCTTGTCTCACACCAGATTTTACATTAAACCATCTTCCTGTACTTCCTTCAATTCTAACTGCTGACTCACAACTCAAATAAAGACTAAGTATTTCTTGATATAATGCCCCATTGACACCATATAACTGCAGCGTATTGAATAGCTTCTCTCTTGGCACCTTGTCATATGCCTTTTCCAAATCGACAAAACTTAAATACAGATCTCTGTTATATTCCCATGCTTTCTCGACTATTTGTCGTAAAGTGAAGATCTGATCCTGACAGCCTCTATTTGGCCTGAATCCAGCTTGTTCTTCACCAAGCTTTTCTTCCACAATTCTTCTCAATCGTTTCTCAAGTATACTTGCATAGATCTTGCCAGGAACACTCAGTAGGGAAATAACTCTGTAATTCTCACATTCAGTTTTATTTCCCTTTTTATATATGGGTACTATGAGAGCTCTACTCCAATCATCAGGAATTCGTCCCTCTGTCCAGGCTTTCTGAACTATGCAGTGCAGCCACTGTAAGACTCTTATACCACCATACTTCAGCATTTCTGGTCGAATATCATCTACTCCTGCTGCCTTTCCACATTTCAAGCCTTTGATGGCTTTTTCTACTTCAAGTATGGATATGTATTCCTGACTGCATGCCTGGTCAGTGTTTTTTTATCACTGTGCTGTCATCACTGCTTGTTTCATTTAGCAGTTTTTCAAAGTAATTACTCCATACTTCAAGGATATCTTTTTCTCCTGTTTTCATTTCACCTTTATCATCTCTAATTCCTTTTACAGCACTCTTTCCTCCTTTCCTAAGCTTCTTCAACAACCTCCAGAATATTTTGCCACCTTCTTGATATTTATTTTCTATATTCTTGCCAAAGTCCTCCCATGACTTTTGTTTAGCTAGTTTTACACACTGTTTGGCTTTCTTACATTTGTCTCTGTATTCTGTAAGAGTAAAAGCTGACTTATTTGCCAGGAACTTTTGATATGCTTTCTTCTTTTCCTTCACTGCCTCTTTAACTTCCTGTGTCCACCAGGGAGTTCTGATTTTTTTATCCTTGCACACAACCTCACCACATGCCTCTCTGGCAGAATCAATCAACGTTTCCTTCAGAGTTTGCCACTGAATCTCCAAGGTTTGATTCCTGTTCTCAAACTCTTTCATTTTCTTTTCAATAATATTTCTGTATTTTAGTCTACAGTTCACATCTGAGAGCTGCTCAACTTTTATTCGCTTTAAAACTTTCTTACATTTTATTCTTTTCAATATGAAATTCAATTTTATCCTGCTCAAGACTAAATAGTGATCACTTCCAATTTCAAATCCTCTGTACACTCTGGTGTCCTGCACCAGGGAGAAAACATCACTATCAACAATAACATAGTCAATGAGACTTTTCTTATTCCTAGCCTCTTCTCTCCATGTGAATTTGTGCACATTTTTATGTTGGAACATGGTGTTAGTAATAACCAGTCCATGTCCTGAGCAGAAATCCAACAGATATTTGCCATTATTATTAGCATTGCTCTTTTCTCCAAATTTTCCCAAAATATTTTTGTATGTCTCACAATCATTTCCTACTCTACTATTTAGATCCCCAACAAGGACCAACTTTTCCTTTTTCATTCTGTCAGTTGCTTTTTCTAAAGCCTCAAAAAATTCCTCCACTTCTACCTTAGTAGAACCTTCTGTGGGACCATAGGCACAAATAAGTCTCATTGTCCAGTTCCCCATTCTCATATTTGCCCACATTACTCTACTTGAGACTGACTGCCATTCAAGAAGATTAGCCTCGTATTTTGTGTTGAATACTATGGCTACTCCTTCTTTTCCTTGATTGTCATTGCCTGAATATAACATTTTGTATTTATTGCTCAGAAAGATCTCACCAGTTTTGATCTTTTTTGTTTCAGTCACCCCTATTATGTCGATCTGGTACTTATCTAATTCCTCAGCTAGCTCCATTTCTTTGCCATTCAGGCTTCTTACGTTGATAGTACCAATCTTTAACTCTGGTGATGTTGAGTTGGGGTTTGTTTTCAGATTTGTTCCAGTAGCTGACTTTTCGCTGTTTGCCCTGGTTCCCTGGCGAAAACAACGGGGGCCTTGTTTAACCGGGCGACGCCCCAGCCGGCATGAAATTTTGTCATGTTGTACCATCATTTTTTATTTTGGTTTAACCAATAAGAATACAATTTGGTCGGCTAAATCCCAAATTGCCAGCCCATCCTCGTTCGTTCAGTATCAAAGTAGATACCCAACAGGGTGCACCACGAGAAGGTGAGGATTGGACATTAGGTCAGAAGCCCTGGTCGGTTCTCCGCATTCCTTTAAAGGCTATGTGGAGGTCTCCTCTCAGTTATACAGCTTTGACCCTTAAGCACCCCGCCAAGAAATTATATTATTATTATCCAAGACCCCATGTAGTCAGACTCATCTAGGAGGTCCTTTTATCATACACACAGCTCATGATACCGTGCTTTAAACACACTCAAATTCTCTGCAGACAACACACTCTCAGGCAAGGCATTCAAATCATTCACAACTCTGCATGAAAAAAACCTGCCTCTCACTCCCCTACTCATCCTCTGGTTCTCCCCTGATCTCCCACTATTTTCTGTAGAACCTCTCCAGCACTGATCCTATAACAACCTCTTAATTACTTGCAGGTCTCTATCATACCTCCTCTCTTCCTCCTGTCCACCAGACTCTGCAGATTGCATCTTCTCAATCTTTCCTCATGACATCCCAGAGGTTAGCAACTACCTTAGTCAGTCGCCTCTGGACCCTATCCAACACCTCTCCATCCTTCTGAAAACCAGGTGACCAAATCCAGACACAATAGTCCATGTGTGGCCTAATCAAAGCCCAAGAATCTCCCTACTTTTACAAGTCAGTGTCCTCTGCATCATTCCCAGAAGCCTTTGTGTTATCTTCACAATTTTGGCTGTGTCCCCTAAATTTCAGATCCTTATCCACTATCACCACTAGTTCTCTTATTTCCTCCACCTCCGACAATATATCCTCACCAAGCAAAAATTCTGCATCCCATTTTTGTTTTCCAAATTTTAAAAACTTTACATTGTGTAAGGTCACAACATCTTCTCCACTCTTCATGGTTCGTCCCAACTTTGCATCATCTGCAAACAACTGAATATCTCCATCCAAATCTTCACCAATATCATTAATATACAAGTTAAACAGCAATGGACCTAAAACAGATCCTTGGGGCACACCACTAGTAACTTTCCTTTTCCTGGATATTGTTCTCCCTTACACAACTTGTTAATACCTATCAGATAGTTAGTCTCCAATCCAATGTACCAATCTAATATCCATCCACTCTAGTCTGACTACCAACTAATCATGCAGTAATCTATCAAAAGCCTTTGTGAAATCTAAGTATATTACTGTGCATCCTTCTCCTCTGTCCATGGAAGCAGTTACCTTATTGTAATAAGTAAGTAGATCACTAAAACATGACCTCCCTTTAGTAAATCCATGCTGTCCATCAAAGATAATACCATTGTTGTCAACCCAATTCTGGATCCTAGGTCTCACAAGCTTTTCTTACAACTTAACCACAACACCTGACACACAGATAGGCCTATAGTTTGATGCTCGAGTTCTATCAACTCCTTTATTAAGTGGCACAATCTTGCCCTCCTTAGGAACTTGACCCTGTGCAAGACTCGTATTAAAAAAATATGTCAAGGCTGGTGTCAACTCCCTGGCACGTTCCTTCAGAATATGTGGTGATATATCATCAAGTCCCACAGCCTTATTTACATCTAGTTTGTTCAACTCCCCCATACACCTCTTGCTCACTTACAGTCAGTCTTTCTTCCTCATCATCAACTGCTCTCAATCTCTCCATGAAGTCACATTCACAAAATCGAAAAACCTTTATGAACTGCTCGTTAGTTCTTAATGAGTATCTCCCCACAATTCTGCAACAGCCATCTTTATACCATTTTCTCCAATCGATGTCATCCTTCTATAATCATTCTTTCTTTTTCTGGCTACAAATCAAAAGAACTCCTTTTTTTTGGCTTCATTAGCTAACTGCTGTTTCATACCTCTCTTTAGCTACCTTCACCAAACATGGTCTTTGTAGTCCTCATGGAATAGGTTATTTCCACTTCTCTTATGCGTCCCTTTTCTCTGTATTGCATGCTTAATCTCTTTATTCATCCATTTCACACCTACCTTATTTAACCTTCTCACCCTTGGAATACATTTAGACATTGCATCTACTAGATAGTTTTTGAAAATCCCCCAAGCTGCATTGATCTCTTTTCCAGCTAACTCCACATTTCATGCTACACCTGCAAGCTGTCTCCTAAGCTCTTCATAATCACCCGCTTGTAGTTCCACATATACCCTTTTCTTACAGAGGTCCTCACACCATTGGCAACCACCCAGGTAATCACCTCATGGTCACCTCTCACCAACTGCTGGGTGATTTGACACTTTGTTTATAATTACATCCTCTGATGAGATGACCAAATCTAAGACCCTCAATCCTCGTGTGCCCTCTGTTATATACTGGCTGATAGTACAGTAATGAGAGTATGAAGTGCCTGTGGCAAGTGTCTAACTTGCACCCCCCTCCCCTCAATCCAAAAATGAGAAAAATTTAAATGTAACAAGTTAAATTTTACTAAATGCAATATGTTAAATACTTACTATTAACCCCATCAAAATGAGGTGCAGTCTGTTGCAGAATCCGTGTGTGTCTAAAGCAGAATATTGCCGAAATTTAAAAATACAATATAAAATAGCAGACTTTTATACTTATTTATTTTTACATTTTTTACGTTTTGTGCCCCAAATCTAGTTGCGCCCATGACAGGCACCTCTTTCGCCACGCCCTCATTACGGCATTGCTGTCTGAGATAGTTTAACTCAAAAACTCAAGAAACCCATTTTCTTTACTTTCAGTTGCTATCTCATCATTCCAGTCTATATTGCCATAATTAAAAACGCCCATAATGATCACTCTTTTCTTATTTGCTTGGCTAATTTGATTATACATTTCATAGTCACTACCATCCACGTTTCCTGGTCTATAACATCCAACCAAGTATTTCATTCCATTCACCTCTATCTCACACCATACTGCCTCAAAACCACTGGTACTATTTCCCCTCTTGCATCTCCACTTTGTATGGACATAACTCTTTCTCTATCATCAATAGAACTCTCCCTCCCTTTTTATCCCTTCTATCCTCACGAAGCACATCATACCCTTCCATCTCTATTCCTGTCAGGATGTCGTACTCATCTAACCATTTTCCACTTATTCCAACAATTTTTGGGTGAATAGACTCAATTAGTGCAACCATTTCATCTGATTTGTTTCTTACACTTCTAGTATTTGTATATAAACACAACAGCTCATTCCTGGATCTACAGCTAGTTCCACTGATACCATTTCCCTTTCTGCTTATTCATTTTAGAACCCTCTTCAATTCCAACTGTTTCCTCTGGATCCCAGGTCATCCCATCCCATTGCTTTCCTATCTACACATGCTCTCACATTCTCTTGGAACATCCACCTTTCTCACGCTGTGAACCCCTGTCCACCCTGAGCCTCCCCGTTTCCCTGTTCATCTTGCACACCCATTCTCTCATTTTCCATACTCATGCTACTTACTTCCACAATCATAACCACCTCTTCAATCTCTCCTGCTCTTCATCACTTCTGATTCATTCTCTGTACTCACTTCTCTACCTTCCAGCAAGAGTCTCTCCAAGCGACTCACACCATAACCACTCAAATGCAGTCAATCGCTCCCATACAGTTCACTTCATCTTTTAAACTCATTCCACACATTAACAAATTATACTCCCCTCTCCTCACACATTTCAGCCAACATATCATTCATAATTTTTGCTGTCCACTTCATCTCACCGTCATACCTAGGCAACACGTTTACTACCCTTCCTGTTACACTATTCCCTTTTATCCATCTAAGCAGCCTATTGATATCCATTCTAACGTGCTTTTGTTCTTCTGTCAAGTCATTCGTACCTATTAAAACCATCAACTCCTTTGCTCGCTCCCTCCTCATATCCAATGCCTCAATCACTCTACTCATTTTATTGCCTGGAAAACATACCTTGTGCATCCTCTCATCCAGCACACCTTTAATAATGGAGTTGCCATACAATGCCAGTTTTCTTGGTTTAATCCTTTATCCAAATGTAAGCAAAGTTTGCAAGTGAAGTAACTTCAAAACTGGACAACTCGTATATAGAGGCTAATGATGTCACATCACTTACTATGGTATCCCATAATGCAAAGCAATATCCTTGCTGTCATGTATAATACTATGAATTATGGGAAGGGTCACTACTCAGATCTGTTTCAACCTTTATGAAGGTCTCATCAATGGGAGCCAGACCCAGAAGTGATACCAAGGTTGAAGTAATGCTGAAGTCATATTTTCATATACAAGTAGTCAAAAGGTATCACCCCTTATTACTAAAATACTCTGGATTAGAGATAGATGTTGAAAGTTTTTCCACTTGGTTATACTATAAATTAAAGATGCCAAGAAATTATATTCTTGGTCATATTTCCATAAAGGATTAAACCAAGAATATAATTTCTTGGCATCTTTAATTTATAGTATAACCAAGTGGAAACACTTTCAACATCCATCTCTGATTTAGTTGTCTGTTTTTTTTCCCTTGAAATTTTCAGCTTTATGTGCATAGGGGTTTGTTATCTACTCAGTGTGGCATCAATCATGTGACTTAGGTCACATCATTTTATGGAATTCAGTTATCGGAGGGAGGGAGTAAGGGAGAGAATCCCATCTCCGAGACTTGTACAGGTACTACATGCATTGTTGCAATAGTTACTTCCATCAGGAATTTTGTGACATTCAACTTCCAAGCTTACTCCTATGTGCATAAAAATGTTTCACATTAAAAATATTTTTGGGATTCAGTGGATCAGGCAGCCTTTTCTACTCTTCATTGCACTCGTTTTTTATCCAAGAAGACTGAAATTCTGTGAGATTATCTGTTTGCTGTTAAACCCATCCACTGACATTGACAGGATCCAATACACTGTTCATTCTGATACAGTCTTTTGTAAAAATCACTGTTGCACTGTACTGTTATATGATTAATCATGGGCTGTTTGTTAGCATGCGCAGTTCGTATGCCCCTCATTGGCAGAGGTGGGAAGAGACTGTGCAGTCTAACAAACAGCCTACAATCAAAGACATAAAAACTTATTTGTTCCTTTTTAAACTAATCAGCCATGTTATTCCTGTCCCTGAGATCATATACAAGACTAGCATTTTGTGATTACTAGATCACTCTCAATACACTAGACATTGCTATAATACCCAAGCAAGATGATAATTGGTGACATGTAAAATAACAAATAAAGGAAGATAAGATAGGGATGGCCTCAATGGGAGCAACAGATTTAAAGTGCTGGAGTAAGGAACTGTGGAAAGGAAAGAAGGAATGGCAGAAATGCTATTATGTTTATACACCATTGCAGGAAGTATTAAGAATAAGGGCACAAAGTGTCTGGCCTTACTACAGTTAATAAGCACACAAATTCTTGTTCAGTGAGATACGATTAATGGAGGATGACATGCTCATGGGAATAGAATGCAATGATTACAGCATTTTTTAAAAAGAAAAGACAAGGTAAGGCATTACTGATGATTTTGGAAGAGATGCGAACTCTCAATGTATAACTTGAAAGCAGTAATGATAAAGGCTCAGAGGCTATTTGATGTGAGGTTGAGGTTAGCACAAATTTTAGATGCTTATTGGGATATTGCTATAGGCCAGAGAATATAGAGGAGATGATTCTGAAATGTTCAGACAGATGAGACTGGTAAGTGACAGGAGATGATAATAACGGGTGACTTTAACTATGCCAGCATTGACTGAAAGTAGGAAATATCATGTGTGAGTAATGAGATTGAATTCCTTGAGCTACTTAAGAACAACTATCTTATGCAGCTGAAGCAGCCCATGGGACTCGAGTACGTATTAGATTCAATAATATTGTTCACACAGTCATAATAGAAGATGTAACTGTGATGCCACCAACTGGGGAGTGTGTGTGTAAAACTCTATGTAGCTTGGAAATGAAAAGTGCTTTACATCGATTTTTACAGAGGTCGAGTCTTATAAGATTATTACAAAAATAACCTTGTTTGTCTATATATATATTTTATGCTAAATATTAATGTACATAAACCTATGGGAATTGACTGTATTTACTGCTTTAACAAATTTCTAGAATGTAAAAAGCAAACGCAATGCTGAATGAATAGTCCATCCAAAATATGATAAATTATAGCCACAAGGAATCTGATAAACACCAGCTAAAGCTAGATGCAAAATTTTTTATGATTGGCAAAAAAGTAGAAATCTTGCTAAACATGAATGCATCAAAATAAAATTACAAAAAAAGGTAAAACTTCTTCAAAATTCTGCTGATAAGATTCAGAGATGACAGAAATTGTTATGCAGATGGTGTGGTGTAGAATTCATGGATGTGTGGAATGAGTTTGATGGGCAAAAGAATATATATACAAGATGGATAGCCTGCATTTGAATGGATTTGGTGTGCAGAGACTGGAAAAAATGTTGCTGAATGAAGTGAAAATGGATGTGCAGAACCAGGGAAACTAGAATTACCAAGGGAGGTGGGGGGGTAAGTGGATATGCAGCATCAGTGAGACAGTTGAGTGTAAGAATGTATATAATGTACCCTGAGCCGGTACTAGGACAAGAAATCGGAATGGGATAGTTAGAATAACGCATCAAGATAGGTGTGGGACAAAGGGACCTCTGCATTTCATGTATACTAATGCCAGGAGTATTAGGAACAAGAAGGAAGAATTTTTGACCTTGATTGGCTCTTCCTGGCCACAGGTTATTGGCATTAATGAAACATGGCTGATGGAAGATGATATAGTTAGTGGGATAGAATGTGTAGGTTATAATATGTTTAGCAGGGACAGAGAGAATAAAATGGGGGGGGGGGGAGAGTATATTGATGATAGCTGATGAACTGCAGCCAAGGAGAATTGAAGTTGTATTGCAGGATAGTGAAAAGAGCTCATTTGAGGCTATTTGGTGTGAGATTGAGACTGGCAGAACAAAATATACAGTTGGGTGCTGCTATAGACCAGGTGATGGAACAGATGGTGGAGATAGTATGCATAAGCAAATAGTGGAAGGAGGGTAATTATTATGGGGGATTTCAACTATGGTAACATTGATTGGAAGGAGGAGAGGATACGTGAGGAAGGAACTGGATTTTATTCAATTATTAAGGGATAACTATCTGAGACAGCATGTAATTGAAAATACTAGGGTTTGAGAGTGCTTGACCTGGCAATAGCATCTGAGAATTTGACTGTAATGAATATGATAATGTTGCCACCTATTGGTGAGAGTGATCATAAGGTCACTTATGACCTGGGAGGTGGCTAAACGTGTGGAATTTTCGATTAAGAAAGGGTATATGTGGAATTACCGTGCTGGCAAGTATGACAAGCTTAGGAGATTGCTTGGATCAGTGCCATGGCATGTACAACTGCAAGGGCTGGATGTCAATAGAGCATGGGGAGTGGTCAAGGAGCATTTACAGGTATTTATGGCTGATTGTATACCTAGGGTCCGAATAGTAAAACAAGTAGGGGTTAAATGGATGAATAACACCATTAAGCTTGAGCTGCAAAAAAAGAAAACTGTCGAGGGAATTTAAAGAAAGAGATGACCTGCAGGTACACAAATGGTGTAAAGTGCAGGCCAGAAGGGTAACGAGTGTGGTAAAAAAAAGCAAAAGCGGATTATGAAAGGAAACTAGCTATGCAAGCAAAAGAGAATCCCAAACAGTTCTTTCAATATGCTGCAAGCAAGAAAAAAACTGTACATGGCAAAATGATTTTAAGGAATGACGATGGTAAAGAGTTCACTGAACCAGTCGATATAGTGGAGTTACTGAGCGCGCACTTTGCAAAAGTATATCATCCAGGTGGTGACGTTGAAAAAATGAAGGAACCATTAGTTTATATGGGAATTGTGATGAATGAAGTGGATGTGAATAGTCTATTACAGAACCTTAATGTGAATACATCTGTGGGATTGGATGGTATACCGGCACAGGTTTCACGCAAAGCGGCTAAAGAATTATCAGTGCCCTTGACTATATTGTTTAATCTGAGTCTCGGGTCTGGTTTAGTCCCGAAGGTGTGGAAAGAGGGGAAAATAGTTCCACTGCATAAAGGAGGATCCAAGACTACTGTTGCAAATTACTGACCGATCAGCATATCAGGAGTCATTGTCAAGGTCTTGGAGAAAGTAGTCAAGGGAAAAATACAGGAATGGATTGATGAAAATAAGATACTGTATGGGGGACAGCATGGCTTTGTGAAGGGTAGATCATGCCTCAGTAACTTGCTCAAGTTTTATAACACAGTGACAGCTGAACTGGATAAGGGTAATGGGTTTACAGTGATACTGCTGGACCTGGCTAAGGCATTTGACAGGATACCACATGGAATTCTAATCCATAAACTACAACATATGGGAATGGATATAGGATTGGTGAGATGGATAGGTGGGTGGTTGATGGAAAGATATCAGAGAGTAGAGTCCAAAAGACAGCCTGTGACTAGTGGTGTGCCACAGGGTTCTGTTCTTGGACCACTGCTGTTTAATTTGTTCATTAACGATATAGGGAAGATCTAAGAGGAACAGTTCATTTGTTTGCTGATGATGCAAAGTTGGGTAGTGCAATAGTGAATGCAGAAGATGTCAAAATCTTGCAGAACAACTTGGTTAGATTGGAGTTCTGGGCCAAGGAGAATGGATGTCAATTTAATGTGACAAAATGTAAGGTTATGCATTTTGGGGTGAAAAGATTAGCAGCAGTATACCACATTGGTGGAACTGTACTCCAGGCGATTGATGAGGCCAGGGACTTGGGAGTGTTGGTGGATAGGGAGATGAAGTTTAGGGGGCACATTGCAAAAGTAGCTAAATCAGCTCATCAACTCACTTGGTTGTTGAAAAATACCTTGACGAGCAGAGACAAGCAAGTTATTATACCTCTGTACCGAGCCTTGATAAGAACTCATCTCGACTACTGTGCCTAGATTCGGTCACCTAGGTTTCTTCTTGATGGGGAGGAGATGGAGAGGATCCAGAGGCGAGTGACCAAGATGATAGCAGGTTCTATGGAAAGAACCTTATAAGAACAGGTTGAAGATTTGTGGGTTGCAGAAATTAGTTGATAGGCAGAAAAGGGGAGATATGATTGAGACATTCAAATTGCTAAAGGGTTTCTATAGAATTAATTCAGAGGATATTTTTGAGATCAGGACTGGTGGGGGGAACTAGGGGACACCTATGGAAGCTGGGCAAGAGTGTGTTAGCGAGGGTGTTAGAGCTGGGATCTTTACTTTTAGAGTAGAAAATGAGTGGAATAAGCTGTCAGAGTCTGTTGTGGGTGCTATGATGGTGAGCGAGTTCAAGTTAAGGTATGATAGATACTGTGAGAATGTCGTATAATTGTGTGGACATGATGTTTAGGGCCTTCCTCGATGAGTCTAAGGACTTCCTGGAGTTGCCCGTAATAACAGTAATATCGGATGGGAACTCTACTGTGGTATCCCCAGACACAGCATTGCAAGAGTTGAAAATCTGCAGATTATTATTATTACATGACCCCAAAGGAGTTCAAGGACTCATCACAGGAGGGTACTCTACTCCACACAGCCTACTGTCTATATCTACTTAATTCTCCATCTACATCTTCTCTACCACAATGCCATATGTTGGCCATTATAACATCTGACTGAATTAAGGATTTGAATGAGAAATCTTGCTTTAAAGATGAAGATGCTGTGTGCTCTATTAACTAAAGTTTTAACCACTCTGATCTTCTTGAGAGAAATTATGAGAAGAATTCTGATGTATGTATATCTACGAGTGAAAATAAGTTTATGATAAATGCTGGTGGACAAAGTACCTGAATCGTATGGGTAAGTAGCATTTGCAAGATCAATAAACTCCAAGCAGCACAGTTCTTTTCCAAAGCGAACTTGTGGATGAAGACAACATTTTTATTGAAGATTTCAAAGATTTATTGAAAGAAAAGTTTATTTTCAGAATGAGACCATATAGCAAATATATCATCTACATTATACGTGGCCAACAGCAGGCGTGCAGGCCACATGTGGCCTATAATATGATTTTGTGCAGCCCAAGCCAGGATAAAAACTTATATTAAATTATATGTATTATCAATTCAGCTATTAGTTTCGACCGAGGATTTTCTGATTGATATACTAGTCATATTCATTATTTCTGATGACAGAAACAATTTATATTCTCAGCACGGAATCAAAATTGTTTTAAAAAGATTACTCAATTTACAAACTCTACTGCTTCTCTGTGTGAGTTGTAGATTTCTATGCACTCCAGAGCAACGCATCATTGAAATTCACTTGCTCTGCTCTGGTTACAGTGATCAGTTTCAGAGACCCGGTTTCAAGTATTTTATATTGTTCTCCCAGTAGTAAAATGATTTAATAAATATAGTAATTCAATACAAATAACTACTGCCTTGATAAAATGGAGAGTTTATTTTTATTTAAGTTCTATCTAAAAGTGTGCGGCCCGTGATGCTACCACTCATCATATTGGCCCTTGTATAGAATGAAGTTGGTATAAATTAAAGCAATGGTATTATCTTTGATGGAATGCATGGATTTGCTAAAGGAAGGTCTACTTATTTATTACAACAATCTAGTTGCAATCTACTTATTTATTACAATAAGGTGACTGCTTCCTTGGACAGAGAAGGATACACAGTAATATACTTAGATTTTGCAAAGGTTTTTGATAGATTACAAGTTGATAGTCAAACTAGAGCAGATGAAGTTGGATATTAGATTAGTACATTGTATTGGAGACTGGCTATCTGATAGGTATCAACAAGTTGTGTAAGGGAGAGCAATATCCAGGAAAAGGAAAGTTACTAAAGGTGTGCCTCAGGGATCTGTTTTAGGGCCATTGCTGTTTAACTTGTATATTAATGATATTGATGAAGATTTGGATGAAGATATTTAGTTGTTTGCAGATGATGCAAAGTTGGGACGAACCATGAAGAGTGGAGAAGATGTTGTGGCCTTACAAGAAGACTTGAATAAATTGAGTGATTGGGCACAGGAATGTGGATGTGAGTTCAATGTTGCAACTTTCTGACTCCGAGTTGCCCTAGTGTTGACTTACGCTTGGACTCGCCGATAGTTCTTCAGCATGAAACTCTTAGATTTCGATCTCCTAGTTTTGTATCAGTAATGAGGGATTTATTATCCCCTTAACTTAATCTGGAAGCATCCTATTTTTTTCATATGCACTGCATTTCTTTTTTTTAATACAGTTTTCCTTTGCATTGTATTTCTTTTTTTATGCAGTTTTCCTTTGCACGATTTTTTCGGAAACCAATCTACCATGTAAATGGAGAATTGGGTGTACAATTTTCAAGAAGGATAGAAATGTGAAAAGAGGAGAGTGGAGTGCTGTTAATGATTACAGAGAAATTGTGCCCACAAAATATGGAAGTTAATAGTGCATGCGCAGATTTAGAATCTGTGTGGTGAGAAGTTGAAATAAACAGGTTAATATATCTGATAGGATGCTGTTATAGGCCAGGGAATGCGGAGAATACAGATTGTGAAATGTTTAGCAAATTAGTTCGGCATGTAAAAAGAAGGCGATTCTGATGGAAGATTTAATTACAGGAATATAAAAATGGAAGAGGAGATAGTGCATGGGAACAAGGAGAGTGAGTTTGTAGAATTTCTGAGAGATAAGTATCTTAAGCAGCATGTGATTGAAGCAACTAGAGGATTTAATGTTTTGGATTTGGTGATAACTTCACAAGATGTAGCTTGTGAAGTTATCACAAGCTTAATGAGGTGTTGACACTGCTGTCGGTTGGTGAGAATGATCATGAGGTACTTGTTTGGGAAGTGATGAAACAAGAAAAGGTTACTGCCAGAAATGGACGTATGTGGAAGTATAAAGGAGGTGATTATAGGAAGCTCTGTAGCATCAGTATGATGGATACATGAGTTGAGGCAGAAAAGATGTTGAAAATGCATGAAAACTCACAAGGCAGTATCTCACAAAAGCAATGTATAACTGCATATGTAGGAGTGAAATGGATGAACAGTGAAATCAAGCAAGCTGTGCTGGAAAAGAAAATGCTATGGAAGTACAAGACAGTTGGTGGTGATCGGATCCATGAAGAGTATGAAGTGCAGGCTAGAAAGGTGATGAGCATGATAAAGAAAGAAAAGGTGCAGTATGAGAGGACACTGGTTAGTCAGCCCAAGGTTAACTCAAGTGAATTTTTCTGCTATATAGCAAGCAAGAGAAAGAATAATTATGGCAGATTAACACTCATGGATATTCATGGCAGCAGAAAAACAAAGGAAATAGTGGAATTATTGAATGAGCACTTTATCAGTGTATATCATACTGTTGTAATTGATGGCATGCAATATATATCTACTGTGTAAACTCCATTTACACGGTAGATATATATTGCATGCCATCAGGATGTCCAAGGACACATTGAGTGAAGGCACCTGCTCTACAGCTGTCTCCACCACTCACCAATTGACTGCAACTACACTAATGCCATCTACCGCCAACCACCACCACTAGTATTTCCACAGACAATTGCAAATACCCATGCCCACAGCGGGATTCGAACCAATAGCCTTTTGGCTGGAGAGCGGATACACTAACCACTCGGCCAGCCAGGCTGGCAAGATGTTGGTTGGGTTAGATGTTAATAAGGCTGTGAGAATGGATGACATAATCACCATGTGGTGCACATTCTTAAGAAATGTGCACCACAGTTGGCCATGACCTTGACCTGGTTATTTAATGAGTCTTGCAGTGGGTAAGGTTCCTAAGGAGTGGAAAGAAGGCAAAATAGTACCATTCCATGGTTCTAAGGAAGTCCAACTAAAGACCAGTCTGTATAACTACAGTTGTAATCAAGGTGTTGGAGAGATTGGTAAGGAATAGAATACAGGATTGAGTTGATGGACAGCATGGATTTGTAAAGGGTAGGTCCTGTTTTAGTAATTTACTTGCATTTCATGATAAGGTATCAAGTGTTTTAGATAAGAGAGAATCATATACAGTGATATTCTTGGACTTTGCAAAAGCATTTGAGAGATTACCACATGATAAGTCGGTGTACAAGTTGCAGAGGAAGAGAAAAGATAGTATATTGGTTAGATGGATCAGAGATCTCATCGGCTCTCTAAACAATACCACAGGTTATGTATGTTGGAGCAGTGTGTCAAAAAAAAGGAGGGTAACCAGTGATGTGCTCCAGGATACTTGCTCTTTAACTTGTTTGTAAATGATATATCATGTGAACTGATTGGGGATCTTCAGTTGTTTGCTGATGACACAAAGTTGGGAAGAATGATAAGTAGCACTGCTGATGTTAATTCCCTTCAGAAACTTGGACAAAGGAGTGAAGGGTTGTAGTTTTAATATCAATAAGTGCAAGGTGTTACATTTTGGAGTGCGGAAATATAAGGCCGTGAACTATATCGATGGTGCTGTACTGCAGAAAGTGAATGAGATTAGAGATTTGGGAGAGTGATGGTTGAGAGTAGATTAAAGTTTAGAGGGCATATCACTAGTGTTGCAAAGGCTGCACATCTCAGTGCTGCTATAATAAGTACTCTAACATGTAGGGATAAGGAAGTGATTGTGCCACTGTATAAGGCACTGATCAGACCACACTTGGACTACTGAGCTCAAATTGGAGAGGGGTCCAAAGGTAAGTGACACAGAATGTCAGGACTTTGGAATGCTATAAAAAAAATGTGGAATTACAGAGTTTGGTGGATAGGAGGAAAAGAGGTGTATGATATAAAGACATTTAAGTTAGTGAGAGGATTTTATCAGATTCATCCAGAGTTCATTCCTGGAAGTTATGTAAAAGTGTGGTGAAGAGGGGTATGAGTAGTAGATTTTTTACATGGAGAATTGTCAGTTAATGGAACACATTACTGGAATGTGTTGTTAATGCAAGAAGTGTTAATGATTTTAAGATTCTATATGATAAACATGTTGTCAGTTGAATTAGCCTCCCACGATGAGTCTGCTGACTCCAATGAGGATGTAATAATAATAATGCGATATAATGTACAGCAATCCCTCGATTAACGCGCTCTTTAAAACAGGCGCATTAATTGAAAACTCACTAACCGAATATAATAACCTATGGGAAAAAGTATAATTCATTCCTCAAGTTTCTTTTCTGATCCTTAATTTTTTTTTTTTTTTTTTTTTTATAAAATAATTAGGGTATGTCTCAGGGCCTAGTTAAAGGAAAATCATGAAGCTGAAGGACAATAAAACATATTCAGAATATAAATTTATTGCTCTACTTCTTAACAAAGAATTGAGCTAAAGTAGTTTGGAGGGCATTCTGTTTCTTTTTTTTTCCCCATACAAGTGACGGTATGGCCCTATTGCTCTTCTACTACTTCTGCAATATCAGAATGTGTCAGAGTGAAATGGATGTGTAATCTAACTAAGCAAGAGATACGTAAGAAAAACTTCATGTGGAAGGAATATCGTGTGCAGAAGAAAGTTACAATAATTATAAGTAAAAGACCAGAAGAGTCACAAGTTTGTAAGGAAAGCTAACTCCAAGTATGAAAAGAAACTGTTCTGCAAGTTAAAGACAACCCACAATAATTCTAACGTTATGCTGCAAGTAAAAGAAAGAATGAATCTGAAAGAATAACTACTGAATGCAGATAGAATGCAGGTGACTGATGCAGAAGTCATTATTCAATTAATGAGCAGCCATTTTGCTAAAAGCTATCAACCTGGTACATTTATTTATTTATTCATATGAAGTTTCCTCCCCCGTCCCTATTGGGACGAGTTGAGCCCCTTCGTGGGGGGGGGGGTTAAGTCTTCATGGCTGTAGATCCATGCGTATTCACGGGCCAGGTTTGCCTGCTTGCGTGATGAAAAATCCCAGATAAACTTGGGGAAAAAACCCGGCTGTCCACGCCCAAGACCGGCTACCTTGGCTATGGCTAAGAAAGATCCTTAAGCTCCTCACATTGGCGATGGGAATCAAACCCAGGACACTCCTTCCCCAGGCAAATAGTTGCTTCGCAACCATTTGCCTGGGGAAGGAGTGATGGTGAAGATTTTGGAAAACCAAGCTCAGAAGTGATGGTGAAGATTTCGGAAAAGTTGGTTAGGGCTTGCATTCAGAAATGGATTGACAGAGAATTTTTACTTTGCAATGAACAGCATTGGTTTACTAAGGGAAGGTCATGCTTTAGCAATTTTCTCACATTTTATAATAATATTACCACTGAGCCAGACAAGGGGAATGAATATGCCATGATACTATTGCTTTTTGCTAAGGCATTTGACAGAATACAGCATGAATACTGTTGCATAAAATGGATAATATGGGATTGGATTATATACTGGCATGGATAAGAGGATGACTGACTGACATATCAAAAAGTGGTATATGGAGAGCAGGAATCTACAAGATTCAAGGTAACTAGTAGTGTGTCTCAAGGATCAGTCTTTGGTTCATTGTTATTCAATCTGTACATTAATAACATTGGGAAGAATTTGACGTGACATACAGCTGTTTGCTGATGATGCAAAGATAGGTAGAGTAATTAAGAGTGCTGCTGATATGCAGCACTCTTAATTGGGCATGTGAAAATGGCCGTCATTTCATTGTTAAAAAAATGTAGTCATGCACTTTGGTGTGATTAGGTATCCAATGTAATATTATATTGGTGGGATTATGCTTAAAGAAATTGATGAGGCCAGGGATCGTGGAGTTTTAGTAGACAGGAAGTTGAAGTTCAAGGGTCATATAGCAAAAGTTGTAAATATAACTCACAGAATAATAGTAATAATGAAACAAACTTTAACATGTAAAGATAAAGAAGTCATTTTGCCTCTTTACAAAGCCTTGATAAGACCTCACTTGGACTATTGAATGCAGGTCTAGTTTTCATTCTGATTCTGATACAGTGGAGAGAGTTGAAAGCAGTGTGTCAAAAATGATATCAGGATTGTGGAATACAGATTAAGACTTTGTAGGCTGCAGACACTAACAAACAGGAGAAAGTGGGGTGATATGATTGAGACTTAAAAACTTCTGAAAGGATTATACAGAATTTCAGTAGATGGAATTTTTCATTTTCTGGAGGGTGGGGAAAGGAGATAAGAGGCAACTTATCTCTAAGAATGAATGCTGTCAAAAAGGGGATTAGGGCTAGATCTCTCACAGAGTGGTGTGTTATTGAAATTGATTGCCGTCGGATTATGTGCAAGTAGCATGAATTAATTCAAGAACAGGTGTGACTGCTGGTGTGAATAGTATGGCCTACTTGGCTGAGTGTTTGACTCCATTGAGGTTTCTTAATAATAACTGTTAATGTTATAAACCCATCTTTCTGACTCAACGAGTCTTCGACTTTATTAAAGAAAGAATACTAACCCTTCTGCTAAAGACCCTGCCTTTAGCAGTTAAATGATTGTTGTATCACTATCGTATTCTGTTCAATTAAGTTACTTGCTTATCCGACACTGATTTCTTGCAAGTTAAAGCTAAGATCTATTACTTAGTTTTTAAAAAAATTTAGCTAAAAAAACTACGTGTTAGTGTCTGCAGCCTACAAATTCTCAATCTGTATTACACAATTTTATGGTCAGTGGCGTGATTTTAAAGATGATTTCTGGAACAAATAATACTTTGGGTTTCCTTCTACTATTTATTTTTCGGAAGATTTCCGAGAGTTATAGGACAGTAGCAAATTACACCCTTTCGTGCATATTAGCATGAAATTTAAAGTAGACCAACTTCAACACTAGCACATTAAAACTACATAACCAAATAAGCAGAAAGAGACCTACCAATCCTTTCCCTTTCGTGTTATCAAAAACGATTACAAACGCATACAACACACATTACAACTTTCTAAATTACCATACTTTTTCTTTTCCGTTTATTTTTGTTTTTGAAAGAGGAGCGACATCTATAATTACATATATTTTTGTTTTTGAAATAGGAGCGACATCTATAATTACATATATTTTTGTTTTTGAAATAGGAGCGACATCTATAATTACATATATAACGAGAGTCACAATATATCTTTCTTTCTTTCTCTCCCGTAATCCTAAATGGACCGTTGGGTCACTCACACTCGTAGGTGATATTCTTTGTTAGCCTCCTCTAATCACCTCGGTCTCTTGTTCTTGATGTCAGCTGAGAAGAGGAGGAATTTGTCCATTTTAATCGAGGTGGTCCCTAACTCTTGATCCCGGAACGATTTCTTCTAGTGCTTGCTTTGGAATGCCATTAGCCCTCTTCACATGTCCGAACTATTTCATCTGTCTTCTTCTGATGACTATCAGAATATTTTTCCTTTTTCTCCCATCTATTGAATCAATCAGTTTTCGGACATTTTGGTTTCGTGAACGGTACGGTATAGGGAATTCTCAGAAGTCTTCTGTAAGTTTTCATTTCAAAAGACAATAGTCTCCTCCAGGGGAGTAGTCCTAAAAGAAACAGTGCCAATAAACAAAAATGTACGGTACTGTCTGGGTTCTGGGGTTAACCATGTGTTTAGTGTAATCCTTTGCCCATTGTTATTTTTTGTTATTCACCTGTCAGATTATCCCACGCAGTTGGGTGGGGACCTTGGAAACAAAAAACACGAAGTGCGGCATCATCATCATAATTATTATTATTATTATTAAATTATTATTGCAATGATCATATGGCAGAGTGGTGGGCATGGTTCTGAAAGGAGAAGGCTTGTAGTACGCCCTACGAGATGAGAGCGATAGTGTGGTTAAGTCCTCACCCTACTGGGTGGGATAACCTGACCGACTAACAGAGAATAACAAAAAATAACAGTGGGCAAAGGATTACACTAAACACATGGTTAACCCCAGTACCCAGACAGTACAGTACATAAACAAAAATTATTATTATTATTATTATCATTATGCAAAATTGCACCATGCCATTATGTAATTCTTTCATTGTTTTCATTGGAATAATTTTAAACATCCAGCAGCCTGTGTAGCTCAGTAGAAGTAGCGTTTACACTCTACGGCGCTTGACCGCACGACGAAAGGCGTTCGAATCTAGTCACTAACTAGATTCGAACGCCTTAGCGGGTTTTTTCTCCAGGAAAATCTGATTTTTCGTCCCGTAAACTCAAGAAAATTGGCCGTCGAACCCACACTATTTTCAGACATTAAAAATATTGTGTTAGGGTTAGACACCACGAGATGGCGGCACTTGCTAGCTGCCTTCTTCACTGAGTACCGATTAATTAGTGATAGCCCTGGGGCAAGCTATCTCTGATTGGTTACCAGTGGAGATTGAATTGCCCACTTATTCTCCAAAAGTTAAATAGGGCTAAATAGCCTCGCTTACTCCCTATATACGGGAACCAAAAGGCGTTAGCAGAAAAAAAAGAAAAGGCAGTCTGCATTGATGGTCATTTAGGTTACTTCAATTAAAATTAAAATTATAAATAATACACTATTAACATTTAGGCCTGCCTTGTCAAAATAATTTTCAAATTTCCCTGCTCTCGTCTTTCTTCTCTGCTACATGTCGTGATTGTAGATATTCAGCTGAGCGGTGATGCACTAGCCATGACTTGACGTAAGGAAGCGCATTTCATGTGAAAAGTGGTGGTCCATTAAGCTTGGGTTGATGAACATCGCAGCAGAAACGTTTTTCATTAAGTGTTTTGTGCGTAACCTTGTAATTATAACGTTCATAGCACTAAATCTTCGTTCGCACTCAGCCGTGCCGCATGGTATAGTTATAACTGCATTTGACAAAGGGGCCAAAGCAAAGGGGAATATTCTTCCCTCCTTCGTCGAAATACTCTCGAAATCCATTTAAAATGGATCGCACATTTTCAAGGTGGTATCTTTTGCACATTCTTCTAATATTTTATTCGCCATATCGTAAGTTTTCTTTATCATCTTCAGGCCATGTGTTATAACTCTGGTTATAGCTTTCAATTTCATGCTTGCCATCTTTACTTTTTTTGATGTGATGCAGCAGTGGTAAAGCAATGTCTTTCAAGATTATTAATAATGTAGTAAGGAACTGAAGTCTATCAATATTTATTATTATTTTATTATTCGTCAAAGAGATCCCAAGATAATTCAGGTTCTCTGGTGTTTCTCGGCTTCTGTTTCCTTTTCTCCCGGCTTTTCCTTCAGTGATCCTATATACAGAATTGTTCTTTTGGCCAATTTGTCTGCACGACTTACGGTGCAAGTTCTCTCTTCAAGCTGCAGAGACAAGTTTTTCAGTTCTTCCAGAACACAATGCATTAATGCTAAGTCCTTCGGGAACTCGATAGACTCCATGAGTTTATAAAGCCCAGTGATTTTTTTTTCTTTCATTGGCTGTTCGTTTAGAATTAGAAGCTGCTTCTTTGAAATAAGCAATTAATGCTATATATGCATTCCATACTGCAGACAGATCGGAAATTACTAGCAACCCAACGACAATCTAGGATTCTTCCAATTTTAGTTAACTGGACACTCAAGATTGAGGTTATTGTTCACAACTCTGTCATAATTTTTGGTGACTGACTCAATAAGGCATAAATAATGTCAATGAAACTTCTGAAATGATTAATGGGATTCATGTCAGCAATACAGTCAAGAATAGCTATCTCCAAACGATGATTAAGACAGTGCCAAATAATAATATTGGGTTGTTGCAGTTTATTCTGAAGCAATTTCCCAACACCAGACGATCTACCAACTAAAACATTTTCACCATCACATACAAAGCAAATCAGGTTTCTCTTCAGGTAATACTCAGTGAAACAGTATGAGCAAAGGTATTTAAGAAGTTCGTTAGTGATTGTTTCAGCATTTTGATTTGCAAGAGTAATTAAGTTAAGAAATACAATTTCATCTTTGCCATGTATGAAAGTATTAATATAGACTATTAAAGCCGATTGCTTGTTTAATGTTGTTTTACTCATCTATTAAAATGGAAATTTTATGATCAGCACCTGTAAGTTCTGATATCAGTCTCTTTTTAAATTCTGATGCAACATGTTTGATTATTTCGGCTGCACTGTAACGTCGATGAAGAGTTATCCCAACATCAAGTTCGTTTTTCTTTTGCAATTGAATTAAATCTTCATGGTCACTGAATGGTCGATCATTCTTAACCAAGTGATAAGTGGTGTTAAAAATTTTTTCTGTTGCACTGATATGATGCTCTTCTTGTTGTAATGTTAAACTTTCTAACTGAGATTGTTTAGACTCGGCTAAAATTGACACGCATTTTTTGTGTGCTATAGATGCCTGATGGGCAGAAATTACACTTTTCTTCAATTGCTGAGTTTTGTCTGTAACATTAAATGTAATTGTGCAATTCACCCATTCGCCACTGAGATAACCCCTGTGTTTTGTGAAGCCCTAAGTATACTACTGATGAACATTCACTACAACCTAAATATCTATTCTTTGCTCTGAGCCACTTATGTTTGTCCTTGCGTTCAAGTCACTGTTGCTCTGACCATACTGTCGGGTATTCTATATTTATAGAATTAGTGTCAATTGCATTATCAGCATGTTCTTGATGTCCTATGATAGCTGAAGATACACTCGCAACATTGCACAAATTATCTTGCATTTCCAGTTTTTCTGAAAGCATCGAAAATTTCTGTGGAAAATTAAGAATTTTCGCCAGAAATTTTGCATCGCATTCCGAATTCGTACTAGAATTTTCATTCTTTTTAAGTTTTGTGAAGTAATTGGTTAATTGGTTTTCATTGGTTCTCTTCATATTGTTGATTCACTATTACACTTTTCTTCTTAAAATACTTTCTCCAACACCATAGCAAATTATAGCGAGGACACAGAGCACACTACACGTTTTAATTTGTCAGGTCCATTGAGCTTGTAAGGGCAGTAGGGATGACAAACGGCCAACTGCGATATAGCATTGGGTGGGAGTACAATATTATCAGTTTCTTTGGTTTTGAAACTTCATAACCGAACATAGCACAAATTGCTTTGTTTTCTGAAATGAAAATGACAAGATCGGCAAGCTGCTATTTTTTGACCGAAAGCTGGAAATGCATTATAAGGCTCATTATTATAATTCTTATAATTTATTATAAAAAAAAATCAGCTAACGCCTATTTGTTCCCGTATAGGGTGCCGCCATCTCGTGGTCCCCAACCCTAACATAATATTTTTAATGTCTGAAAATAGTGTGGGTTCGACGGTCGATTTTCTTGAGTTTACGGGACGAAAAACCCAAGTTTCCGGGACCCGCTAGCCCACACCAGAGATCGACTAACTTGTGAACGGGTCGAAAAAAGGCCTAGAAAAATTTCCTCTACTCGATGACATCTCGTGGTCCGTAACCCTAACAGAATATTTTTAAAGTCTGAAAATAATGTGAGTTCGATGGTCGATTTTCTTTGGTTTACGGAACGAAGAACCCGAGTTTCCTGGAGAAAAAACCCGCTAGCCCATCCCAGAAATCGACTAACTCGGGAATCGGTAGAAAAAGGCTTAGAAAAATTTCCTCTAGTCGACGACTAGATCTGAACCACCAAATCTTTTCTTCGTGCGGTCAAGCGCCGTAGATTGCAAATGCCACGTCTACTGAGCTACACAAGCTCTTTAAATATTATAATGAATTAAAAAATTTTCATAGTTTAAAAAAGTACCAGGGCGTGGCACTGGTCCGATCACACCGCTGGTTTTCTCTCATCTTCCCTCAATAAAGTCCAGACCTCACAACCATATAAGAGGATAGAATTCACCAAAGTGTCAATTAATCTTAGTCTGGTTGTGATTGCTATTCTGTTATCTCCCCACAATGGTTTTAACTTCTGTAGGGCCACGGTTGCCTTAGCAATTCGGTATTTAATGTCGGTTTTTGACCTACAATCTTGACTCAACGTGCATCCTAGATAAGTGTACTTGTTAACATTCTCAATTTGTTTAGTGCCAATTGTATCTTTAAGAGTTCTATGTCTGAGTTTGAGGTTATCATTGTTTTTGTTTTTTTTTTGTAGGTTTATGTATAATCCATATTTTTTTAATGTTCTGAAAACGCGGTTAGTTATCTCTTGTAATTCTTTTTCACTTTCTGCCAGAAGGTCGATATCGTCTGCAAAACGTAAGTTATTTATTCTTAATCCGCAAACTACTATTCCAGTGTCCTATTTATGAAGAGCTTCATATTTGACATATTCCAGAAAACAATTAAAGAGAAGAAGGGACAAGATTCATCCCTGTCTTACCTCCCCCCGTTCTACCCGGAACGGTTCACTGCTGTAATTTTTAATTTCATTTCTCATATCAGATGAGGAATAAAGAGATTTAATAATCCTAATAATTTTGTTGTCAATACCATAATATTCTAAAATTTTCCATAATGCCTGACCATGTTTTTAGGATACACATACTAGGTGTAAAATGTTGTATTTTTCACCTAGTATGTGTATCCTAAAAATATGGTCGATTGTACTTCTGGACTTTAGGAAACCTGCTTGTTCATCTGATAGTCTGCTTTCTATTTTCTTTTCGATTCTTAACAATAATATTTTTAACAGAATTTTGCTTGGATGATTAATTAGGCTTATTGTTCTATAGTTGCTACATTTATTGCTGTTTCCCTTTTTCGGAATAGGTACATGGACAGAAGTGCGCCAATCAGAAGGCCAAGTCTATTTTCCTTAAGTCCTGGAATAAATTTAGCACGGTGTCTATCATGATGTCACATCCTTAGTTTGCTATATATTTTGTAACAGGAATTTAGTATACTGATACCTCTGTAGTTTTTAGGGTCATCTTCTATTATCTTTTTTAAAGAAAGGAATCGCAATTGCTTTTTTTCCATCCTATTGGTGGGGGAGAAACCAGATGAATAAATTTTAATTAAAAATAATAAGAGTCTTTCTTTGAATCTTGTTCCTGCTTATTTATATAGTTCTGAACCTAGCTTATCTTCTCCAGGTGATTTTCCGTTTCTTGTTTCTTTCAGGTTGATTTCTAATTCTTCTTTAGTTATTTCCTTTTCATTTTTGTTCATTGTTTGCCAGTTGTCTTTTTTTAAAATATTTGTCTGTCAACAATTCTGTGTAGTAATTTAGAAATTCTTCTAATTTCAATTCAGTGTTTAATTTTATGTTTTCTTTGGTATCTGTATTTAAGTGTTTCAAATTATTACATACATTGGGTCTTATTTTATATAAATCATGCTATAAATTAGAAACAAATTTATTCCATGATTCTCTGTCTTTTTCTGACTTCTCTTTTAGCTATGGCTCTTATTATTTTATATTCTATTTCATCTTCTAATCTTTTACTGCTTAACCATTTATGATAGGCTTCTTTTTTCTTTTTGATTATTTCTTTGATTGTATCATCACATATCTTCAATTTTTTCCTTTTATTGAATTTTTTGGTCTTTCCTAAGCTTTCATTTGCTGCTGCATTTAGTATCGTTTTTATATTAAGTCATTCTATTTCTATTTCTTCATTTTGTTTTATTTTATCTAGATACTTTGTTCGTATAGAGCCATTGTGTATTTGTGTCATTTAATAGTCTGGTTTTATAATCAAATGTTTCAATTTTTCTTTCTATTCTTGTTACTTGTAGCCATTTAGGTGGTAATCTTAATTTTATTTTAACAAGGAAGTGGTCACTGCTTATTTCATATCCTCTGTGAACACTAACATCTAGCGAAAACTTTGATGTCTTTTCATTTAATATAAAATAATCTAATATTGATTTCCATCCTCTTGCTGTCCAAGTATATTTATGTATGTCTTTATGTTTATAGAAAGAATTCGTTATTTTTAGGTTATTATAAACTACCAAGTCAATCAATTTTTTACCATTTCTGTTTAGAGTGTGTTCTCCATGTATTCCTATATTATTATTAATTTTCGTGTTTCCAATTCTAGCATTTAAGTCTCCTGCTAAAATTGTGTAATCATTTTTATTTATTTTATTATATATGTTTTGTAACTGGTTATAAAAATCAATATTATCCTGTTCTCTTCCTTCTTCTGGGGCATATAATCCAATTATTGTTAAATAGCCTCTATCTATTTGTATTCTAGCTTCTATTATTCTTTCATTCCATTTATAATGTTTTAACTGCTTTGAAAGGGAGATATGAATCCAAATTATGACTCCTGCTTATGCTCTGTGATCTCTGTCAACTCCACTGTACAGGGTGTTTCAAAAAGAATGACCCAATTTCAAATAATTATATTTAACTAGATGCCATCTTCTCATTAACTAAGCGTAGCAGCTAGTTGGGCGCCAGTAGTGGCATCTAGCAGTCGTCATATCAAACGCTGGGCCAAGGCCTTTCACATGGTACAAGTCACATTCATTTGTGGTTCGTGGTTGCAGAGATATAGAATTTTCAAATCGGGATATTCTCTTTGAAACACCCTGTATATTACATTAAAATTTTCGGTTCTCATGGTTCCTTTTAATTTCTTTTTTGTTTCAGTGATTACTGCTATTTTAAAATTTCTTTCATTTAATAATTGGTCTAATTCTATTTCTTTATATGCCATTCCTCTTACATTCCAGTTTGCTACGTGTATTATATTTTGTCGTTTCCATTTTCGCTTTACATTTTCCATTCCAGGGTCGTTTCCCATAGATTCAATCCGATTATCGTTTTCTGTCAGCTTACAAGTAAAATTATGTTCTCCATGTCAGGGGACTAGCCTTACGATGGAATACTTCAGTGGTAGGGCTGCTACCCTAAGGCCTCTGAACCAGCCTTCATCCAAATTTAAACTCATAGGAGGAATAGTGCATATCGAAGGGGAAAGAGTAGATTATAGGAGAATAGAATAGAATTATAGTAAGGTTTATAGAGGGGACATAGTTCTAAGGCCAGAAATCGAAAAACCCCATGGCCCTCGAGTACTCTAATAGCATAAGAGTCATAAAATAAGAAGAGTTGGCTGATAAGGCCTTATAGGAAAAATTAAAGTGAGTGGATCTTCCTCAAAGTAGAAGAAGAAGAAGAGGATAGATCCAGCTGGGGGTCCATGGGAGTACCACCACTCTTACAATCAAGATGATTGCCCCTTATGGCCCTGTCGGTCCATGAGTCCTTATTCAGTATATTCTGACCACCCCATCACACACACACACACACACACACACACACACACATAAGCACACGCATGGTGGGCTCAGGTATCTGCCACCCAAGGGACGCGTTCTCTAGGGGTTACAGGGTCCCCCGAGAGGGGGGACCCTGTAACCCCTAGAGAACGCGTGAGGAGCTAACTAATTTTTGAGGAGCTAACTGCTGTAATGGCTTTTTTAATATCACGTAATCTCCTTCCTCCGAACCTCCTGGCAAAATTCGTCCGAAATATCGTCAGTCAGTTGAGGGTCCTTTTGAAAAAGCTTGGTTGCATAACATTTCCATCTATCAACTATTTTCTGGATATCAGCGATAGGAGTTCCATCTTCATCTTCTATGCTCCAATTAATTGCATAGAAGATGAAGATGGAACTCCTATTTATTTACGTCCTCTTCTATATTTTTGCATTCATCTAGTATCCATTAGTTTCTAGCATGTTTGATTTCTTTCTTAATAATCTTAGTAACATTTTTATACTTTCTCTGTTATCACCGCTATTAATATGAGATTTCAAATTTCTTCTTTTGTCGCATAGGTCCAAAATATTTTTGGTTATCCATAGTTTATTGACTTTCATTTTGTATGCAAGAATTTCTTCAGCGGTTCTCAGTTATCTTTTGTGAGAAGTATTGTATTTGGTTTTAGATTCGGTATTATTATATTTTTGAAGCTTGTGTCAAAAATTTGTTTTAATTTGAATTTATATAGTGTATTTATTTGGGGATCTTTTAATTTTTCTATATTATATCTTTTACGAGTTGATTTTGTAGGTAATATTTCCCTCATTTTCATATTCACAGTTGTCATGACAATATTGTGGTCGTTGCCAATGTCGGCTCCAGGAAATGATCTGGTTCTTATGAGGCTGATGGAGTTTTTAAATCTTGTGCTTACAAGGATAAAGTCAATTTGGTTGTGGTTTTACCATCAGGGGAAGTCCATGTCCATCTTCTGGAAGGTTTATGGGGAAATAGAGTGTTAGTAATGGTGAGCTCATTTCGTGAGGCAAAAAATGATCAATTCAAAATCTCTTTCGTTTGTCTCCCCATAACCATACGGTCCGACAAATGAGAGAAAATCTTTACCGATGTCTGTTTCAATTTTGGCATTCCAATCGCTCTGTACAATCGAAAGATCTTTTCTGTTCGCTCCGGTGATTTCTGCATTAAGTTGACCATAAAACTACTCTATTTCGGAGTCATCGTGGCCTGTGTTACGACATAGACCGATATGATGGTGATATTGAGTGGTTTTCCTCTTAGACGGACTACAGCAATTCTGCTTTTGATAGGATTGAATTCCATGACAGAATTTCGTGATAATTTGTGTATCAAAAACTTTACACCTTCTTTTCCGCTGCAGTCACATCCAGAGTAAAGAAGCAAATATCCTTCATCTGTTGTTAGCTCTCCTGTTTTGGGCATTCGAATTTCACAAAGTCCCATAACAGTCCGTTCATATCGTTTTAGTTCGTGCTGTAGTAATTTGAGTTAACCTGAGTGTAGTAGAGTCCTGATATTCAAGTTCCTGTCATTAAATTGTTGCGGAGTCTGAATCTGGATCCACTTTTTTTCATTGTTTTTGTCAGTGATAGTGGTGGTGGTGGTAGTAGCACCAGTCGCTAACTTCTCGTTGCCATCCCTGGAGCTGCTACCAAATGGCAACGCGGTCCTTGTTGAACAGGGTGACGTCCGAGCCGTCATGGTGTGCTGTGTTAAATCCTCTGCCATGAATGTCTAATGGACAGTAAATTAAGACGGATGGCGCTAATCTTTTCTTCTGTCTTCGCCTGATAGCATTTAACTGGGCATAGTGGGATGGCTTTCACGCCTTTAGAGGCCCTACCAGGAGTAATGATACTTCCGACATGCTTCGCCCAGGGCCACACCCCCGCCCCGGTCAGGCAGCATGTCAGGACTTTGGGTGGGGGGGGGGTTCCACAATATATAGAAATATATTATTATTACTGTTATTTCACGGCACATGCAAGAAGTGTCGTAAAATTTTACCAACTTTTACAATATGCCCTCTGAATTTTTACTCTTTGTCCACCATGATTCCCAAGTCTCTAGCCTCATCAATTTCATGCAAACCAATACCATATATATGATACACTATATGCAATCTTTTCATGCAGTAGTGCATAACTTATATTTTGCAACATTAAATTGACAATCCTTATCCTTTACCCACAATGCCAAATTACTTATATCATCCTGCAGAATATCTACATCACCATTATCAACTATCGCTCTCCCCAGTTTTGCACAAAATCAGCAATCAACTGAATTTTCCTTCTTAAATTTTTCCCAGTGTCGTTGATATACAAATTAAAGTGTAGTGGCCTAGGTACAGAACACTGAGGTATTCCACTAGTCACCATCATTCTCCTAGATTCCACTTCATCATATACTACTACTATCCATGCTACTAGCTTCATATTTATTGCGATTTGCACATCGATTGTAAAAATTTCCATATGGATTCTCTCTAATACCTTGGAAAAGTCGAGCAGTACCATGGTATGGCCATTACCTTTATCGGATTCTGCTATCACTTGATTATAAAATACGAATAAGTTACTAAGACAGGATTACTAAGTTACTAAGACCTATCCTTTACAAAGCCATGCTGCCCACTGTAGAGTATTCCATCCCTATCCAGTCACTGTTGTATTTTATTTTTCAGCAATTTTTAAAGTTCTTTAACAACCACTCCTTATATATTACTTGGGCTGTAATTTGCTACTTCTGTCTTGGAGCCACCTTTATGCAATGATACTATCTTATCTTCGTCCCACTACCTTACCTGCCAGAGCTGACACTTAGCTTGAAAAACTTTGTCAGAGGCATTGCCAGTTCTCATGCACTTTTACGGACTTATGTCACACAGTACCACTGCTGTGTTCACATTCATATTTTTTAATATGTTGAATACCTCCTGTTCATCTACCTCAATGTTGATATGCATCTCTGTAACATCAGCAACTGTAAAATCACAACTTGGATGATACACCTTTGCAAAATGATCACTCAGCAACTCACCTATTTCTTTTCGTTCAGTCACCTTCCCATCATGAATATTGTTTAATTTCATTCTACCATAGTCATTTTTCCTCTTACTTGTTACATGACGAAAAGACTCTCTTGAGTGTACTTTGGCCTGTTTGGCTAATTCTCTCTCACAGACTGAATAGGCCTTCCATATCATACTAGTCACCCTTCTTGCTGCCATTTTGTACTGCTCCTGTGTATGCTGATCACATTTTTCTCTATATTTCCTCTAAAGAGTTTTCTTATTTTGCAGCTCTTGTTTATATCCATATTCATCCACTTAATTCCCACTTAGTTTATCCTTCTGACCTTGGGTATGCTGTCTGATACTTCTACTCTCAAGCAATCTCTGACCACTTGCCATGCACCATTAACATTTTTTCCTTGTTTCTCAAACCATGGCACTGTTTCAAGATGACCCCTGAGTTCTTATAATCACCAACTTTATAGTTGAGCATAAACCCCTTTCTTGATAGAGATATTCACATTTGGCAACTTCCCGGAACAAGACCGCATAGTCACTCTCCCTACTTGCGAGAGTCAGATCCAACACTATCAAACTCCTTGTCTCCTCTATGACATATAGTCATCACTTGGCAACTCTTCCTTCCAATCGATGCCCCATAATTACTCTCCGATAATACATAATTGTTAATGATTACACATTGTGCTAATCTGCGATACATGATATCTTCCTGTGGACTCCCTAATTTAAGGCAGCACGCAACAACGTATTTTGCCCTATTTCCCTCTATCACAGATCAAACAGCCTCAAACGAACTGTTTCTCTCAGACTTAAAATCCTTTTTAACTTCTAATTTTGTTGGTTGTAATTCTTTAGTTATCATCAGCAATACCACAGTTCCTGTCCTGTTTCTTCTATCTCCGTGAAAATACGATATGCTTACATTTCATCCCTGTAACTATATCGTTTTCATTCACCAGGTCGCACTGATTACTTGTCCATGTCGTAATTTTTGGCTTACCAATGCCAAAAATTCCTCATCCTTGTTCGTGATACTTCTTGCACTAATATTAATTATCCATGGCTAATATTAATGGATGGTAAATATTAATTATCCATTCATTAAATTCATTACTTAGTACAATGAATACTTTATATTCATATTCTTACCTTCTCATTATTATTAGTCCAAGGAGTACAGGACTGGCAGTGGACGTGTAGGGCTCATTACAAGATCCTCAGTCTACAACACAAAATCCGATCTAAACTACAGGGTGTCCCAAAAGTCTCCATACATAGGGAAAATGGGAAATTGTAGCTAAATGTACCTTTATTTACAAAATACTCATTGCAAAATATTCTCTACGTGGTGACCACCTCTTTCTACACACTCGCAAAGTCTTCTCTCCCGCTCATGGTGAGCACGTTCCAAAATATCTGTTGTAATGTAAGTAATTGCATTTCGAATGCGTTCCTTTAAATAATCCATGCTTCTAATATTTTCCTTGTACACCATGGCTTTTAACTGGTCTCTCAAGTAAAAGTGGAGTGGGGGAAAGATGAAGGGATAGCGCAGACCATTCCAATGGGCCGCGGCGACTAATCCACTAACGTGGAAACTGTTGATCTAACAATCGCCGTACGCTGATACCATAATGAGGTGGTGCAGATAATCGTCATTTGCTTTTTTGCAGACTCCCTGCAGACGCTGCCAATACCTCGACAGTTGTGCCTTTATCAGTGGACGTGGACGTCTGCTTCTCTGGTGATCCGCAACACTTCCAGTTTTCTTGAACTTCTTAATAAATTTGGCAACAGCATCGTGCGTGATGTGCTTGCTACGTTTCCTGTTAAAGTCCATTGCAACTTTGCGACAACTCCCCGAACCAGCCATGAGGATTATTTCAATATGCTCTTCTTTTGACAGCGGCATTCTTAGAGGATGTCAGAAAATATGAAAAATATTTAAAAATAAATAAATATAAAAAAAATATTAAAAATATAAAATATAATATGAAAGTGTTAATTTTTCCTATGTATGGCGACTTTTGGGACACCCTGTATATCGTACTGTACAGTGTTTATGTATGTCAACTGCGTTTGTTCTCTGGGCAGCTTGTTTTTGGGAAAAACTGCTACTTTTGCATGAGAATTACTAACCCACCTTTACTTGCAAAGAACTCACACAAAAATTCATCTCGTAGAAAAGAAAATCGAACAGGGAAGAATTCAAGATTCAAGAACACACGTCTCATCGTTTTTCCAACTCCTTTCCGTAATTTATCCTGTAATAATTGCGGCATCATATTTCATATGTTGTCCTGTTTTGATGGCAGATTTGGGTGTGGAGATATTTTTCCAAAATCCTTCCTTCTGTTTGCTCTCAAAGGGAGCTTTCACCAACCACCATCATTTCCTCTGGCGATTCTTCAACAGAACAAATCCGAAATCTTTCAATACTTGAAGTTTCTGCAGAGAGAAAAATTTTAATGCATTGTGGTTGTTAGCCACAAGGTAATCCCTCCTCCTTTCTCATTCGGGCTTGGGACCAGCAATGGCGGAGTTAATTTATTTAGAGATACATTCAAATACAATATTTTACATATACACAAGATATTATTTATCTTAAGGAATTATACAAACAACATATCTTTGAAAAACAATTACATTAACTTTATTCTTCATTCTAATAACTGCACGGACAGTAAGACTTCTCTTTCTTAGCCATTTAACAATTCGCTATTAGAGTTTATTACATCTATCCATGATGACATGTGCATTAAGTCGAATGTTCTGTTTAGTGGGAAGAAAACGTATACCAGCATATCCTTCTGACACCTGTTAATTCAGCCTTTGTTGAAAGCACTTTAGTGAACGCTCCTCTAATTCTTGGTGAGATTTGAACAGAATTATTCAAACCAAGGAAGGCTTTTCCGTTCTAACGCATTTCCCATGCCACGAAGAAAATTTTGGTTTCTACTATTAGAATACTTCTTTCGTTTCTTTTCGAAATGATCTCTCTCTCTCAAGTGTACAGGAACCTCGTCTTTAACGTTATTAGAGGAACAAAGGCAATATCCTTCATCTTCATCTGAAGTCTTCACTCAGTATCTTATGAATGAAAAACCTAAAGAGAAAAAAAACATATCTCAATTATTCAACTGAATCCATGAGATGGAGATTACCCATAGGAAAGAACACCAGCACAAAACAGTTAATGCACTGTGACCTACCCTCCTATCGAGAAAATGCCTGCCCCATCTTACATAATCAGAATCTAGTTGTTCTGTTTTATTTTTCACCTGCTCGACCACCAGGCTTTTCCTTGGTTTGATTGAATGAATGCGAGGAAGATGTGAAGGAAGCACATCGTTATTCCTGCACAACACCGTGTGTAGGAATAATGGTATGCTGCTCCCCCAGTCCTCCTCGCCTTCATTACTCTCTGCAACGGCACACCGTTGTAGAGAGTAATCAATTTCCAGAAATCCAGTACTATCGATGCAGATACAGATACAGATACAGACAGTATGGAAAAATTTTTTATTACCTTACATTTTGTAATAATAAATTGATAACGAATAGCCATAATCCACACTGGCAATTTAACTGAAATGCTATTAAGTAATTCAGTTAAACGATCCGCAGGATGTCAAGATCGCCATTCATCTATTGCCTTCCTCACTTTTCCATCATAATCAAACAACTGAATATAAAATGTTTTCTGTTGAATTAACTAACAACATTAGGAAATCTATCTGGTGTGTGTGTGTGTGTGTGGTTATGATAGATTTTCCTTCTGTGTTGTTAAAAGTTAAACAGAATATAAAGTTTAAAAATTCATAATGAAATTTCTGACTTGTCTTGTTTCTAAAATATCCTTTATTATATTACACCAAGAGGATGAATAAAGTTTTATTGTTGATTCTTTAAATGCTTTGAAAGGGACCAAGTGCTTAAAAGAAGAGTTTCATCTTTGATAAGAGACCTGTATACTTTGGCTGGTATTGCTCCCCCTTCAATTCGAAGGTCTGCATTCTCAGCTGATGAAAGAAGCAGACAAATGAATGATGAACGCCACTCACGATTCGGCCAGACCACAGTGCCGCAAAGACTAAGATCAAGATAGTTTCCTAGCAACTGTTGAACTACCTAAAAACTCTTCAGAGACAAGACTTTAACAATGGTTTGCACTATACCCCAAGAATAATACTGGAATTCTAACAGCCGAAAATCTTCCACGTGGTGCCCACTTGGACTGGAATACTTGGAAAAGCTTCAACAGACTTCGAACGACAGGACGCTGCAAACAAAACCTCATCAAATGGGGCTACCTCACTGGATCATATAATTACGAGTGTGGAACAACCCAGTCCATGGAACGCCTTCTTTCTTGTTCGCTTCTTCAATCACCTTGCATAAAAGAGGACCTTATATCCTGCACAGAAAGAGCAGTTGATGCGCAAGGTACTGGAGAAACATCTGACCATATTTAGTGAATGTAACTAATGCATAGTTTCTTTTTTTATTCATATTTTACTTATTATTCCCTGTATAATTCACCTTCCAAATTTAAGCTGTTCGCATTTGTAATCTATCCTAATTTGTTTTAAATAATGTTGTACCACTTATTATTTTAAACTACTTGTGTTTGGATACGAAATAAATAAATCTTTGATAAGAGTTGTCTAGGTATTGCACTACTGAAACAAATATGCTTCGTTAAAGATCTCTCTCTCTCTCTCTATGTTCTTGTTGGTTTGTTGCAATTAGTATCGAAATAATGAAGGTAATGAGGTCAGTAATATCAGTTAATTGTCATGTAATTGCTAATTGAACTTGTATTAATTAACTGTAACTAGACGCTCTTAGAGAGACATGGGATCAAATCTTGTAAATGCTTCAAAGAATCTTTATAAAGACTTTTCAATGAATGTTAACTTGCTGGTCTGATTCAGAGGGAGCAGACTTTAATATCCCTTAAATCAAGCCTAAAAAAAGCTTAAAAAAAGTTAACACTCATGATTCATTAACCGCAGAATTGTAGTTATTTCAATCGTAATTTGAAAATTGTTCCAACTAAACAAACAGTGCGTATTTTTAAGTATTTTTTTATTTTCTTAAAAATACAAAATACAAATCTTTTCTCATCCTTCGACTTAGAAGTTCGCACCTTCAGGTGAAAAGCCATTATAACGTTCATGACGGCTATGGATGGATTGGAATATAGATCTTTCCAAATTATTGCGAATACCGCGACTATCTTGCTACTGTGCTAATTAGGAGGTAGCAGGTTTTTTTCTCTCCGGAAACTTGGGTTTTTCGTCCTGCATACAGACATATCGGCCCTTCAGAACACACGCAATTTACAGACAAAAAATACTAGCTGTGGTGGTGGTGGGCAGTAGATGGCGTTGATGTAAGGATTGGTAGTAGAGGTTCGGTGTAGTTGTGGAGACGGAGAGTTGTACAGTAGGTGTCCTTCTGCAATGAGTCTTCCGACTCCTTGGAGGTGTCACGAATAATAATAATAATAATAATAATAATAATAATAATAATAATAATAATAATAATAATAATAATAAATAAATAAATGCTGAGCTTAAATGATCATCAAAATGACAGATTTTCAGTGTTTGCAACGCTTTCTCAAAAAGCGAATATTGCTCTGAAATGAGCTATTCATAATCCAGCTACAGTACCCTCACCATCACCACCAGTACCGTCTACAGGGTGTAGCATAGAGGCATCCTGCCTCACGGCGCTCGTTTAGCCATATTGCGCTTTCTGCACTTGCCACAATAACAATTCCTGTTAGAGTAGCAAGTGTGGAAAGAAGTTTTTTCCAAGCTTAAACTGATTAAAAATAATTTGCGAACAGCAATGATCCAAGAAAGATTGGTTGGACTAGCAACTATATCGATAAAGGCGGACATAGCTTATAACTTAAATTTAGAAGAGCTTATAAACAGTTTTATTGTGCGATATCCCCGCAGAGCAAACATTTAATGAATATCATTATGTAATCGGTTTGCATTAATGTTTCTCTTGTAATAAAAACAAAACAATCGAAGATTTTCTTATATTTTTGTCTTATAATCCATCAGGGACAATATTTAATTGTTTGCCTCAGGGCGCGATCTAATCTGATGGCGCCCCCCCCCCTCTCCAATTTTATGCTAATATTATCTGCAACAATTTTCAACTCCTGCGCAGGTATCAATTGAATAGTTTGCACGCTCACATTGGAAATTTTAAAAAAATTTCCAATATTTATAATTTTTATTAATGTTTTCACTTGATTTTCTGTTTTTATGCGATTAATGAAACGAACCTTTAGCCGCATCAATAAATCACAATCGATTGAAAACGAGTTCATTATTTAACATTTTATTTGGTATTGTTAATGGTGTATGAAGATTAGTAGAAATATTTTAATTCTTGTTAAGAACATTCAGAAAAAAATTGATATTTTCATGTTTCTTATTATTCGTGACACGTCTGTGTATAAACATATGCACAGATTATTACTTTTTTATCTTCACGTTTATATCATTATTATTTCCCACCTAAATCACTTTTAGATGGGAGTTTAATATCATTCCTTGGTGTAAGACCACCTCCCCTCTTATCTAAATTGCTTGTTCTCCAGATTATGTAAAAACAAAATGAAAAAAAAAAAACATATCATATTGATAAAAATAGAAAAACAAATAACTAACCCACCTATTGTACAAAATATACTATAAGTTTGACAGAATACAGCATGGAAAAAACTATCGCATAAATTGGAGTATATGGGTTTGGATTATAAAATATTAGCATGCATAAGAGGATGGCTAACTGACAGATATCAAAAAGTAGTATATGGGGGATATGAGTCTGCAAGATTGAAGATAGCCAGTAGTGTACTTCAAGGATCAGTCCGTGGTCCATTCTTACTTAATATGTATATTAATGATATTGGGAAGGTTTAATAGGCGATATACAGCTATTTGCTGATGATGCAAAGATAGGAAGGGTAATCAGAAATGATTACCCTTCTGATATGCAGTCCTTGCAGAATGATTTGAATAGAATCACTCACTTCAGTCCTATAAGATATCCAATATCGTATCATATTGATTTGAGTTGGGATCAGAGTTGGAATTTTGATGTTTTAGTAGGCAGAAAGTTGAAACTGAAGGGGATGTATAGCAAAGATTGCAAATAAAACTCAAAAGATAATTGCAGTGCTGAAACGAACTTCGACATGCAAAGATGCTATTTTGCCTGTTTACAAGACTTTGATAAGACCTCACTTGGACATTGTGTGCAAGTCTGGTCACCTGCTTTCTGCTGTGATACTGATACAGTGGAGAGGGTGTCAAAAGTGATATTAAGTTCGTGGAATACTGATTATGAAGACAGATGAGAATTTGTTGACTGGATTGCAGTTGATGGAATTTTCATTTCATGGAGTGTGGGGAAAGGAAAAGAGGATATCCTTGGAAGTTGAGAATGGATGTCGCTAGGAAAGGCGATGAGGGCTAGATTTTTCTCTGATAACGTGGTGCGTGATTAGAATGGCTTTCCATTGGATGTGGTGTGTGCAAGCAGTGTGAATCAATTCAAAATACCTATGAGAGCTGGTGCGTGTAATATGTGGCTTCTCTCGATGAGTCTAACTCCCTGGAAGTCTATCTTTAATAATAATAATAATAATCTCTTTTGCTGCTCTTATCAAACTCCCTATGCATTAGGTTGTAAAAGATTGTTTTTCTTCCTGTTGACACTGTTTTTGGCTAGTTTATTATAGTAATAATGTTATATTAGGTTTTGAACCTCCCTCTTTTTCTTTATTATTCTTTCTAATAGTGGGTTCCATTCCAGTAGTGCTTTTCTTGTCTCTACTGTAATCACCAGAGGGACACCCTTGCTATGCTCTTCATCCTCAGGGTTTCCAGAATATATGACGTACTTGACTGATGTTAGTCTGATCTCACCGGATGAATTCCGACTGGTTTCTCTTAAACCTAGTATTTGTACTGTATTTTGTATTTATCCATCTTGTTTGCTATTTGATGTCTTTTCCCTAGATTCTTACATTGTCCTGATGTTCCAAAATCCAATTTTGTGTCATGTTTGGGTGTGAAGATATCTTTTCCAAAAACTTCGTCCTGTTCACTTTTCTAAGAGGGCCTTCGCCAACCACCATAATTTCCTTTGGGGATTCTTCAGGAGAACTACTTCGATTTCTTTCAATACTTTCTGTTTAAGGGGAGGAAAAATCTACAGTATCGTTTCAGAATAAACTCTCTTAAGTGTACACGAACTTTCTCTTCAACGTTATTAGAGGAATGAAGGCAATATTCTTTATTGTCATCTTAATCTCAATTCTTTGTTCAGTATCCTTTCCGTGAAAATACAAAGAGAGTACAAAGAAATCTCGATTATACAACCGGATCCCTCATAAGGTGATTACCCATCCTTCCGTATGGGTAATCACCTTATGAGGGATCCGGACCATAGAAAATAATGTCTATCCCAATATCAATATGCCCTAGTTGAGCTTTCTGCGTGATGGATGCGCTCAGTTACAACTACAGAACACCCTGAGTAGGAATAATGATGTTCTTCCTCCAATACTCTCTACAGCAGAGTACCCTCAATTAAAATCCAACGCATTCATCGCTCGTATCTCATTCTAATATACGAGACCATGAAACCTTCCTAGTTACTTGTTAAATCAAACTCCCTTTATTCAGTCGTATTCTTCTTCAATGTAACTCTTGGTATACAATCGATAAATAAACTGCAATTTATATTATGTTTGCCGCCCATATTTCACCAGCTGGTATTAGAGATTCCATCTGAAAAAAAGCAGAGTTCTAGAATAATAGTAACATCACTGTAATTCGTTACAACATATTATTATTATGAATCAAGAATTGTTTGAGAAAGACAATGTTTTAAAAGCAAGTCAACTGTTGGAACAATGGGCTGATAGTTTCAACAATGTCGCAGTTCAAACGTGTCGATATGTTTTGCTTAATAGGAGCATCTCAGAACTTGGCCATGCAAGCAAATATTCTCAAGTAGGTTGATATTATCAACCTTGATATTATCAACCCATGCTTAATATTAAAGCAACTGAATTGCTTTATAGCAATTAAGTTAAACGATCTTGCAGGTTGTCTACATCACCATTCGACTGTTGCCTTTCCTCAATTTTCGATCATCAGAAAACAACCAAATACGAAATGTTTACTGTTGAATTAACTAACAACATTAGAAATCCAAATATCTCTCCGAACTGCTGTGTATAAGGGGGGGGGGGCGGAATTTTTGAGAGTCTGGTAATGGTAGATTTGACTTCTGTGTTGTAATAAGTTAAGCAGAATGTAAAATTTTAAAATTCTCTATTCATAAAGTTCTGATAATCTGTTCTAGTTTCATATTACCCCCCCCCCCTTCCACTAGTGGAAAAATGCAGGAAATTAACAAAGGTAAAAGAAAGTGTCTCTAATCCAGTCAAGAATGTTGAAAATAAAGTGAAGGGAATAAATTATTCACGAAGGAAAAACAGACAGTTATTTCCATTCATCATGAAATTTCTGACGTCATCTTTTTAAAACACCATTTATTATTTTACACCAAGAAAATGAATATATAATACCGAAAAAGCCACAAAGAAAAACAACAAGCTATTAACACTCATCATTAACTGACCTCAGAATTGTAGTTATTTTGGTCGAAATTCGAAAACTGTTCCAACTGAACACTACGTATTTTGAAGCATTTTTTAAATTTTTATCTTGAATTCAAACCTTTATCTTATCCTTTGACTTACAAGTTCATACCATCAGTTGAAAAGCCCTTATAACGTTTCATGACACCCAGGGAGGGATTGGAGTATAGAAGAGCTTGTGTAGTTCAGTGGATGTGGCGATTGCATACCATGGCGCTTGACTGCACGAAGGAAAACTTTTTAGGTTTCGAATCTAGTCGGCGACTAGAAGTCTTTTTTTTTTTTTTGACCGGTTCCAAAGTTAGTCGATCTCTGGCACGGGCAAGCGGATTTTTTCTCCCGGAAACTCGGGATTTTTGTCCCGTAAACTCAAGAAAATCGACCGTAGAACTAACATTATTTCAGACATTAAATACGAGTGTTAGGGTTAGGGACACGAGATGGTGGCTCTTGTTGAGCCGTCTCTCTTCACTGCGTGCCGATTAATTAGTGATAGCCTTGGGCCAGCTATCTCTAATTGGATACCAGTGGAGATTGAACTTAATTTTGTCCCACACAACTGACAAAATTGCTGTTTCTGAATTGTCAAAATGTTCAGCCAATGAAGAGCTCTCTAATTTAGATATAGGTTTTTCATGAGGAGAAATGGATAGTTCAAGTAATGCCTCTTTAATTTGTTTATGTCCACGTTTCAAAGCCAATATAGCGTCAGCTCTTGCGGAACAACTCGTTTCACTTAGTCTGTTAACTGTTAAAGATTTTTTTTTCTAAATGTTTAAGGAATATGCCCCATCTTCTTGTTGAAGATAAAAAGTAATTCTATACATTTTGAATAAAACAAAAATATTGTACTGCTTCAGGACAAGATTCTGCAGCACAGTTGTCAATTAAATTTAAAGAATTAGAGCATGGATATATAATGTGCAAAGGGACTATGCTTTTTCAGCCTAGCTTGTAAATCTGTATAGCAGTGTTCCCAACGTTTTTGGATCATGCCCCACCTCTAGGCCTCAAAGATTTTGATGCCCCCCCCTCTCTCTAGCATAATAGTCAGCCAAGTTCTGAAAAAGTATAATATAAATATGTACTTTAAATAAAAAAGGAATATAGATAAAACTATTTTTAATTTGACTTTCTTCAATGAATACAAATTTTATATTACACTTTGTATATTATAAAACATAAATCGAACTGAACTCGGGAAAATAAAACCCAAGTTAATGTGATCCTTGAGCTTGATGTCTGCTGCAAAGAGATTTTATTTGAGGTGCTAATTTAGTCATTTTCAATCTCAAATCCCCATCGTTTGTGATATCCAGATGATTTTGTTTTCAGTAGCAAGTCATTTACAGCACCGCTTCCCAAACTGTGGGTCGCGTCCCCCTTGGGGGCCGTAGGTTTTGTTCACGGGAGCCGTGAAATAATGAAAACAAATTAAAAATGTTTTAAGACTAAGTAGATTTTTATCTTAAAAGAAACGTATTTAATTTTTATTGTTTATTTCTTTTTTATTTTTTATATTTTAATGGAAAAAAATCACACATTGGTGAGGCTTCAAAAATTTTGCTTCCTGCGTATTTCGGCGCTTAATGAATATTAGTAAATATTGCTTATTCATATAAGTTTCATTTCAAAGCAGAAATCTAAGAATTGCAGTTTCAAATATTTCATCTGATATTGTTGTAGCAGTATTGCAACACATCCATTACATTAAATTGTTATTAAACTTCTTTTATGTTTTTAATTATTTTTTTATTATTAATCGTTTTACGTTTCATGTGCTTGTACTGCAAATGTACAATAAATAAATCTATCCATATAAAAATATATGAGATAATATGTCATGTCAGATGTGTATGTTATTTAATATGTTAAAAATGTAATATTTGCATTTGATTTTTGCAATATTCGCTGTATATGTTTTGTATTGAATATAAATACAATAAATATTATAATAATATATGTCTATATTACGATTTTTTTTCGAGGGGGGGACCGTGAAATTTTTTAATTTTTCCAAAGGGGGCATCCAGAAGTTTGGGAAGCGCTGATTTTCAGCACTGAAGCCGCATTCAACTAAATATGACGATGGGAAGGGCAACAGTATTTTTATTTTATTTATTTATTATTATTTTTTTTTTTTTGAAAAACTAGCTGAATTTCGGCATTTCGCTTCTGTCTCGTCAGAAAGCCATGCGACTGTTCCTTTTATGTTGAATAAAGTTCTACTAGACTCATCATTTTGCTTTTCGGAGAGTTCTTCTTGATACCGCATTTATGTTGACTGCTGTACTAGTGATGTCAGCTTTTTTTTTTTTTTTTTTTCTCGGAAAGTCGGGGTTGCAACATACTGAGTTTTTTGAGTATATCGGTGATGAGGTAACACATGCAACGTCATTTTCTAATTACCCCTCCCCCCAAAAAAATCAAATTGTCTTCCTGTGAGGCGTACGCCCCACGTTGGGAAACACTGCTATATAGACAGGGCCGCATTTATACTTTTGGAGACCCTAGGCGCAACATCATAAGGAGGTCCCAAAAGAACAAGCGTTTTTTTTTTTAGTTTATTGAAAATAAAAGTCATTTCCATAATAAATCATTTCAATAAACTAAAAATAACACAACATTAGTATACATACATTTGCATTTTAAATATATATATAAATCAGTTCAAATTAAAATTAAAAAAAAAATTAATAACTAAAAGTTTTTTTCTGGTTTTGGTGTTGCAAATATATCTAAAATGATATAATTAATTGAGTCTATTACATCTGATTCAATGAATAATAACGACAGGTCACTTGTTTTATTTTGGTGCACGTTGCTTCTTAAATAATTTTTTATTCGTTTCAACACTGAAAATGAGCGTTCAGCACTTGCATTTGAAATAGGCATCCTCAAAAATATTTTTAGAATTGTTTCTACGTTCGGAAAAGTAGACCTTAACCCATCGTTTATAAATTTGTACATATTTTAATTGAAAATTTTTCTTCCTGTATCATTATTAAAAATTGTTTAACTTCTCCAATAATTTTTTTTTTTGAATCAATAGCAGCCCCATAAGATTGTAAAATTTTGTGTTTATGTATTTTGTATATGTATTAGCGAAAAACAAATCCATATCGGGATCTTGTAGAGATTTACTATTAGCATTTATTCGTTGTAAAATTTTGTCCCACACAACTGTTAAAATTGATGTTTCTGGTTTGTCAAAATGATCAGCCAATGATGAGTTTTAATTTAGAAATAGGTTTTTCATGAGAAGAAATGGATACTTCAAGTAATGCCTCTTTAATTTCTTTATATGCACGGTTTCAAAGCAATACAGTGTCTGTGTACCACCTCGTTTCACTTAATCTTTTAACTGTTAAAGATTTTTTTTTCCCTAAATGTTTAAGGAGTATACGCCATCTTCTTGTTGAAGATGAAAAGTAATTATATACGTTTTGAATAAAACAAAAATACTGCACTGCTTCAGGATAAGATTCCGCGGCATAGTTGCCAATTCAATTTTAATGGATCAAAAAAACTTCATCCGCATTCTACTTTTTATCATGCAATTACCCCCTTCGCCATTAATCCCTGAACGGAGATTTTAGAGCCGTTAACCGATATTTTAATTGGAAATTTTTGGAATTTCCTTCTACAGTCCTACGATATTTGATTTTTTTTTTCCTTGCACAAAAATAAAAATGAATTTGACAGGTGCGAAAATAATCAATCCTGAAATGACCAGAGATCAGCCTTTGCAATGAATCTATTTAGTAATAATAAATTTGCTGCCTTTTATTCTTCAAATCAGTGTAACGGAACAAGAGAACTTTATGTTTTTCCACATTATGACAACATAGAATTTTTTTCGCGAATTTTCAAATGTTTGTTTCATTTAAAATATTGTGTCAAATTTTAAGGCCTGTGTAGCTCAGTGGAAGTGGCGCTTGCGTCCTCTGTGCTTGGCCGCTCGAAGTTAGACCTAGGTTCTAGTCTAGTCGCCGACTGGCGGAACTTTTTCTAAGCCTATCTTCGACCGGTTCCTGAGTTAGTCGATCTCTGGTACAGGCAAGCGGATTTTTCCTCCTGGAAACTCGGGTTTTTCGTCCCGTAAACACAAGAAAATCGACTGTAGTACCCACATTATTTCAGACAGTGACATATCTTGTTAGGGTCAGGTCCAAGAGATGGCAGCACTTGTTTGCCATCCTCTTCATCGGTGGCTGCTATAATTAGTGATAGACATGGGCCAGCTATCTCTGATTGGCTACAGGTGGAGATTGAACTGCCCACTCAGTCTCCAAAAGCTAGATAGGGTATAAAGGCATCGCCTGCTCCCAATTAGGGAATAAAAGGCGTTAGTTGATGATGATGTGATGATATATTTTTTTAAATAACATTTATTGATATAAATATGACATTTTGCATTCTTTTCTTGCAAAATACCATTATATGGATCATAACATTTCAATTTTAGAAACGATTTTTTTTTTTTTTGTGAACAACATCAACAAATGATATTTAACATCAACAAATGATGTTAAACTGCATTACTTGGGGTTTCTGATTGCAAGTATTTCTAATATCAAAAATTTATATCCAATTGTTTTTTATCAGAGACTCTCTTCGCCTTTGTCTTTTGCTTACAACTGCAACAGATTTATTATTATTATTATTTTAGGATCCGCATTACTATAATATCCAGTGTAACCACTGTAGATATGCTGAAAGTATAACATGAAGGATATCCTATACGAAATAATTCAAAATTTGTCATTTTGAAGATTTTCTACTGCATCTACATCCCTTCTCCCCTGGAACTCAATTACATAACTACTTTAAATTTCTACTGCTTTGAAAACTTTCAGGCATGATTCGAATTCTGTTACTTTGGTTTACTGTTTTGACAAAAAAATAAAATAAAATAAAACAATAATACTGTTGCACTGTTGAAGCTTCTAAATCCGTACTATTTCTTTGCAATCTGAAATCAGTTGTTCAGCGGTCTGCTGAATTTTCAGCAGACTGCTGAAAATTTCATGTGTTATTTTCGTTTATTTTTTTAATTCTAAATATTACCAAGTCTTCGAAATACTCCATAATAATCTTCTTAGCTGCAGGAAAAGCTAAAGTCATTCTGCACTATAGCGAGGCCCTAGCTATAGTGCAGTAACTTAATGGTAGCTATTATTCTTTTCAAAACCTCTCTATCTCCAATAATTTTCTTCAGATTGTATTTGTTTCGTCGATTCAGAATCAATTCAACTATTTACAGAACTTGATTTTCTTTTGAGATATGTGCGCATCACTCGTATATGCTCAGTAGAATGCTCATGATCACACAAAGTTTGTGTTATATTTCTCCAGTTATTAAAACCTTTCATTAAACTATTATTTGACTTAGAAAACAATCTACAAACAGAGCAGTAAATTGCTTTGCTGGTTTCTGCCCAAATTAGCCACTTTCGTTTCTCCTTTGTTCCATTCGACTTTTTATAGTAAAAATGTGATTCATTTACATTTCTGACATATATTCTATTACATTCTGTGTATTTTTTTTTTAACTTTTGATTTTACCAACATTCTGAGGCATATTTATTAAAATATGCTCGATAAGCTCTTTTTCCTTTTCTCTAAGTTGTTGTTCTCTTTTACTAACTTCGGATTCAAACTGTCTTAGCATTACTTTGTGTATTATACTATCAAAAGCGAAATAAATATTTATTAAATCCAAAACATATAAATAATTATGTTAAAAGCTAAAAAAATTAGAAAAATACAAACAGAAATATCTTGGTTTTGTTAAAATAAACGAGTAACAGTAAAATAATAATCAATTCATTGAAAAATATATTCTTACGAATCGGGTACATTCAGGATTTGGTAGGTGGATATGATAGTCGGCTTGTCGAGGGCTCCTGAAAAGATCAGTAGTATTTCATGTTATCAGCAATTTTACGTAGTAGTATTGTTTGCTTTTCGTATCTTAATATGTCTGTGCGATTTTTGTGTGTTTTCTGTGTTATTTTCATTATTATTTTTAAGATACGATAGCGTCCATATGGCACCGATTTAAAAAAAAAATGGCGGCCAGATCGCCATGTTTGTTTAAGAATTTTGAAATAAAAGAGTTTATGCAATGTGCTGTCTGTGAGATGTATGCTTTGTGGAGAGAAGTTGGAGTCTGGTTAGATGGTGATAGTGGAATGAATATGTGCAGAAAGTGCAAGGAGAATGAGGATCTAAAGCGTGTTTCGGGTGGCAAGAGTGATATCGTTAAAGAAAGTCAGAATATAGAAAATAGCGATGTGACAAGAAATTGCAAGGTAATACCAGATAGGTGTGAGAGCGATGTTGAAAGTGTAAATGAAGGTAAAAATACAGAACGAATGGATGATTTGAATGACAATGAAAATGGTGAGATAGATGCAAGTAGTGAGATCGCACAGTTGAGCGGAGAGATACATAGAGCAAAGCGGCAGCTGGAGCATATGCAAAAATGTGTACCAACTAATAAACGGTGAAAATCTGATATGAAAAACAAGAGAATGTTCGTAAATAAACAAAATGAAGCAGCGAGTGCTGTACAGAGATTCGTTATTAAGAGGTGTGATAGTTGAGAGTTTGACGAAATCGTACCAACTGGGTGCGAACATTAAGGACGTCAGCGAGTCTATTAGAGTGCAAAAACAGAGGATGAAAGAAATGATAGTCATGGCAGGAACAAATGATTTGAAAGAAGACAAAATAGAAATGATAGAGGATGTGAGGGAATTACTTGAGGTAGCAAAAGAGAAGAGTGAGAGAGTTAGGAGTCCAAAGACTCATCGAGAGAGAGTGTGCCAACAGCATCAAATGATTGGTCCCCTTCCAACTATTAACTGCGCTCAAACTTATGGTATTTTTCTGCAGTATGACAGTGAAGTGTTTAGAAAGAGGGCCATAATTGCCAATGACTTTATGTGTGGATTATGCATGGAGAGTGGTATGGAATTTGTGGATGTGTGGAGTGAGTTAGATGGGTGAAAGGATTTATATAAGATAGATGGTTTACATTTGATTGAATGGATTTGGTGTATGGAGGTGTGAAAAAGTGTTGATGAATGAAGTGGATGTACAGACTCAGGGAAACTAGATTTATTAAGGGGGAAGTAGATATGCAGACCTTAGGGAGGCAGTTAAGTGTATGAATGAGTATAATATGCCCAAGCAAGTACGAAGGACAACAAATCAGAATGGAATAGTTAGTATTAGGCATCAAAGTAGGGATGGGATTAATGGGCTTCTGCAATTCATGTACACTAATGCCAGGGGTATTAGGAACAAGGAGGAGTTTTTGGCCTTGGTTGGCACTTCCAGTCCAGAGGTTGTTGGTATTAGTGAAACATGGCTGACAGAAGATGATAAAGCTAGTGGGATTGAATGTCATGGGTATAGGAGTGACAGGGAGAATAAAAAGAGGGGAGGAGTGTTATTGATGATAGCGGATGAGTTGCAGCCAAGGAGTATAGAAGTTGAACTGCAGGATAGAGAAAAGAGCACATTTGAGGCTATTTGGTGTGAGATTGAGACTAGCAGAACAAAATATACAGTTGGGTGCTGCTATAGACCACGTGATGGAATAGATGGTGGGGATAGTATGCATAGGCAAATAGAAGAAACGAGTGGAGGGAGGGTAATTATTATTGGAGATTTCAATTATGGTAACATTGACTGGAAGGAGGAGAGGGCACATGGGAGGAAGGAATTGGATTTTATGCAGTTATTAAGGGACAACTATCTGCGACAGCATGTAATTGAAAATACTAGGGGGCAGAGAGTGCTTGACTTAGTAATCGTATTTGAATATGTGGCTGTAACGAACATGACCATGTCGCCACCAATTGGTGAGAGTGATCATAAGGTCATGACTTGGGAGGTGGCTGAAGGAGTGGAATTTACAATTAAGACAGGGTACGTGTGGAATTACCTGGCTGGTAAGCATGACAAGCTGGGAGTGTGCTTGGCTCAGTGCCATGGCATGTAAAACTGCAAGGGCTGGATGTGATAGTTCATGGGAGGTGGTTAAGAAGTGTTTGAAGGAGGTTGACTGTATACCAAGAGTCCGAATAATAAATCAAGTAGGGGTTAAATGGATGAATAACACCATTAAGCTTGAGCTGCAAAAAAAAGAAACAATCGTGGAGGGAATTTAAGGAGAAAGATGACCAGCAGGTGCAGGTGCAGGAACAGTATAAAGCTCAGGCAAGAAAGGTAACAAGGGTGGTAAGAAAAGCAAAAGCAGATTATGAAAGAATATTGGCCATGCAGGCTAAATAGAATCCCAAACAGTTTTTTCAATATGTTGCAAGGAAAACTGTTCATGGCAGAATGATTTTAAAAAATGCTGAGGGTAGCGAGGTAACCGAATCAGTTGATACAGTGGAATTACTGAGCAAGCACTTTGCAAGAGTATATCATCCAGGTGGTGCATTGCAGGAATGCAAGAACCATCAGCTTATACTGGAATTGCGATGAAGTAGAGGTAAATAGTCTATTACAGAACCTCAATGTCAATACATCTGTGGGATTGGATGATATACCAGCTCGTGTTATACGTGAAGCTGCTAAAGAATTCAGTGCCCTTGACCATTTTGTTTAATTTGAGCCTCAGGTCTGGGTCAGTCCCAAGGGGTAGAAAGAGGGGAAAATAGTTCCGCTGCATAAAGGTGGTTCCAAGGCTGCTGTTGAAAATTACCAGCCAATCAGCATAACAGGAATCGTTATCATGGTCTTGGAGAAAATAGTCAAGAGGAAAATACAAGATTGGATAGATGAAAATGGGATACTGTATCAGGGACAGCATGGTTTGGTGAAGGGTAGGTCATGCCTCAGTAACTTGCTCACGTATTATAATACAGTGATGAGGATGAACTGGATGAGTTTACAGTGATTCTACTGGACCTTGCTAAGCCCTTTGACAGGATACCACATGGAATTCTAATCAGTAAATGCAGCATATGGGGATGGATATAGGGTTGGTGAGATGAATAGGAGGGTGGTTGACGGAGAGATATCAGAGAGTGGTTTATTCAGGCGTAGAGTCCAAAAGACGGCCTGTGACTAGTGGTGTACCACAAGGATCTGTTCTTGGAACACTGCTGTTTAATTTGTTCATTTGTTTGCAGATAATGCAATGTTGGGTAGGGCAATAGTGAATGCAGATGATGTCAAAATTTTGCAGGATGATTTGGATAGATTGGAGTTCTGGGAAAAGGAGAATGGATGTCAATTTAATGTGGCAAAATGTAAGGTTATACATTTTGGGGTGAAAAGATTAGCAGCAGTTTACTACATTGGTGGAACTGTACTCCAGGAAATTGTTGAGGCAAGAGATTTAGGAGTGTTGGTGGATAAGGAGTTGAAGTTTAGGAGCACATTGCAAGTGGCCAAATCAGCTCATGAAATCACTTGGTCGCTGAAGAATACTTTGATGAGCAGAGACAAGCATGTTATTGTTCCTCTGTATAGTCTTGATAAGACCCCATCTCGACTACTGTGCCCAGATTTGTTCACCTAGGGTTCTTCTTGATGGGCATGTGGTGGAGAGGATCCAGAGGCGAGCAACCAAGATGATAGCAGGTCTATGGAATGAACCTTATGAGAACAGGTTGAGGATTTGTGGGTTGCAGAAATTGGTTAATAGGTGGAGGGGAGATATGATTGAGACATTCAAATTACTGAAGGGTTTCTATAAGATTAATTCAGAGGATATTTTTGATAACAGTGCTGGTGGTAGGACTAGGGGAAATCAATGGCAGCTGAGCAAGAGTGGGGTTAGTAATGGTGTTAGAGCTGGGTTCTTTACTTTTAGTGCTGAATGAGTGGAATAAGCAGCCGGAGTCTGTAGTGGGTGCTGTGACAATGACCGAGTTTAAGGCAAGGTACAATAGATACTGTGTGAATGTCGAATAGTTGTGATGAACATGATTTGGGGCCTTCCTCGATGAGTCTAAGGACTCCCTGTAATAATAATAATAAATAATAATATACACTTGTATATAATTTCAAGTACTAGCTAAATAACGGCATATTCGCCTTTTCTTGGTCCACTTTGATAAGGTTTCACTAGCCTGACAGCTGTTTCAAACTAGTTGGTTCTCCTCAGAGATCAGGCAACTATTTAAGAATATTAGGCGATCCCCAGACTACTCCCTACGAGTGACCGAAAGATCGTCCAGCTTAGCGTTGGTTCTACTCAGTGACAGGCTCACCCCACCACTCAGCAAACCGCTCATATTCCAGGGAAAAGCACCCACCAACACAGCCTTGATAAAGATCCTGCCAGAAAACACCAGTCCCCAGAGACTCAAATTGCTCTCTCAAGGTAAAACTTCTCCAAAATCTTAACCCCCTCCCACAGCAGGGACAAGACCCAATTTATAACTAAAGGCCTATCTATAAATTAGGCGATTACCCAGACTACTCTGTACGAGTGACTGAAGGATCGTCTACTCAGCTTTGGTTCCATTCAGTGACAGTCTCACCCTACCACTGACCAGAACCTCTCGTATTCCAGGGAAAAGCATCCACTGACAAATCCCCTCACGGGCCACGATATGGAAACCACTCTCCCCAGAGACTTAAAATGCTCTCTCAAGGCAACCCCCCCCCAAACTTAAGTCTCCCTCATTGTGAACTATATTCTGAAGAAATATAAGAGAGCAAAAACTCTCGTCCAGTACCAAGGAAATCGAAGTGTATTTTTTGTAAGCGAACTCTCGGTCAGTCCGTCAAGTATTTACTAAAAATAAAGAGCCAAAAACTTCAGTTTGGCAACGCAAAAGTATAAAAATCAAGTGGATATTAAATCCAGCATTATTTCAAAGCCAAATGTAGAAACTAAGAAAGTTTCATAAGAAATTTGCCCAGAGGTTACAGAAATACGACATTTAACCTCTCTACCGGCCGAGGTGGATGAAATAGCCAGACAACCCCAGCATTTTTCATTGATCAAAACTTCATCGGCATTCTATGTTTTTTCATGCAATTACCCACCTCCGCCATTAATCCCTGAACGGCGATTTTAAAGCCATTAACGGATTAACTGTGGTGGATTGACTTATGTGTCACTTGTCTCTACATACTGTGTTACTTGGAATTTCCTTTACTGTCCTACGATATTTGATCTTTTTTTTTTTTGCTGCACAAATTTTCCATCGGCCTCTAGTTTTTATATTATATTACGAATTTAATGTTTAAAAGTAAGTATTTTATTTTGCAACTATAACTAGGCTCGTTTTTTATATTGTTGTTTGTGGAGAGTAAGGTTTTAAAATGTGCCCCCCCACCCCATAGAGTGCGAGGGCCCAGCTTGCGCCTAATGTGTCTTATGGTAAATGCGGCCCTGCTCTTATCTCTGGTATTAGTGTTTTTCAAAAACCATAGCAATGTCCTCTAAACTTCAACTCTCTATCTACTACTACCACCCCCAAAATCCCTGGCTTCATCAATTTCCTGTATAGTTCCCTCAATGTGGGACATATATTGTAAACTTTGTATCCCAAACTGCATCACTTTACACTTTTCCACATTAATTCAAATCCATTGTTTTGTCCATTGTCAGCTTATTTAAATTATCCAACAACCTCAACTACATCACCTTGATTAACTATTACCCCTACCCAACTATGCATCATCAGCAATTAACTGAAGCTCTCCCTTCACTAGTATCATTTATGTACAATTTAAACAGCAGTGGTCCAAGCACAGACCTCTGAGGTACATCACTAGTCACCTGCCTTCTCCATATACTATTTCTTGTTATCTCTCCATCACCCATCCTTTTATCCATATCACCAGTTTCATATTCATTCCCATTTGTTGCAGTTACATAATGGACTTCTCATGTGGAATATTGTCAAATGCTACAAAATCTACCAATATTGTGGTGTAGCCATTCCCTTTATTGAACTCAGTTATCACTCTATTATAAAGTTAGTAGATTGCCAAGACATGACTTACTGGTCAAAAAGCCATACAGCTCCTCATAGAGTATCATATTCTTAACCACCCATTCCCAAATTCTCCTTTAAGCCAAATTTTCCAGTACTTTTACCACCACCGATGAAATACTAACCAGTATATAATTTGCTACCACAGACTTAGATCCTCCTTTATGCAAAGGAATAATTTTGCCCTCCTTCCATTTTCTTGGGACTTGGTCAGAGCTGACGAATTGCCAGTTCCCCTGCACATTCTCTTAAAACATGAGCTGATATCCCATCCAATCTCACAAGTGTACCTCCAATTCATCACTTCTGTTCTGGCCTCAGTCAGTCACCTCCACCATAACAATATTTTCACTTAGGTAATATCCCCTTACATAATGATCCCTCAGAAGCTCAACAATTTCTTCTGCCTCAGTTATCTCTCTATCATCTGTACTTATTAAAGTACAGATGATAGAGATCCTTCCATCGTTATTCTTCCTCTTATTGTCACATACTGAAAAAAATTCTTTGGGATTTCCTTTTGCTTGCTCTTAAGATAATTTCTTCCCATTATCTCATTTTCCCTTCCTTACCATGCTGGTCTTGCCTGATCCTTGCCTAATATTGGTCATCTTTCTCCTTATATATGTATATATACACACACACTTTCTAGGACATTTTCTGCCTGTCTCTCTCTTGCATCTCATGTTTAATGATACTACTCATCCATATGCATGTTTTCCAAGATAAAACATGCACATAATACATGAAAACACATGCAATAATTCAAAATTAATCCCATTATCACCACAAAAGCATCATATAGCTTCGAAGACGGTGTTATAAAGCAACATTATAAATTCACTACCACAATTAATATTCAGATCATATTACTTAACTGATATCATCTAACCTTTTAACCCTATCTCGCTTTTGGAGACTGAGTGGAAAGAATCTCCACCAGTAGCCAATCAGAGATAGCTGGCCCATGACTATCACTAATTATAAGCCACCAGTGATGAAGAGACTGGCAAGCAAGTGCCGTCATCTCTTGCTACCTAACCCTAACAGGACATGTTACCATCTGAATTAATGCGAGTTCTATGGTCGATTTTCTTGAGTTTATGGAGGGGGGGGGGACCCGCTTGCTTGTGCCAGAGAGATCAACTAACTTGGGAACAGGCTTTGAAAAAGTTCTTCCAGTCAGCGACTAGACTTGAACTCAAGTCTATCTTTATGGCCTAGAGCAGAAGATAAATTCCACTGAGCTACACAGGCCTCCCACACCAAAATCTCTAGAGACAATTTCTCTTCAGTATAATTCTAATTCACAATCTTTTTTGATAAATGTTACAAATATTGGCTCTTCAGCATAAAAAGTCTTCTCTTTTGCAGTTTTCCTCTGAACAGCTGTTGAACAAATCATCCATTGCATGTTTCTCCCATTAGTACTTACCTAGGAACCTGAGGCAGTATAAAACAGCAATTAGGTTGATAAATGGCCTCTCTCTCTCTAACACATATTTTTTTTAAATCTCCTATTAATATTTCTATGGTTGCTGTTTATCAGCATTGGCATTTGTAATTCCATCAATATTCTCTAAATCTGTTAAAAACAGGTTATATCTTCTAATACTGCCAGCCATTCTCACTGAATAATGGAAATGTTAAAATAATGCCATTTCAACTTAATTTTCCTTTTTGTAAAAAGAGACTCAACTTTTCTTAAAAGAAGAAAGTCAAGCTTCCATAACTCGGTTGATAATGGTGATGCCTTTTGGCTGGAAAGACCACAGTTCAAATCCTGTCCAGGACAAAAATAACCTTTATAAGGATATTTCCAATTAACTGGGTTAGTCAGTTTCATAAGAATTGCAGAGAAGTCTCCCTTCTGGGAACAGTGCTGTAATGAGGGCATGGCGAAAGAGGCGCCTGCCATGGGCACAACTAGATTTGGTGTGCAAAACGTAAAAAATAAAAATAAATAGATAGATATAAAAGTCTGCTATTTTATACTGTATTTTTAAATTTCAGCAATACGCTGCTTTAGACACAAATTCTGCAACACACTGAAACTCATTTTGATAGGGTTAATAGTAAGTATTTAACGTATTGCATTTAGTAAAATTTAACTTGTTACATTTAAAATTTTTCAAAATTTTTGTCATTTTTGGGTTGAGGGGGCGTAAGTTAGACACTTGCCACAGGCGCTTCATACCCTCGTTACTGTACTGTTTGGGTAATCCCAATTTTTCACCCACTGAGACAATAAACTGGTGAGAGAATAAACCCAATTCACGCACAGCCTTCAAAGTAGGATTAATGGTCCTATCCAGGATTAAGTAGATTTCTATGAAGCCAAGCTGTAACTTTTAGCCTGACAAGTTATAGGATGATAAGTTGAGGGGTGGGAAGTCTGATGGTGCTAGTTCAGTTTTTATTGTTCTGCAAAAACAATGTTTTGCATTTTGTTTTGCAGAACACAATATTCAAAGATATTTTATTTCACACCCAGTAGCAATGCTTTCTATACTCCCCACAGTGTTTTGCTATATAAAACATATCTCATTAAAAATTAATTTCCAAAACGTTTGGATTGCTGTACTATGACACCTGAATTTAGACCTCAATACTTAACAGAAGTTTAAAATAAAAAGGCATATTACACTATTCTTCTATAATTTAGTATTTTTAAGTAATACCTTATGGCCTGTTATGCATGCCAAGTTGAAGCTTCCAGTTCTACCTGAACATGACAAAAAAGTAGCAATGAACTTCTACTCCAATGAAACATCTCATAATGGGATCAAAATTATTGAAGCAAGCACATACAGATAAGACAACTATGATACCTATAAGCTAAAATATGTGAAGTATGTTAGCTTATAGGTATCATAAAAGCTAAAAATATGTGAAGTATGTTAAAGAACAGAGGGGAATTCTATCAATGAAAAACCAAAGCATAACAGTTTTGAAAAAATAAACTTTATTAGTACACACACCATTTTAGAAATCATAAACCGGTTGATTAATAACCCCAAACTTACAGGGAAAAATTTTTCATGACAGTCTAAAAGCCAAATTGAATAATGAAATAAAATCAACTTTATGACATTTTTAAAAATGTATAACTCTCATACGTAAAAGTAACATTCAACTGCACAACAATTTCCATAATTTAATGTCTTCAGTCTTGCTAAACAACATTTCTAGTGCACACAACTTTAAAAAAGAAAGAATTAATGAAAAGTATAAATATAGAATTCATTACTAAAATAAAAGCCAAAAGGCTCTTTTATTTTACGATATAAAATTCATATTTGTTGCTTAAGAAACACCTGCTCATAATTTTCAATAAATTTTATTAAGAAAACAAGATAAATTAAAAGGTTATATACAATACTCAAACTCCAAATTTTCATTATTTGGAGTTGACATTATTGACACATGCTTTGAGGTGTCATTTTGCATTGTGACACCTCAAAGTATGTCTGTTTTTAGGGAATGGTTTATGAAGCCCTGTTTTTTTTTTTCAGACATTTGTGAAACACAAAATTTAACTTTTCCAAAATAAGCTCTTTTCTTGTCAGATGTATAGAATTAAGTAATATGCTCAAATATTTTCATATTTTTACCAAACACATTACTGTCATCAATTCAACAAAAGGAAATCTTGAAGTACCTAAGTGTAAAAGTAGTTTTTCCTGAGCAGAAAGAGGCAATACATTCTACTCACCAACCACTCTCCATGTGAAGAACGTGCTCCTCACTTCTCTGCTCAGACCCTCCTTATACAATTTCCAGGGATGGCCTATTATTCTACTCCTGAGCAGAAAGAGGCAATACATTCTACTCACCAACCACTCTTCATGTAAAGAACGTGCTCCTCACTCCTCTGCTCAGACCCTCCTTATACAATTTCCAGGGATGGCCTATTATTCTACTCCTTTTAATCAACTATAATCCCAGAAACAAAACTTTAAGGTGTTATAATGCAATAATAGTTAATAATTAGGAGAAAATTAGGATTTATATTTTGACTTTAAATCTCCTAGCCAGCAAATTCTGTAAGCTGATCATACTTTCCAAAAACTGTCTTGCATATAATCTGTGGACATGAGTTTAACATCAAGCAATTATAAATTATTTATAATACACAGATTTCTCTGAAATACTCTGTATTACTGAAAAAAGAATGAGGAAAATTTTAAGAAAATTTCAACATGCTTCCCTTGGATTAAAATTATGTTAACCTAAAACAACAATTTTAAAATTATTACATTTTTCATAAATCATTAAAAGAAATACATTCTCTGTAATGAGATATTACTTTTGGAGATAGACATGTGCGTACAGTTACATCATTAATAACAAACTTGCAGGGACCAGAGTTATAGTATATCATACAAGAAGATCTGATATAGTAAATTGCTTTTGAATACATGCCACAGTTTTTTATGGGACTGTTAGAGCAAATGAATACACTATAACTTAAAGATACCAAGAAATTATATTCTTGGTTTAATCCTTTATCCAAGTTTAAGCAAACCATGTTTATTCATGAAGTATCTTCACAACTAGGCTACTTGTATAATAGAGGCTAATGACTTCACATCAATTGCCTTGGTATCCATAATGCAAAGAACACACTCATATGGATGTGTATAATGTTATACATTATGGGAAGGGCTACTATCCAGACCAGTTTCAACCTTTATTGAGGTATGCTTAAGTGAAATAAAGGTTGAAACCAGTTAGAATAATCTACAAGATCATTCTAATTCTAAATCTCACTGGTGAACCTAAAGAATCACTACTAAACTCAGCACTTCAGGACAGGAAATCCACTGGTAGCTCCACTCAGTGACAAGCAAAGGCCCATCACCCAGCAGGGCCTCTCTATTCCCCAGAAAGCAAAACGAATGTTTTAAAATGTCATCAGTGAGAGGCAGACCCAGATGAAGTAATACAGAAGTCATATACAAGTGGTAAAAAGGTGTCACACCTTATTATTAAAATACTCTGGATTACAGATAGATAGTGAGTTTTTTCACTCAGTTATACTATAAATTAAAGATGCCAAGAAATTATATTCTTGGTTATATCCAAGTGCAAGCAAACAATGTCTGTGCATGAAATATTTTCACAACTTGGCCACATATACTTCATGATACTTGAAGATATTCATACACAGACATTGTTTGCTTACATTTGAATAAAGGATTAAACCAAGAATATAATTTCTTGGCATCTTTAATTTATAATATAACCAAGTGAAAAAACTCTAAATATCTATCTCTAATCCAGAATATTTTAATAATAAGGTTTGCTTACACTTGGATAAACGATTAAACCAAGAATATTATTTATTGGCATCTTTAATTTATAGTATAACCAAGTGAAAAAAAAAAAACTCTCAATAAGAATGTATTATAACACTGATCATGTGCGATTTTTGTAGACAAATTTTCTATTTATTCTTTTCTTACTATTTACATTCTTCCACACAAAATTAATTTCTCTGAAATAAATAGTTTAACTTATGACATAAGTGAATACTATACTTACAGAAGATAATGTTTGTTGGGCATTACATGTTTTAGGTGGTAGATGAATTTCATTATCTGGTGTGAGATTACTCTATTATTAGAGATTATTTAACCCTCAGCCTAATTACTAACATAAAATAGGTTTACAATCAATGGGATTGTAAACCTATTCCACATATATATGTATTATGACAAATCTGAATGTTCAGTTTTGAATCCCACAAAAATTCCATTTTGGAATATAGTCATGCAGTATTGAAATAAATAGTCTAAATTATTGGTGAGGTGTGCATATTCAGAAGTATATATTTACAATGAAAACAATAAAAAAATTACCACCCACCCACACAAAACAAATCTAAAAAAAATGATTCATTAATGAAAACCTGAAGAAGATGAATAAAAAAAAGTACTTGCTTAATTACTTTATTCATCAATTTTTCATTCACTAAACAATATCTTACAACCACTGTAAATGTAAAATAAAATATAAACCATTGATAAGTGAATTATAAAATGAAAAGCAGATGCCTGTAAAACACAATACCAATGATTTTTACAGCTTGATTTTATATTTAAAATAGCATTTAAAAATTTTATCTAATTAGAGAGCACATTTCTTTCAATATAGCATGTATATATATGAGACAGTCCCAATGGAAATTCAGTTTAACTTGAAGAATTTTTTGTATTCATTCTGAGTTCAAACAATGAAAGAATTTTCAGATTCATTCATTTTTTCTTTATATGTAATACTTAAGTACATATTACATATATTTGCACTATCAATTGAAGCATGGTGGCTATTAATACATTGATTCTAAGCTGACCATAAGTTTCATAATATTACCTATGGAAAACCGGTGGAGAAGGGGGAAAGGGCTTATTGTGAAGTGCTATTTTTAATTTCTTGAAAATGACAATGTGCTGATTCCACATATTATTTTGGTCATTCTTCACAAAGTAAAAAGAGCACATGACAATAAGTCATTTTCTCCCCAAACATCATCAGTTTTTTCATAAGTGACATTATGAAAGTGACAAACAACCCACCCCCTCCCAAAAAAACTTTACTTATATATAACTGGCAGTATAAATAATTCTGAGACACTTTTTATTTTATTTTATTAAATCCTTCCTCTGGAAGATATCAATTTTCAGAATGTACAGCATTTGTTCCTTCAAAAAAAAAAATCTTGCAAAAACAAATGCTTAATCTAACCATAATTAAGCCATTATTTGATTACTTATTATATGCAGTGCTTTTTTTTTTTTTTTGGACCGTACACAGCAGTATGGTTTTAATTTTCAACTTTTCCTGCTAGCAAAGAATGCACGTGCCTATTGTTCTAGAAAAAAAGTGCTGCTTATAAGTAATAAGTAGATTACTTATGCATTATATGCAAATTCACTCTGTTACAAAAACAAATTTAAGTAATATACAATGTTATCTTTTATATGCTGTAATAACTGCTAGAAATGAGAATAAATAAAATTTGATTAATGTGTAAAGTCAGAATTACACATGTGGTTAGACATGAAGTTATATATTTCATCTTAAAAAACATGACCAGTGATTTTTATATTTATATTCCAGGAAAAACAGATACAGCACCTCCAATTCTAAATTTTTATCTCTCTCTGACACACACACACACACACACACACACACACACACACACACACACACACACACCTCAGTAATAATAATAAATTATGTCATTTGCACAAATAATTTTCAGGAATTTTCATGAAAATACTGATTTGTTTTGATGTGCAGAATATCTGAATGAGAATATCTAGGAGAATTTCTACTGCCACTGAAGGACAAAACATGTTAAACTTTTACAAATTCAAACATACACTAAATGCTACAGACACACAAAAACAACAACAAAAAAAATCCTAATATACATCAATGAATGAATGCTTGGTAATAATGAAAATGTATTTTTTTTTTTATAATTATAGTTCACTGATTGCTACAGTGAACAACACAACTCTGGAAAGTTCAAAAATTCTAGCTTTAACCTAAATAGCAACAAGCTATTTTTAGACAAAATTAATTATAATCTTACAAAAAAATGCTTATTAGAAAATCTATGTTAATCAGATTATGGATTTTTGATGTTCACATCTAAACAGGCTGAAGCTTTTTCTTCTTCAAGTATCGTAAATTTGAACATTAGCAAATTTTTTTATTCACAAATTTTTAGCTGATTTTTTAAAAAATTCTTTTGAAGATATATATGTAAGACTTCAGTGAGTTTAATCTTGTATTAGTACAAGTATGATGCATTATGATGGTCCCTAATTATTAAAAAAAGTTTGTATAGAGGAATAACAGTGCATTTTTTACAGTTGTGAAATACATTTCTTTAATATTTACATTTTGTTTATAATAAATATAGGCACAGAAAAACAGTTATAAAATACAAACAGCTGTCTTGATTGTAGCAGCTTTCTATACTGTCAACCAGTGCACAAACAAAGCAAGGAAAAGTAACACGGGAAGGAATACCAGCTGTGTATATACTTAAATATGTAGTTCTAAATAATATGAAGAATAAAGAAATGTTTTCAAATATAATGCACATTTATATATTTTAAAGTTCTTAATACTATTTTTGTACATTTTATTAAATATTTTTATATATTATTCAAATATAATGCAAACTTTAATGCTAAACATTTTTGGGGCTAAGATATATAAATTAAAACAAATCAGAATGAAATGTGAGAAAATATAAGTAAACATATGAAACACCAGTTATTAATTAAAAAATTAGAAAAAAAAGAATTATCCAATGGATCATTCTTAAGAGATGTCATAACTACTGAAAAGAATAGAGACTTGTTAGCTTTATGGCCAGAGAATGTTATACCTGTTAACTGTGTGTGTGTGTGTGTGTATTCACTAGCCAGTTTGTTCATTCTGCAGGATGCAAACCTGCCACCTCTGTATGCGAAGATCCTAAATGCAATTCAAAACTGGGTCTTACCAACAAAAAAGGCAAATGTCACCACATCCTCAAGATTGCATCCATTGAAAAGAAAAGTTTATACAAAAATGTGTTTCTGTGGTAAAACCTACTTTGGTTACATCTGCCATTTCTCAGAAATTTATTATAAAAAAACAAGGGCAATATCTCCACAGAAGATGGAGTAGTATTGACTTTATTCCTTAACAAAATACTGGAAAAATGTGATGTTTTTCTTCTCAAATCATACATATGATTAAAAGTTTAAAAAAGTAATCTTAAAGATCCCCAAAAACATTATTAAGAATGTTGGAATGTGGGAATTAAATATAAGCCAACATATTCGATCCTCTATCTAGACTATTATCAACAATATGTTACTCCTCTCTCCACCAATGGATCCAATCACAATGCTGAACTACTTACTATCTGTGCAAGTTTAGAGCTCATTTTGTATTTTTCTAGAATGTCATAATCGTTATAAAATTGTATGGTATATAAAGCATTTGGTAGAACAACATCCTATGTTTAAAATAAATGCATTATTTTATACCATGCTAATTCATTTGTGATAACTATTTTTATTGCCATATTTCACTTTTGTCTGCTCTGTATTATTCTATGTTATTCTATATTGCTTGTCTCCTACCACCCCACAAGCCTCCCTCTGCAGCATTTCCCATGTGCACATCTGAAAAGTGCATAAATTTCCCCCCCCTCCTCCTCCAATCACACTTTCCAGACAGGCATACTCTTCACCTGTTTGTGATAAAATATAAGTGAAGTATTTTATGTGGTAACATGAGTGAGACGATTCTTTCTTCAGAATGGCCAATGTTGATGTTTGTGCACTGATTAAGTATTGCATCTATTGGTGTTCATCCTTACTGCAAGAAACAGTTACAGGCTATTAACAACTCTATCAGCAAAACTTCACAGCTGGGCTGATGCATAAGGATACAAGGTATTTCTCAGGCATCTTCACCACAAACACACATATATTAATTAGACATCCACCATCCAATTAGACAATAATGACTGGCTTATCTGCAGCTGTCTTTTTGTAAAAGTTAAGACTTGAAGCTTTATGATAATATTACTAATCTAAACACTTTTAGAATTCGTCATAGTCGATCATTTCAGTGGACTGTAGAGATTCCCATACCACTTTCTACACAACTCTCTAGTCTCTTTTCAAAATCCATCAGCTCTCCATGTTCTGGTGAAAGAATGCAAACATACAGGCGACTCAAGGAGTATGTGTGTTTTCCTTATATAGCAGCATGGCCATTGTGCGATGATAGTAATATATCCATCATACTGATATATATATATATATATATATAAAGATTGAATGACTAGAACCGAGAGAAATGAAAACAAAGTTTATAAGTAAGACACAACTAGTTTCAGCTTGTATCAGCCTTCATCAGGTGCACATTAAAAAAGGAGAAATAACCAGTAAAAACACATGGAGGAAATAACTATAAACAACACGGAGAATTAGTGTATAATTTTCCGTGTTGTTTACAGTTATTTCCTCCATGTGTTTTTACTGGTTATTTTTTCTTTCTTAATGGGCACCTGACAAAGGCTGATACTAGTTGTGTCTTATAAACTTTGTTTTCATTTCTCTCGGTTCTAGTCATTCAATCTTTTTATAAAAATGAACAACTGAGTAAATCAATCTTCATACATACATACATACATATATATATATATATATATATATATATATATATATATATATATATATATATATATCAGTACTTATTCAACACAGTGTGTACATGGGAAAATATGTTTATGTGATTAAAACCAGATCATATAACAGAAAGTTATATGTCATAACTATTATGATTAATTACAAGGCAGTCTGAAAGCAATACCTATTTACCTTATAAAATCATAAATGCTAATATGTAGTTTCTCTTTATTTTTTTATTTTTACTGTAAAATTATCGAACCTTTTCCATAAAAAAAATATTGAACTTGGTTTTCATGGTGTATATTTTTTACAATGGCCAGTCCAAGTACATCAATACGAAGCCATAGACTGATTTCTTGGTCAAGGGAAGAAAAAAACTCTGTGGAAATTCATAAACCATTCAATGTGCATGGTGTATAAATTAATGAAATCAGTAGGATCAGAAGCTGGATTAACAAAATAAAAATGAGAAAATATACTAAAGAAGATTGGATAGACTGCTGGACAGCACAACTGATGAAAATCAGAGAAAGGTAGATAAAGAGATTGCTAAGATTTTGTGTGAACACTAAAGAACTTTCTTTAGGCTTAGTGATCTAAGCACAGCATCCACTAATGACCACAAGACTAAGATAGCAGAAAATTTGTTGCAAATGAGCAAGATGACAGATTCAAGACTTGAGATTTGTTCAGATATTTTTGAGGCCTACTGCAAACTCAAATTCAAAGAAATTATTACTAGTCTTGAAATGGATTTATCACTACAAACCAGAAACCAAGTACTAGTCCCAAGGATGGAGGGATGTCATCTACTATACCAAAATAACTAAAACTTTTCAAATCATGTATAAATCTCTTATTAGCAACCCTGTCTTTTAGGGGCAGTGAGGGCATTTTTTTGATAGCAATCCTAAGATATAATTATTAGATATTACATCATGATAATGCATACTGATTGTTCATCAGACTGCCCATGAAATATCCAAGCTTGGTTGCTGGACATCATGTTACACCCAGCTTGCAGTCTACACTTAACTCCAACTGGATTTTATTTATCTGATTATTTAAAGAGTCACCTATATGAATATAATCACTTTAATACCAACCAATACATATAGTCCTCCAAAATGTTTTCAATTAGTTCAGTGTTGAACTAGTTGTTCACATCTACAAACCATCTTTGTAGATGTGAACATAATTTTCTTCCCTATTTACATTAGGCTAACATTGCATCTTTACTTTTTTGTTTTATTATTTATATCATGTTTACTTGTATTTTCTTCCATTTTAGACTGCTTTGTATTTTAACTTAATATTACTGTACTCCCTTTCTTTTACTCTCATGTTATCTTAACTCATATCCTTAAGTCTTGCCACTATAGATCTTTATTTTATCATTTTTATTGCCATTCTTTGATTCATGTTATGGATATCATCTGTTCCTCTAATGTACACATATTCGGATTTGCCATTCGAAATATTATTCTCATCTCTCCTTCTCATGATATCTGAGCTCCATTGTAAGAGAAATGGTTTACCTATCAGGTTATTATAAAACAGGCAAGATGGTTATGATATCATAATAACCATTCAAAAAGAGAGTGGGATTATAAAAACAAACTATTCTTGATGAAGTTTATATTTAAAACTTCAATTATATATTCAAAATGTACAAATATTCTCTCTGTGTAATACAACTACTGAACTACTGCACATTTTAACAAAATGTATAAGCTTAATTTTTTCATCTCCCCCCCTTTCTTTTTTTCTTTATAAAAATCACAATGTTTAAATAAAATGTTTCCTTAAAATCTTATCACAATGGTCTTTTAAATTTTACAGCGTATACTTAGGAATGAAAATATCACTTTATTATCAATTCCCTAAACACCCATTTCTGTCCATTGGAAACTTGGCTACATGGTTGAAGATGAAGTTGCCCTTTCTGATGGCTTAATTCAAGACATTTTCTGTGAAGTTTGTGGTATAACAATTTTGTATTCTGAAAGAAAATTTAAAAATTTCAGTTATTTACATCTACAGAATGTAGTATTTCAAAAAAAAATTTTTTTTTTGTTTAATTCACTAATGCAGAACAAGAAAATTTTCTTTTTCTTCTTACAAGATAAACATATAGTGGAAACAAATGCAACTAAAATCAATGACAGATTACTAAGTAGTGCTAAGTGCACTTATCAACAATAAGGAAACCTATTGGTATAAACTGAAGTTCAATTAAAGGGTGGTTGATGGATGGACAGATATGAAACTTGTTCCACAAGTGGAATGGGTTGCTAGAAGCACAAGTGCTTTGTCATGAATGTTCAAGGGGAAGTATAACAGGCATTAAAAAAAAAATAAATAAATAAGGAATAAAATCATTTATAAGTACAACATCTTAAAAATGTTTTATTAGTATCTACCCATAGCGATTGACGAAATGGAATAAACTGCAATGGCATCAGCATATATTCAATCGTTTTTAAATATAATAATTTGTTGTCCTGTCTATTGCAAATGACGTAACTGCTTCAGAAATATATTTACCCTTTACCATGTCACCATCATTACCTTTATTTACCACTGTCACAAGTGAATATCCAATTATAGCTAAACTTGTAAGAGAAAGAATGAGTTGTCACATTAGGACAAATGGAAAGCATTCACCATTTTCTCAATATATCTATAAATTCATATGTTTTGACCTTTTTTAGGGTGGCTAGAACTAAATGACATTTAGGTATCAACATTTTTTTGTTTTTTTTTGTAAAATTCAATTACAATTCTAAACATATAAGAAAGGTCAGATCAATTAATGTTTTCACTCCTTTCAGGATGTTACTTCTATCTTGTTTATATTCTAAATGCAATAACATTTTACTGTTTCATCAAAAACATTAGCAGTGGTGTGGAACAAAACACAAGCTTATTATAATAATGTTTTACAACAGCTTCACTGTATTTATGTTACTCAAGCATTTGTCTCAGCTGTTATGTTGGAGTAAATTTTACATACCAGCAAGTGAGAGACAGACAGATGGATTAGCAAACAACTGAGACAGATGTAATTAAGTTTCTAAGATGTTTCGTCCAGTTCAATGTGTGGCCTAGTATAAAAATATTTTATTTCATCATATTTTATCAACCTCCAAAGGAAGTCTTAAAATAGACTTCCTAAAGTTTTTGGAATAACTATTTGATTCTTATTAGTTTCTTTCTTATGAGTAATTATTATATGGGACTTCAACTAAGGGGACAAATTGGAAGGAGGAAAGTTAACATGGAGGTAAGAAAATCAAATTTGTATACCTACTAACAAATGATTATTAACAACATGAAAGGGGACTCAGGGTTTGAGAGTGCTGGATCTGGTGACAGCTTTAAAAGATCTGTTTGAAGCCAAAGATAACCATATCGCCTCCAACTGGGGAGGGGGAACATGTTGTCTTGACTTGGGAGATTGCTAAACACGCAGACCTTTTAATTAAGAGAGGGTATACATGGAACTACATGGTAGGTCAAAATGACAAATTTAGATAGCAGCTAGCAGCGGTGCTAAGGCATAAGAATCTGCATGAGGATGACAGGTGCCTGTTCAGAAAGCAACATCAAACTGTATACCCAAGGTCAGGATGATACATATGGTAGGAGTTAGGTGAATAAGTAGTATCATTAAGCAGGAGCCACAAAAATATGATGAGGATATATAAGAAGAAAGGTAATCAAGTTCACAAGCGGTATACAAGGAAGGAGGGCAAAGAGCACTTTATATGTCAGCTCACATACAAGCGGTTCCAAGACCTATGACATGACAATGTTGTGTATGGACAAGTAGTTAGAGGGAAGAAATGACTTTGTTGATATGATATTTTGAAGACAAGGTAAGGTCATAGTCATTGGAGAAGACAGTATTAGAAATGAAGGCAGAGGATGAGAAACTGTTTCAATAAGTTCGGGGTTGAACTGGGATGGTAGTGGCCAGTTCATGGCCATGGAATTACCATTACAATGAAAATAACTACAGAAGAGACATAATGCAGAAATAGCATCTATGGGAAGGTGACAGAAGGGAGTTGGTGAAGAAGGAACATCAATTAGGCTAACTGTTTACTTTTGCATACAATCAAGCATTCTGAAGGAGGTCTTAGGTGCAGCATCCCAAATGTGGGAATAATGTTCTAAGGTTGGCAGATTTGAGCATCAAGTGCTGAGGGTTGAACCATGACAGAAGTGCTGTTTGGAACAAAATAGAATACCAGGCTTTTTGGAGGCTGAATTGGCTATGGACCCAATGTGCTGATTCCAGGATAGATTAGATATGGGAGTTATCCCAAGAAGAGAAAGATTCCTGTTGGTGAGCAGAAGACTGTCAAAAGTGTGTGTGGGGGGGAGAAAATGCAGTCTTTCTTTCTGAAAATGAGATAGGAATGCATTTTGGTAACATTAAACTTCACAAGACTGTCCTCATCCCAATTGAGAATGGTAAGGTGATTTTATTTAAGGCACTGGTTAAAGAAGATCTTGAAGTGCGAATTACCAAAGCACTATAAGATTTTGAAAATGAAAAATAAGAGTGGAGAGTACTGCTATCAGCAAAGCTATGAATACGATTGGACATCAGAGAGAGAGAGAGAGAGTGTAGGTGACAGCACTGAGACCCAGATACACTCATTAATTGAAAAATATGATAAAAGAAACCATCCACCAAGACTGCAATGAATGACTGGAGAGGAAGCTGACAATCCATTCACAAAGGGAGATAAGGAATACTATAAGATGGTCATGATGCCAGATTGATCAAATGCCTTGAAAATATCAAGAGTGACCAGTTTCTCTGAACTTTTCCATGGCCTCCATCCAAAGGTGGATAAGGTTAAATAGAAGATCAACTGTGGAACGAGAATGGTGGAATTCATATTTGTGATCACTAAGTAATTGGTGAGTCTCCAAGTAGTGAAGCAGTTGGCTGTTAATCCCCTTTTCCATTATTTTCGAGAGTATTAAGGTCAGAGCAATAGGGCAATAATTTGATGGTTGATTTTTATCTCTCTTTTTGGAAACAGATGAATAAAAGCTTGCTTCTAATCAGTTAGATAGATGCCAGGTAAGTGTGACACCTTGAAGAGGTAATACAAGATGGGGACGAGTTCTGGGTACATAATTTTAACACAGCTTGGAGAAATATAATCAGGGCCAGGAGGACTTCCTGGTATCAAGGTTACCAAGCATTTTTCTGATCATTCTGGCAAAATTTCAGAGGGAGAGGGTGGGGGGTTTACACTTTGGATAGTTTTGTGGAATGGTGGGAGGAAATCTGCCTGATGTTACATTGTATCATCAGCATGTGAGAGAGGTGAAAACATAGAAGTTCCTTCTGGTTCCTTGCCTTGGCAAGGAACCAGAAGGCTCAACTGCCATTTGGACAGGAGATAAGCTTAGTGCATTCGGTCCTTACAAAGTCTGCTTTGTTAATTTTTTTTGCAATTGTTATGAGAATTTTTGGTTTAGACTGATTTGGCACATTGTGAGAACCAGAGTCTGGATAAGGATTGAGGCTGTTGAATAGAGTGAGGAATCACAGCACTCATTTATGCTATTAGATCAGAAGAAATAATCAGACCATGGAAACAATGCATAAAAATCCAAAAGGTTATCCTAAATGGCAATGTTGTAATGCCACGGGATAAGAGGCTGAAGGATGACCTGTAGATGGACAAGGTTAATGGTCAGACTTGCCAAGAGGATAGCTAATATCAACAGTGTAACTTGGAGGGAAAGCTAGTTAAGAAAATGTGCAAGGTGTTGGGAGAGTGATGGGGATTATTATGGATTTCTGGTGTGCTGGTGAACAACTTGTGTTAAATCATTACAGATAGCAAACAGGGTTCTTTTCCAGTCTGGTCTAGATGTTGAAATCACTAAGGAACATTATTTCAATGTTAGGACTGTTAAGGTAAGTAGGCTGCATATGATCTACTTTCAGAGATAGCCAGTCAAATAGAATGGTGAAGCCATCAGGGTTAGGAAAATGGCAGAGACAGCAAAGGAAGGCAACAAAGTGAGATAAAAAAATCTTGAGTCAAAGTAGATCATATAAAAATTCCAGTCTGATAACCCTCAAGACAGGATATCAGATCTGACAAATGCACAAGTTCCACCCTTCTTACAAAAAGCATCATGGAAGATGTAATGAGGAAAGTTGAGGTGAGATGTGGTTGCAGAGGATGCCATCTGTGGTTCAGTAATGAATAATATATCAGATCTGAATGCCTGTAGCTACCTACAGGCACATCACTGATATTGAAATTAAGACTGCTTTTTACTGCTTACAGTTCTGAAAATTTTCTGGACCCTTCTCCCCCTCCCATTTTGAGCATTTTTGAAATATTTGGACTTTTTTTATTCAACTATAGTTACTCTGGAATTTTTTGTACTCTTTATCATAGTAGTAGGTAAAACAACATTGAGAAATTTAGAGTGAGAACATGCAGCAAGGGGGGGGGTATATCCCACACAGGAAATGCCCAGACTCTAATCCAAGTATGGCCTTAGATGATAATTTTGAAAAGGCATCTGACAGTAGACCACATGGAACTCTTATACAAACTGGAGCAAATGGGATGAATATAAAGCTGATAATATGGATATGAGGATAGTTCAAGGGCAGATAAGTGATATATGCAGGAGCAGAATCCAGGAAACAGATGACTAGAGAAATGCTGCAGGGTTTTGTGCTTAGACTGCTGCAATAATACATAAAATGATTTGAACAGAATATTTCTTTACCAGTGATGCAAAATCAGGTAAAATAATACACCAAGGTGATAATAAAGTGTATGCAGAATGATTTAAATAGCATGAAAGTATGAGAAAAAGATAATAGGTGCCAATTTAATAGTGTAAGATTATGTATTTTAAAATGAAAAGATTACAAGCTGTGAACAATATTGATGAAAATATCTTCCAGGAAATTGAGGAAGATAAGGATTTAGGAAGGTCATTGGATTACTTGGTTAGTGAAAAATACTCTAACCAACAAAGATAGGATGTTATACCTTTTTATAAAGCTTTAATACAGTCAACAACTGGATTATTGTGTACAAGAATGGTCACCTTAGTTGCATGGAGATGAGGTAATAGTGGAAAGAATAGAAGAGAGTGGTCATCTGTAGAATGCTCCCTATGAAGATAGACTGAGTTTTTGGGTTGCAGAAGTTGGTTGATAAGCAGAAAACAAGAGATGTGATGGAAACATAAGTTACTAAGAGGACTGATGCAGAGAAAATATTTCTCTACATTTTTGGTTGATCAACTGATTTGGTGTTTTTACGGCGCAGGACAGCAAAGGTCATACTGCACCAGAACAGGTTTCAGGAGTACACAGGATACTGATAAGTAAATAAATAAATAGTTATAAGGTGATAAATTAGTGAATAATATAAAATATATGTACTAGATAAATGAGTAATAAAATGTATACACAAGGTATATAGTATCTACATCAAATACATTAATGTTTTATAAAAATTTCATACAATTTGTTTGAGTCTAATAACATCTTCCTGAGTGTATAGGGCTTGGCCAGATAAGTAAAAATGTCATTATTTCTCTCTCATGTGAAGTGCTCACACTCCACCAGAATATGATTAATGGTAAGACGGGAGCTGCATTTCCCACACATGGGTGGGTCATCAGCTCTCAGTAATAATAATCCTATGATGATACATGGCTGTGAGTCCCCTTTACAGGGAGGTATGGCACCATCTCAGTCCCCCCCCAAATTTTATCCGGGCTCCAGAACTGGCATAGCTGATGAATCAGACCTATGGCTGGGTCAGTATTCCTGACTGTAATCTGTGTGTGTTCACTAGACCGGTTTGCCTACTTGCAGGATGAAAAACCCCAGATAAACTGGTGGAAAAAACCTTGCTGTCCAGGGCCAAGACCAGCTAACTTGGCTATGGTTGAGGAAGATGCTTAAGCTCCTTGCATCGTCAACGGGAATCGAACCTAGGACACTCCTTCCCCAGGCATATGGTTGCGAAGCGCATAGCCACTAGGCTAACTGCGTGGACATCAGCTCTCAGTAAATGTGCAAGATGACTGTGACCTATGCAGAGCCTAGCAAGAACAACTTCCTCTCTTCTGTTCCTACATTGACTAGACAGCCAATACTTAATTTCAGGCTTAATCACATGCAATTTGTTCGTCAGTGTTTCCTGCCAGGAGTATTGCTATTGGGCAATACTCCTGGCAGGAAGCACTGATTAACTTTGATTTTTTATAATCTGTGTGTAGTTGATACAAAGGATCATTAAAGTATGTTGAAAAAAGTATGAGCTGATCTAGTGGCTCCATCTGCAATGTTATTTCCCTTAATTCCAATGTGCCTGGGAATCCAAAACAACAGAATATTAAAATTAAGGGTCTTTATTTTGTACAAGAGTTGAAGCAACTCACCAAGTACTGGATGTGGATTATACACCAGAGAGGAGATAGCCTGTAAAGAATTCAAAGAGTCTATATAAATTATATACTTTTGGTAGGAGTTATCTTTGATATGCACAAATGTAAACTGAATGCAACTCTGCTGTATAGTTACTGCAATCGAGTGGGATCTGGTTTGAGATTGTAATGTTAGGAAGCACAGCCAACAGAGATTGCTGATCTTGAAATCAGTATAGATGAGCAAGAAATTAGAGTGGGTTGCTGTGTGCATTGAACAACTGAAGGTAGATAGATGAGGGTATGTGAGACCTCTGTAGCTAACATAGTGAGAGGTTGCAGGGTGGGGTGCAAAGCCCTCCTTGCAACCTCTTAAATGGATGCATGCTTTACATAACTATGAATTATACTTACAGCATCATACTGCCATGGCCCATCCACAGTACCTAATCTGCAAAACACTAATTTCATGTGTGCAGTATCAGCATCTATACATCGTTCTCCAACTCCTAACTGACCTTCTTCGTTGAGTCGGAAAACCTACAAAGCCAGATTATCATTCTTAATGATTATCACAATCAATACACATGGAGTATATTTTTGAAGTACTGCTATATTTAATATTGTATATTATTCAAATATAACAAAACTTCACAACAAGAGAATACTGAGAAATGTATAAAAAAAAACATTATTCTACAATAACAGAAGTTAAAATTTATGTTCTTTTATAAGTGACTTTTTTTAATCTTATTCCATAAGGCAACAAATTTAGAAAATGCTCTTTTTTTCCTTAGTATGTTTCCTCTGTATTTTTCTAAACAATAAATCTTAGTTTTTTTGTAGCACTTTATGGAAAGTATGTGAAATAATTTATACATTTCAATGAATCAAAACTGACTGGAATAATGATATAAGAGATGATTATGGAATTTTATCCTAAAATTTTTAGTTATTGATTTTCTTTTATAACTAGTACCTCTCTTGGATCACAACTACATGGCCTAGGGAATGGAAAAAATCAGTTTATATACCTTTATTGAAGAAAGGCGATGCAAGAGAGTGCGAAAATTAGAGAACTATAGCATTGATTTCTCATGCAAGTAAAGTCTTATTTATGATCATTCAGAAAAGACTGGAACCATTCATGAAGATTGAAATGCCAGATTTCAACCTGGCATTTCAATCTTCATGAAAAAAGGCAGGATTTCGAAAAGGCAGAGGAGCAAGAGATCAAATCAGCAATGTGAGATGAATAATAGAAAGAGCACAGGAATATTACAAGAATGCCTACCTTTGTTTCCTTGACTATAGCAAGGCTTTTGACTCTGTAGATCATGTGAAACTGTGGAATGTGTTAAGAACAATGGGAGTCCCAGAGCATTTCATTATCCTTCTGAGGAATCTTTATTATGAACAAGAAGCTACTGTCCGAACAGATCTTGGAGAAACTGAGTATTTCACAATAGGTAAAGGGGTGCGACAAGGATGTATTTTATCTCCGTACCTGTTTAACTTGTACAGCGAATACATTTTAAGAATGGCAGGGCTGGAGGAGTCTTCAGTTGGAATTAAAACTGGTGGAAAAAATATTAATAATTTGAAGTATGCAGATGATATCACCTTGCTAGCAGAATACAAAGAAGATTTGAAGGAACTTATTATGAAAGTTAAAGAAGGAAGTGCTAAATATGGTCATAAATTTAACCTCAAAAAGACAAAAGTTATGGCAACACGTGAACTTAATGATTTTGAAGTAGATGGGGAGAAAATGGAAGCAGTTAACAATTTTGTGTTCCTGGGATCCCGAATTGATAAAGATGGTTATTGTACTGAAGAAGTTTGAAGAAGATTATTACTCGGAAAAAAAGCAATGACAAATTTAAGCAAGATCTTTAAAGATAAAGATATTAGCCTCACAACAAAAATCAGAATCGTGGAAGCAATGGTATTCCCTCTGGTGCTGTATGGATGTGAAAGTTGGACCCTGAGAAAGAGTGAAAGAAGGAAGATAGATGCATTTGAATTATGGGTTTGGAGATGCTTACTAAGAATACCATGGACTGCAAAGCAAACCAATAAATCAATGATAGACAGAATAAAGCCAGATTGCTCCCTTGAAGCTATGATCATCAAGCAAAAATTGTCATACTTCAGACATATTATGTGAGCAAATGACAGTCTGGAGAAGATGATGATGCTTGCTAAAGTTGATGGAAGCAGGAGAAGAGGAAGACCAAGAATTAGATGGGTGGATGGAGTTAAAGAAGCAACTGGAGTGCGCTTGGAGGTTCTGAAAGACATGGTCAGGGACAGATCGGAATGGAGAGTGTATGTTCGTGGAGTCACCAGGATTCGGAAACGACTCGATGGACCATAACACACACACACACCTCTCTAACAACAATCAGCAGTAATCTACTAAATAGATTTGAATTCTATACATTTTTCCCATTATAAAAAATGTCTTCATGGAATTCATTTGCGCATAATAATTTCCATTTTAAAGGTTGGAGGGGGGGGGGGGGGAGAGAAATACTACTGAAAATGAAATGCATTTTCAGTGGCATATGCTGTGGTAAGCTTTCAATCAGAATTTTGTAACTAGTGGCTTTTTTATGATTTCTAAAATGTTTTTTCTGAAAGATGTTTCAAAAGAGTTAAGTACTTTTGAAACAATCATCTTTTATTTGTTCTATTATTTATTTGTAAGATAGTAAAAAATACACATCTTTTATTTCAAAGTCAATAAAACAAGGAAATTTAAATTTAAGATATATTAAACCATTAGAGTCACTATTTTAACAAAACTTTCATTAAGCCCAATTCAATGTGAAGAGTGACAACAAAGGCAGAATAAATATCCTCTGAGCCATTTAGTGATTTTGAGGCAAATTTTTATCTGTTAGTAATGGAAACACTGGCTCTACTATTCCATTCTAAGAAGAAGTTGGAAAATTTTTAGTAGAGTCAATTTTCACTATAGTGTTGATGTTGGAATTATGGTCAAAGCAAAGGTTATGAAGACAATGGATTATGTCTGTTAAGTGTGTGTATTCTTCTATCTGGTTTGTAAGATGAAATATCCTGTTACTCCTATGTGGGACCTCACTATAATGAATTTCTTTTAGAGCAGCATTGATGCTACCGGATATTATTATATTTTTTTTTTATAATGAGTGAATTCACCATAGCCAAGTGTTATTTTCTTAATATGTCACAAAGCCAAATTTTGAAGAAAGTAACTAGTGCAGTTCATTTTTTGATATTAGAAATGTCCCATTCTTATATTTGGGATAATGCACTACAAACCTTCTTAAGTCATTCTTTCATGGTTAGCATTCAGTGTGTAGAAATAAAGAAACAAACCACTGAGTTAGAGCACTTACTTTAATAAGAATAAAATAACACTCGACGTTTCAATCTTTATATGAAGGTCATCATCAGGAACATATGTATATACACTAGGACACAAGCTATGACAGAATATGCTACAGGTGAGCTACATCAAACTGCTCTGCTCAATTGTTCACCCCAGCCTTACTGCTAGTGAGAAAAGAAAAACATATAAATAAATAAATTGGAAATACTTAAACATTTAAATATATTGTATATCAGTGTAACTACATCAGTCGCAATTGGTTGGGGGTATAGTTTTCTACAGTCCCGTTTATGGTCTAAGGACTGCCAGTTTGGTGCAATTCCTATTCTTCCTGATTTCTGTATTCAATATATATGTTATTTAGGCTGGGAGAATTGTTGGAGTTCTTTTTTTAGATGCTACATGGATTAAAGATGAATCATCCAAATCCTAGGTATTTTTTAAGCCATCATTCTTGTTAAGATGAGGTTGGTGGATTAACATCTTATAGGCCTCGCTGAATTTGTGTCCACCAGGTATTGGTATATGCCTTTCCAATCAATTCTGCAGCATGTTTGAAGTGCATGGGTAGAAAGGTCTGAATTTTCACAATGAAGGAATATCACTTGCCATTTGTGTTCTTCTTTTTGTTTTTGTGTGTGATGTGCTTCACCTATGTAGGGTAACTTACCCTACATAGGTGAAACAAATGTCCACCTAGTATATACCAGGGTGGGCAAGAGAAGGAGGGAAGGAAGAGAATCCTTAGTATGTTTTCTTAATTTGGTGGATTTAAACATGGCTTTCATTTTGTATTTTTGCAGTATTCTGTCTATTTTTTTCTGATATTTCTGGAATATAAGGAATGACTATGGCCTTATTGTAATCTTTTTATTATTTTGGGTAGTCTTTTTGTTGTGAAGGATTTTGTGGGTTGTTTTCTTGTTGTAGCCATTTTTACAAATGTTAATTATTTAAAACACATTTTTAAGAGCCACTTATCAGGGTAAATTGCTAGAGCTCAATTTTTAAGTGTGTAATGACCCTTAGTTTTTGTTGAATGGTAGTATGAGTTTTATGTATGCATTGACCTTCAAGAAGACAGATGACAAGTGCATCCAGAAAATGAACTGTGTTATTGTTTTCAAATTTAAAGGTGAATTGAATGCAAACTGCTTGAATGCCATTGGCATAGAAGGCCATGACATTGGTTTGAAATTTTTTTCTATAAGAGAAGAACTGTGTCAGTGGTTACATCAAAACTGACTAATAAAAATAACTTGACTATAGGAAACTAAACCCCAGCCAGTGTGATGTAGTTTCACTGATATACAATATATTTAAGTTTCATTATTTCTAATTTATTTTGTATTTATTACTTAATTAATTTTATGGTTTATTTTCTCTCTTCTTGCTAGAGGTTAGGCTAGAGTTAACCACTGACTAAAGCAGTTATGCTGTAGCCAACTGTAGTTTATTCTGATGTAGGTTGTGTTCCTATATATATTTGATTTAATGAATTTACTTGGCTATATGACATAATATAGCCAAGTAATAATCGGCAGAAGAGACCATGCTCTGGATACTCCTTCACAAAGGATTAAATGGAGGAAAATATTGGTATTACAAAGAAGTCACTATAGGTCTGAAAGACTGTTTTTAGAATCAGAATCTGCCATGAAGCACTTTCCCCAACCTCAACAAGTAGGAATGTATTAATTTGCCAAAGGTCTGGGAGATAATCATTCTAACACCAGATAGCCTGACTTCTCCAAATTAACTTTACAGTGATCCAGCTCATAGTTTAGTGACTGTGTGTTTGTCACAGTCATAATTTGTGCTATAAAGATGCTGGTTAGAAACCCAGTGAAATATTAGTAAGTTCAATAAATTGATTAATTTTTTCCTCTCTTGGTGCTGTTAATACACGAAGCATTATTATGAATAATAATGTGTAAATAAACTAAGTTTAAGCAAGAAAATGTGTGCATAAGAATATTTCCACATGACGCTTTCAATATTATCTACATAATTTCCATAAGACAAAATATTACCTGATTTCCACCTGATCCATGACAATGACTCATTCCTACAACTGAAGGAGGATGAGAACTCATTGCATCTAAACACTGACCAGTCAACATGCTTCTAATCTATATCAGGAAAAAATTAAGTTATATATTCTACTCTATAGAATGTTATTCATTCAATATTGCAATTCTATCATTAAATTCTTTCAATTTTAATATGCTAAAGCATGCCACATATCCATTCCAATAACAATATATCTATCAGCTGGGATTAATCAATATTTGATTTCAATAGCAATAACAGTGGGATCAACTCTTGAGATGTAGCAGAGATGTTCAAGTTTATAGGTGATAAATATCTGATCAAAAATATCCAGACACCTCTCATCCCAACTCTCATTCTAATATGAAAGGCATTACTATGGAGCTGGTCCACCCCTTGCTGCTATAACCCTCAATCTTCTGGGAAAACTTTCACACTAGATTTTGATATACTGCTGTGGTAATTCCCTTCCATTCTTCCAGAAGAGCATAAGTGAGGTTGGTCACTGATGTGCAATTTGGCCTGGCTTGCAACTGGCATTCCAATTTATCCAACAGGTGTTCAACGGGATTGGCATCAAGGCTCTGTGCAGGCCAGTCAAGTTCTTCAACACTCAACTCATCAAATCAGTCTGTACAGACCCCACTTTGTTATCAAAACTACACTGTTATGTTGTTGCAGGAAGGGCCTTCACCAAACTTACTATAAAGTTAGAAGCAGAAAATTGTCTAGAATGTCATTATAGGCCACAGTGTTTAAGATTCCTTGTCTGGAACTAGGTAGCACAGCCCAAATCATGAAAAACATGATGACCATGATGCCTCTGTCACCAAATTTCACAGCTGACACAACACATTTGGGCAGGTAGCATTCTCTCGGTATCTGCCAAACCCTTGTCTGGCAGAGTGGAAGATATGAAATGTGATTCATTACTCCAGAGAATATGTTTCCACCTTTCCACAGTTCAATGACTGCAAACTTTACACCACTCCATACGTGGCATTGCCCTACTTGATGTTAGGCTTGTGTCCGGCTGCTTTGTCTTGAAAACATAAGTTCTTTAGCTCCCGATGAACAGCTGTGGTGGTGGCAGAAGCATTTTGGAACTCAGTAGTGAGTTTTTTAACTGAAGATAGGTGATGTTTTTGTTTCAGAACACAGTGGTCCAGTCTGTGATTTTATGTTGTCTACTAGGCTGCAATTGTGCAGTTGTTGCTCCTAGGTATTTCCAATTCATAACATTACTTACAGTTCATAATGATGAAAAGTTATTTTTGACCAAAAAACTATGGGAGAGATTGACTTCAATTTGGGTTTATATAGGTCAAATTTATTTGAAACTAAGTAAGAAAATACCGACAAGTTTTGCCAACTTAGCTGTTTGGCTTCTTCAGGGTAAAAATAGATGTACAACTTAAAGCTAAAATTGTTCACTACCCAAGAAAATTGATCCACAAGATACTTTTCTGTGACCCCCCCCCCCACAACGACAGCCTGAAGAAATACTTTATAATTCCACTATCGCGATTCTGTATACGGGGACAGTTTCCAATAAGATTGCTACACTCCTCAAGCCACATGGAACACAAGTGGCTTCTAAACCTTCAAAGACCATAGGCCAATTCTTAAGATCTCTGAAAGACAGTCATCCTTTCTTCAAATATGCCGAAGTCTATAATATCCCCTGTTCGTGCGGATTAAACTATATTGGTCAGAACTCTATAAGTTTTGAAATCAGAAAAAAGGAACACGTAGGAGACATAAACAATAACAGAGAAGACAACTCAGGGTTAGCATTTCATTTCTCCAGGACAAACCATACCATAGAATGGGACAAAAGCTCCATGCCCTACTTAGAGGAGGATTTCCGCTTCCGAATCAAGGATTAATTCTGCCTGATATTTGGAAGATCCTCATAAGATCTTTAAGCATGCCAGAATTAAATCTTGCCTAATTATAGAACGTTCCTACATAACAACAAGTGAGATCATACAAGCGTTCTTCTGTTTTTTGTAAAAAATACAATTGTATTCGGTTCTTCCTTCATTAATAGTTTTAGTGAACAGTTTTAGCATTTAAGTTGTTTTACATCTATTTTTATCCTGAAGAAGCCAAACATCTAAGTTGGCGAAACTTGTCGGTATTTTCTTACTTAGTTTCAAATAAATTTGACCTATATAAACACAAATTGAAGTCAATCTCTCCCATTAATTATAGTTGAGGCAGCTGTAGCAACACAGAAATTTACTGAACTGAGTTGTTGCAAAGGTGGCTTCCTATGAAAATGCCACATTAAAAGTCATTGAGCTCTTTAATATGGTCTATAGTAATGGTTGTTTATGAAGATTGCAAGACCAAGTATGAACAATGCATGTGATGTATATAATCATATTCACTTTCTGATGAACATCACCACTACTCGTTTAGTGGAGAATACAAGAATAAAAAGCTTGTTTAATTTCTGGTGCAAAGTTCTACACTACAGTGCAAATATGCTTTCATCAATGAATTACCATTAAAAACATTATAATCAACTAGACATAAACTTAAGATAGTAGAATTTTTCACCATCTCCTCTTCAAATGAAGTTATTGAGCGACCAGATGTCACTGCTATCATTAATTATGCAAATGGCTTAAGAAAATAGCCAAAAAGCTTCAACTCTAAATGAAAAGTATTAAGAGAAAAAAAAATGAAGATCCGCTGTCATTTTACAGCCAATCAGTGCATAATGTTTGCCTTTTGAGACTATAAAGTTTCAAAAGTAACTGAAGCTTATGAAAATATACTCTTTTTTTACCATGAGTTGGGATAGCATTGCATTATTGATTATGTATAGATTGAGATTTCAACTTAAAAAATACATCTTTCAAACAAAAATCTAATTTCTAATAAGAACCAACAGAGGGAAATAGCTGTATGACCAATAAAACTCTTAATCAAAAAAGAAGCAATAAAAGATGAAATACAAGCTTTTTGAGAAGAGTCGGCATCTTTTGATTGGGACTTTTCAGCAGTTTGTTGTAGTAAGCAAGTTTTTTTTTTTAAATAGTGGTATTTGCTATGGTGAGAGTCAACATATCATGCCAAAGGTTGTATCCTTATAAGCTCTTCATCACCTTTAAAATTTCAAAAGGCAAACATTAATTGCTTAGTTGATTATGAGATAACAATGGATATTTATTATCCTTTCTTTGAGTAATTCCAATGACTAACAGGATTATGACTGTTGTATGATTTTAATTGGAATATGCTAATCATTAAAATCCATGGAAACTGGTTCAATTTCTCTTCAAGAAACCATGCAAAATAATTTTTATTTCATTATGATTATTGGTTTCTGTAAATTGTTTTCCGAAATATATTCTTGGTAATAATAAGTTTACATAAAAGTATAGTTATAAAAGTAGAAGTGCAAGAATCCAAAACGTTTTGCAGAGTACAATTTAATAAGAATGATAGATTTGGCTTATTTAGATGTACAGCCAAAGCAATTCAAGGGTTATGAGGGCCAGTGTATTATGTATTGCATGTGTTCTAATGGCTGGATTGCCTGTTCTGAGGTATGAAAAACTCGAGTTTCTGGGAGGAAAAATCCTCTGCCCCTGTATGAGACTGGCTAACTTACCTTCAGTTGAAAAGCCCTGATGAAAGTTCTTTGCATTCTAGATGAGATTCGAACTCAGGTCTTTCCAACCAAAGGGCATTGTTGAAACCAACTGAGCTACTGAGGCTCTAAGAATGATAGAAGAATACACGATAGTATGGTAAAAGGAGCAGTAATTACACATAGTTTTTCATCACATTACACAAGAATTAGAGAGAGAATAGAGAAGTGTGTGTGTGTGTGTGTGTGTGTGTGTGTGAGAGAGAGAGAGAGACTGGCATGCAATAAAATGGCTATGAGAGTATATATAAATGACAGTAAAAGGATACTGCAGTATGTACTTGTCCAATGAAGCTGAGAAAACAAAGAAAGCATTAATGAAAGAGAAGGTTATGTTAATGTGGATGAATAAAATTATGATATTCAACATTCTTCAATTCTAACTGCTGAGTTGCAATTTTAGTTTATATCAATTTTAGTCAAGATCACACAGTTGAAATAGGGATTCTAATAATTGGATTAACATTATGGTAATCCAATCCAATAGCACCTTGTTCTGCTAATCTTTCCCATTCTGTTTCATGACCATGCCACATTAGATTAGCTCTACTTACAAATTCCTGAATGCTAACAATGTCAAGTTTCTTCTAATACTCTCATTTTCAATATGATTCTGTCACTGATTCCATCTGTTCACTTTCCTCAGAACTGAAATGTCTGTGATTTCCGGTCTTGTGTTTTACAGGATAAATGTTTTTATTTCTAATCCAGCTCTCTTATAAGTTAAAATTGGTTTGAACCCTGTCTTGTAGTCAGTTTAGTATTTTGACTAATTTTTCTTTTACTTCATATAAATTTATCTGGTTGACTCTCTACTATACTAGTTTTCCAAATTTTTTGTCTATTTCCTTATTTGATTTTGCCATCTAAACTAAACTAAAATTATGCGTAAGAGCTGAAATGTTTTACTTGTTCTATAGGCTTTCCATACAGGATCTAGTTGATTTTTTTTCAGTTTTCCTGCCTATTTTCAGATCTTTGTCTTTTCACTGCTGATTTTAATAAATTCATTACAAGTGGTTATTCAATTTAGTCAAAGACTCCTGCACTCATGTACTGGATGTTTAAAGAGTATAACATTATTTGCTAAATTATACTTATCAAGAAATTATATTCTTGTTTAATCCTTTATCCGAATATAAGCAAAAAAAGTTTGTATGTGAAATATCTTCATGACTAGACAACTTGTATATAAAGGCTGATGACTTCATATTAATTGCCTTAGTATTCCATAATGCAACACGATTCCTTTCAGTAGTGCATAACAGAATTTTCCAAAAGGAAGTATGTGTTGCATTATGAGATACTAAAGCAACTGATGTGAAGTCATCAGTTTCTATATACAAGTAGTCAGGAAGTGAGATACCTCATGTATCTTCTGTATGTGATCCCTAACCAACTCTTCCAAAATCTTTCACCACACCACCAGAGATACTGATAATGTGAGAGTTGGATACATCAGTCTTTGCATTACCCTTGAATATGTAGGCTAATGATTAAGGATTTCTCTTTAATTATTTGCCAAAGAGGTAATCTAGTAATATGTTTCTTAAAAAGTTGGGATTGTACACATTGGGAAAAACAGTATGGGGGAGATTGTTCCAAAGAACAGAGATGAATGAAATTGGACAATGTATGGGTGTTGACCAGTAACTGCTCTAGTTCTCACATGATTAGAGGAAAGTGAAGGAATGGTAGTGGCCAGTTCAGTGGAGCAATGGCCATGAAAGTACCTACAGAAAAAGGCATAATGCAGAAATACAGCACCTATAAGAAAGTGACTGAAGGGAATCTGTGAGAGAAATTGTCTATTAAGAAGATTGTCCTCTTCTGTATATAATGAGAAATTCTTGGGGAGGGGGGATGCACCATCTTAAATGTGACAGCAACATTCTAAGGTTGATATTGGATCTGGGACTTACAAAATGTTAGGAGTTAAGCAGACGAGAGGTAATGTTTGGAATGAAAAAGAACTTGAAGTATTTTAGAGGCTACTGATGTAATATGTTTGTACCAGGATAAGCAGAATGTCACACATTCCAAAAAGGGGAAACTGTCTTAAAAGGATATCAGGACATTATCAAAATTAAGTGGGAGTGAAGTAGGCGCTTCCTTTTGCTGAATGAGTTTTAACAGTATTGAAATTCACTAAGTTGTCTTCACTCCACTTGAGAATGGTGAAGAGACCAGTATTTAAGTCATTGGTTATGGAATATCACAAGGTTTCAATCATTTTTGAGTATTACAGCTTCTTGAAAGAAGGAGAGGAATGGAGAGTCTATCATTAGGAATACTATGAATAAGATTTGAGGTCAGAAAGAAGGTCATCAATGTGAAGAAGGAAGAGCATGTGCTACATTACAGAACCCTAGGGTATTGAAGCATTCATAGTGAAATCTGATGAGAGAAAGCCATCTATTGTGACATGCAATGAATGGAGGGAATATTATCAGGAATACTATGAATACAAGCTATGAAAAAAAAAAGATTTGGGGTTAGACAGGTCACTGATGCACAGGAGGAAGAGTGTGGGTTACATTACAGAAACATAGGATCCAGAGAGGAAGTTGGTAATCCAATCACAAAGGGCAGGAGGGAAATTCCTGCCCTTTGTGATTGGTGAACCTGCTGAACTGGCCTCAATCCTTTCTGTATTTTCCTCTAAGCCTATAATAATAAGAAATGATAAATATCAATACATACGTCAACTGCTATTCTACAGAAGTAGCTTCTATTTTATTCCACTGGTTCTATTTTCTATTTCCTCACTAGTCCATCCTCTCCCATGGACTACCTGGAGCTGTTCAAAAAGAACATGAACAGGTTCTTTCTTTATTTTTTCACTTTTAGTTTATATAACAGTAATGTGTCTTCGCGACTTTTCATGTATGGGATTAATACAAAAAGTCGATGAGTGCATTTTATATTCCTGTTTTAAAATATAACCATATCTTGAAACAAAATTATCAGATAATGATAGCTGGGAAGGATTGGAATTTTTTTTCATATTATAACAGACATTAAATTCCCAACATAAAATCATAAAATTAGATTTTATGATTTTATTGGTTTTTGACGTGGATTTTCCATGGATATACAGTCATAACAAAAAAAAAAAAAAAACTAGTGTCAAGAGCAATAAAAAATTAGCATGAATAGTAAAAATTAAAGTTTAATTTCAGTTTAAAAGATTCTTACCTCTCCCCAGAATAAATTTTTTGGAAGAACAGGAAACTTAGCAAGAACATCATATGCAACATTATCCATATACCATTTAAAATTTTTGCACTGTAGGCGTTCTCGGAGCTCAAGTTGTTCTTTAATACTTCCAGAGTCATACTGCCGTGCCATTGGTTCTCTAGTATAGAAATACTCTTTATACTCATCCAACCACACTTCAACTACACGTTTGTAATTCTGCAAAGAGTTTACATGATACTTCACAACATTTCATATTTTGCAAAGTCTCAAAAAACTTATATTTAGCACAATACCATTAGAAAAAATTATTAGTACACTACAAATTCATTTAATAAAATCCAGTTAATAATAACTGTTTATATTACAGCAAGACTTTGATCTAATGAGATATACAGAGTTACCTATTAAATCTGAAATCCCACTATATAAAAAATAAAGAATATGAAATAAAAAATAATTACAATGAGACTGTTTTTCAAAATGTCACATAATACAGTACTGCACTTACACCTTATTCTGAATCACTTTCTATTTGGGAATCCTAATTAGCGATGATATCAAATAAAATTATGACTTGAAGTAAGACTTCCAGTCAAGACTTGAGTCTTGAAAAACTAATAACTGGTATGAGACCTAACACAGAGTGTCAGAGAAACTAAATTATAAAAGGTAGGAATGGTGAGCATGTGAATGAAAGAGCGATAATGTAATATAACTGTGTTAATGGGCTTTACCATGGGAAGGACTTTATCATGTAAATGTTGACGAGGAGAGAATGATTTCGACTTTGTGTTCATCTGGTTCGAACCCATCAAATGTGTGCAAAGGTTTCTACATGTATAAGGCACTAGAGAAGAATAGAGATATGCAAGTTGTCCAACTATTATGCAGACTGCAGACAAGAGTATACTGAAGAACATGGAGGTAGATTATTATGTCTGTACACGAATGCTAGGAGTATTAGAAACAAAAGGGTAGGGTTTGTTGCCTTTGTCAATATGGTGGGATCTCAGATTGTAGGCATTAATGAGACCTGGCTATCAGAATTAGACATACTAACTGGTATCGAGTGTACAGGGTACAGTATTTTTAGGAAGGATAGAGGGGGGGGGGTAATGATATTAGAGGACCTGAATCCAGTTAGAGTTAAGACATGATTGTAGTACTACCACTAACAGTATTTCATGTGGCAGAATATAACAAGATCAATTACATAGCGGTGTTTTTACAGCAGACCTGTGGATCGGTTGCTAGTGATGAAGAAATGCATCACCAAATAGAAAAGATGACAGCAAAAAGAGTAATCATAAAGGGACACTTTAATTATCCAAATATTGATTGGTAGAAGTAAAATCTCATGAGAATGGAAATGAATTTATTGAGCTGCTGCAAGACAATGTCCTCAAGCAGCATGTGACAGAAGGAACTCGAGGTCAAAGTGTTAGATTTGATTATAGTGTCAGAGGATGTTTCAAATTAAGGAAGAAAATATTCTGCCGGTGGTTGGTGACAGTAATCATGCAGTACTCACTTGGGAAGTTTATGAAAGTTTATGAATGTTCCATTCAGAAAAAGTTACATGCTGAACTACAATGCAGGAAATTATGACCGAGGATTCCAGTGAGTCCAGTGGAATGGATCGGTTACTGGATGGGAAGAATATCGACAGTGCATGGGAAGCATTTAAACAATACTTAAATGATGCAATAACCGAATGTGTCCGGAGAGTTTGAAGAATAAATAGGGTAGGAGTCAAATGGATGTGTAATCTAATCAAACAAGAGATTCGTTATAAAAGGATGATTTGGAAGGAATATTGTGTACATATGGATGATGTCCATTATGAGCATTATAAGCAGCAGGCTAGAATAGTCACAACTGTTGCACAAAAAGCAAAGTCTGATTATGAAAAGAAAACCAGCTCTGCATGCTAAAGACAATTCTTGTTGAGAGGCTTATACACTGGTTAAACATGATAACTAATATTTAAGGAATTGACAGCGTATACTAGAAATATAGATTAAATAAATTTTAATATATACTTTCCGATATTTCGGCGAACGTCACGTTGCCATCTTCTTGGGAACTTACTACAAAGACACGTGCACACAAGTACTAATAACAGCAAATGAGACGGAAGCTAGGAAGCTAGCGTTTTCCTGAAGTCCTGATGGTGCCCCCTGGCGGGCTATATTGGCCTTTGGGCTGAAGCTCTTCAGATAAAAGTTTCCCAAATTTGGGGCAGTCCCATGCATCCAAATTTGTTGAGGTTTGGCATGTTCCTAAGGGCCGAGGCTGATTCCATGAATAGTCTTTCATACTTGAACTTGCTGCGGTGTATTACTGTGGCTTTCTTCCATCTTATTCTGTGGCGAGTATCCAGAGCGTGGTCTGCAAGCCCAGAGTGGCTGTACTGGTGAAATCGGATGTAATCCTTGTGTTCTGAGATTCTGATATTTGCTGTCCTGCCTGTTTGGCCAAAGTAGGACAGTTTACAGCTGCAAGGGACCTGGTATACACCAGGTAGGTCTAGGGGAAGTGGTTGGTCTTTGGTGGAGCAGATAAGGGATGGCAGTTTTCTATGTGGTCTGTAACAAGTGGTCAAGTCATGTTTTTTTAAGATTTTATTGATTTTTTCCGAGGTGCCTGGGATGTAGGGAATGGTGATGGATTTAGAGTAATCTTTTTTGTGAAGGGGAGGGGGTGGTGGGTTGTGGATAACTGGGTTAAGTATTTTTTGGATTTTTTGGAGGGGGTAGCCGTTGGCTGAGAAAGTGTCATGTATGTGATTTAGTTCAGTGGTTAGGACTTGATCATTGGAACAGATTATTTTTGCCCTGTTGAATAATGTTTTAATAACTCCATATTGTTGTGAGGGGGGGGGGATTGTTGGTGAATGTATCTGCCTGTATGGGTGGGTTTTCTATAAACTGAGAAAACCAAGGTTCCATCAGGTTGGCGGGTGACTAGTGTGTCTAGGAAGGGGAGGTTATTGTTTTCCTCTTTTTCCAGGGTGAATTTGATTCTAGGGTGTTGGTTGTTTAAGTGTGTTAGGAAGGAGAGGAGTGAATCTGGGCCATGTGGCCAAATAGCGAAAACATCATCAATGTAGCGAAGCCATATGATAGGTTTTTGTGGGGCTGAGTTTAAGGCTTTCTCTTCAAACGTCTCCATGAAGAAGTTGGCCAAGGGTGGGGAAAGTGGTGAACCCATGGCTGTCCCCTCTATCTGTTTGTAGAATTTTTCCTGCCAAACGAAATAGCCTGAGTTCATTGTAAACTGAAATAGGGCTGAGATATCGGGAGGAAATTTAGCTTGGATTAGCTCTAAGGTTTCTTTGAGGGGGACTATTGAGGAGGTGATTTAGTTCAGTGGTTAGGGATCAAGCCGTAACCACTGAACTAAATCACGTCCGTGACACTTTCTCAGCCAACGGCTACCCCCTCCAAAAAATCCAAAAAATACTTAACCCAGTTATCCACAACCCACCACCCACTCCCCTTCACAAAAAAGATTACTCTAAATCCATCACCATTCATTACATCCAAGGCACCTCGGAAAAAATCAATAAAATCTTAAAAAAACATGACTTGACCACTTGTTACAGACCACATAGAAAACTGGCATCCCTTATCCGCTCCACCAAAGACCAACCACTTCCCCTAGACCTACCTGTGTATACCAGGTCCCTTGCAGCTGTAAACTGTCTTACTTTGGCCAAACAGGCAGGAGAGCAAATATCAGAATCTCAGAACACAAGGATTACATCCAATTTCACCAGTACAGCCACTCTGGGCTTGCAGACCACGCTCTGGATACTCGCCACAGAATAAGATGGAAGAAAGCCACAGTAATACACCTCAGCAAGTTCAAGTATGAAAGACTATTCATGGAATCAGCCTCGGCCCTTAGGAACATACCAAACCTCAACAAATTTGGATGCATGAGACTGCCCCAAATTTGGGAAACTTTTATCAGAAGAACTTCAGCCGAAAGGCCAAGAACTGCTAATATAGCCCGCCAGGGGGCACCATCAGGACTTTAGGAAAACGCTAGCTTCCTAGCTTCAGTCTCATTTGCTGTTATTAGTACTTGTGTGCACGTGTCTTTGTAGTAAGTTCCCAAGAAGATGGCAACGTGACGTTCGCCGAAATATCGGAAAGTATATATTAAAGTTTATTTAATCTATATTTCTAGTATACGCTGTCAATTCCTTAAATATTAGTTATCATGTTTAACCAGCGTATAAGCCTCTCAACAAGAATAATGATCATCCACGGAGATCTCTTCGCACGCAAGGCCCGCCATTACGGCAAACTGAAGCTGAAGTTATCCAGACAACTTAACCGTCTGGCATTCCTAAAATGCTGCCGGGATAATCAAGTCATCCCGAACTGTGTTAAATTTAAACACCGCTTCATCTCACAGAAAGCTCTCCGTATTTACAACCGCGCTAGCCAGGCATTACTTCGGGAGCAAATTAACGCTACACGCGGTTCCCTAGCCGACATAAACAGAGCTATTTCAATGCTAGAAAATGAGCTTTCACTTACGCTGAATCACGAGCTTTGGTCAGTCTTACATGACGTCTCGTGTACGGCAGCTAAAAAAGAATTTGAACGAGTAAGGAGCCGATATATCAACAAGTTTGTTAAATTATTAAAGAACTCGGCGTCCAGACCTAAACTACAAAACAAAACGGCTGTTAACCTTTCGTCAGCTACCTTAAAGCCTGAAGCACTCCACGCTCTGTCATGTGGTCACAACTTCGCCATTGCTCCTAAGAAATTACCAGCCGAGGAATTAATGATCCAAATTGAACGCGGGATTTGCCAACTTCCAAACCACATCGCCAACGATATTAGATTGGATGTAGCCTGTGTTCTCAATAAAGCAAAACCTCCAAAATCCAACATATCCATTAATGAATACAAGGCACTACAAGAATTGAAGAGAAACAAAAAAATAGTGATCACCAAAGCGGATAAGGGGAACGCCACTGTGGTACTCAATCCTAAAGACTACACAGGTAAGCTCAAGGCTTTATTATTAGATCGTTCCACTTACCTCCCCATTGATTACAATCCCACCAATTCACAAATTAGAAAACTCCATAGGCTTCTTAAGAAGGTCACTTCTTGGCCTGTGGAGATTACCAACAGACTAAAACCCTATAACTCTAGACCTCCCCGCATATATGGGCTCCCAAAAATACACAAAAAAAATGTGCCATTACGTCCCATAGTGGATGGCATTGATTCCCCCACTTACAAACTAGCCAAGCATTTAGCCAAAGCGCTCTCATACTATACTGGCAATACACCATCACACATAAAAAACTCAGCCCACTTCAAAGCCAGTATAGAAAACCTTACACTCCAACATAATGACATAATGGTCAGTTTTGATGTCTCCTCCCTATTCACGAATGTCCCCCTCAAAGAAACCTTAGAGCTAATCCAAGCTAAATTTCCTCCCGATATCTCAGTCCTATTTCAGTTTACAATGAACTCAGGCTATTTCGTTTGGCAGGAAAAATTCTACAAACAGATAGAGGGGACAGCCATGGGTTCACCACTTTCCCCACCCTTGGCCAACTTCTTCATGGAGACATTTGAAGAGAAAGCCTTAAACTCAGCCCCACAAAAACCTACCATATGGCTTTGCTACGTTGATGATGTTTACGCTATTTGGCCACATGGCCCAGATTCACTCCTCTCCTTCCTAACACACTTAAACAACCAACACAATAGAATCAAATTCACCCTGGAAAAAGAGGAAAACAATAACCTCCCCTTCCTAGACACACTAGTCACCCGCCAACCTGATGGAACCTTGGTTTTCTCAGTTTATAGAAAACCCACCCATACAGGCAGATACATTCACCAACAATCCCCCCCCCTCACAACAATATGGAGTTATTAAAACATTATTCAACAGGGCAAAAATAATCTGTTCCAATGATCAAGTCCTAACCACTGAACTAAATCACATCCGTGACACTTTCTCAGCCAACGGCTACCCCCTCCAAAATATCCAAAAAATACTTAATCCAGTTATCCACAACCCACCACCCCCTCCCCTTCACAAAAAAGATTACTCTAAATCCATCACCATTCCCTACATCCGAGGCACCTCGGAAAAAATCAATAAAATCTTAAAAAAACATGACTTGACCACATAGAAAACTGGCATCCCTTATCCGCTCCACCAAAGACCAACCACTTCCCCTAGACCTACCTGGTGTATACCAGGTCCCTTGCAGCTGTAAACTGTCCTACTTTGGCCAAACAGGCAGGACAGCAAATATCAGAATCTCAGAACACAAGGATTATATCCGATTTCACCAGTACAGCCACTCTGGGCTTGCAGACCACGCTCTGGATACTCGCCACAGAATAAGATGGAAGAAAGCCACAGTAATACACCGCAGCGAATTCAAGTATGAAAGACTATTCATGGAATCAGCCTCGGCCCTTAGGAACATGCCAAACCTCAACAAATTTGGATGCATGAGACTGCCCCAAATTTGGGAAACTTTCTTCAGCCCAAAGGCAAGAACTACCAATATAGCCCGCCAGGGGGCACCATCAGGACTTTAGGAAAACGCTAGCTTCCTAGCTTCAGTCTCATTTGCTGTTATTAGTACTTGTGTGCACGTGTCTTTGTAGTAAGTTCCCAAGAAGATGGCAACGTGACGTTCGCCGAAATATCGGAAAGTATATATTAAAGTTTATTTAATCTATATTTCTAGTATATGCTTTCAATTCCTTAAATATTAGTTATCATAAAGACAAATCACAAGAATTCTATTCGATATACTGCAAGTAAAAATGAATATGAAAGAATATCTCTTCTAAATGCAGATGGCATTAGGGTAACAGATGCAGAAGAGGTTGTTCAACTTTCAACTAATGAGTGGCTATTTTGTTAAATGCTGTCAACCTAGTGTATGCCATACCGAGATCACTGCTACCTCTTCAATGGATGAAGAAACTCAGGTGTATAAGGACGAGATATTAGAGCTGTGGCACAAACTGAATAAGAATTCAGCAATAGGTACTGATGGGGATATTGGCACATGTGTGTGTGTGTGTGTGCACGCTAAAAGAGTGTTCAGCTGAACTGGCTATTCCTTTGACCAGGCTATTTAATATGAGTCTCAGAACAGGGACGATTCCGCAGGAATGAAAGATAATTCCATTTCACAAGGATGGTACAATGACCGATGTATCCAACTATCGACCAATTAGTATCTCAGGAGTGGTGGTGAGTTTTGGAAAAACTGATTAGGGCTTGCATTCAGAAATGGGCTGAATCTCTGCTTTGCAATGAGCAACATGGGTTTACTAAGGAAATGTCATGTTCTAGCATCTTGCTCACATTCTATAACAATGTTACCAGTGAACTAGACAAGGAGGAATGGATACAGCATGATACTTTTGGATTTTGCTAAGGCTTTTGACAGCATACAACATGGTAGACTGTTGCATAAATTGGAGAATAGGGGTTTGGATTATAGAATATTAGCATGGATAAGAAGATGGCTGACTGACATATCAAAAAGTCGTATATGGGGGATGTGAGTTGGCGAGATTTAAGGTAACTAGTGGTGTACCACAAAGATCAGTGCTTGGTCCACTGTTATTCAATCTGTACATTGATGATATTGGGAAGGATTTGACAAGTGACATCCAGCTATTTATTATTATTACGGGCGACTCCAGGGAGTCCTTAGACTCATCGAGGGAGGCCCTAAACATCATGTCGACACAACTATACGACATTCTCACAGTATCTATCATACCTTGAACTCACTCACCATCATAGCACCCACAACAGACTCTGGCAGCTTATTCCACTCATTTAACACTCTAAAAATAAAGAAACCAGCTCTAACACCCTTGCTAACAACACTCTTACCCAGCTTCCATAGGTGTCCCCTACTTCTCCCACCACCTATCCTGATCTCAAAAATATCCTCTGAATTAATCCTATAGAAACCCTTCAGCAATATCAATGTCTCAATCATATCTCCCCTTTTCCACCTATCAACCAATTTCTGCAACCCACAAATCTTCAACCTGTTCTCATATGGTTCATTCCATAAACCTGCTATCATCTTGGTCACTCGTCTCTGGATCCTCTCCACCTCTTCCCCATCAAGAAGAAACCTAGGTGACCAAATCTGGGCACAGAAGTTGAGATGAAGTCTTATCAAGGCTCGGTACAGAGGTACAATAACTTGCTTGTCTCTGCTCGTCAAAGTATTTTTCAACAACCAAGTGAGTTGATGAGCTGATTTAGCTACTTTCGCAATGTGCCCCCTAAACTTCATCTCCCTATCCACCAACACTCCCAAGTCCCTGGCCTCATCAATCTCCTGGAGTACAGTTCCACCAATGTGGTATACTGCTGCTAATCTTTTCACCCCAAAATGCATAACCATACATTTTGTCACATTAAATTGATATCCATTCTCCTTAGCCCAGAACTCCAATCTATCCAAGTCATCCTGCAAGATTTTGATATCTTCTGCATTCACTATTGCCCTACCCAACTTTGCATCACCAGCGAACAAATGAACTGTTCCTCTTAGATCCTTCCCTATATTGTTAATGAACAAATTAAACAGCAGTGGTCCAAGAACAGAACCATGCAGCACACCACTAGTCACAGGCCGTCTTTTGGACTACTCCTGAATAAACTACTCTCTGATATCTCTCCATCAACCACCCACCTATCCATCTCACCAACCCTATATCCATTCCCATATGTTGTAGTTTATGGATTAGAATTCCATGTGCTATCCTGTCAAATGCCTTAGCCAGGTCCAGCAGTATCACTGTAAACCCATTACCCTTATCCAGTTCAGCTGTCACTGTGTTATAAAACTTGAGCAAGTTACTGAGGCATGATCTACCCTTCACAAAGCCATGCTGTCCCCCATACAGTATCTTATTTTCATCAATCCATTCCTGTATTTTTCCCTTGACTACTTTCTCCAAGACCTTGACAATGACTCCTGATATGCTGATCGGTCGGTAATTTGCAACAGTAGTCTTGGATCCTCCTTTATGCAGTGGAACTATTTTCCCCTCTTTCCACACCTTCGGGACTAAACCAGACCCGAGACTCAGATTAAACAATATAGTCAAGGGCACTGATAATTCTTTAGCTGCTTCACGTAAGACCCGTGCCGGTATACCATCCAATCCCACAGATGTATTCACATTAAGGTTCTGTAATAGACTATTCACCTCCACTTCATTCATCATAATTCCCATATAAACTAATGGTTCCTTCATTTTTTCAATGTCACCACCTGGATGATATACTCTTGCAAAGTGCTCACTCAGTAATTCCACTATATTGACTGATTCAGTGACCTCCTTACCATCGTCATTCCTTAAAATCATTTTTCCGTGTACGGTTTTTTTTTTGCTTGCAGCATACTGAAAGAACTGTTTGGGATTCTCTTTAGCTTGCATAGCTAGTTTCCTTTCATAATCTGTTTTTGCTTTTTTTTTTTTGCCACACTCGTTACCCTTCTGGCCTGCACTTTATACTGTTTGTATGCTTGCAGGTAATCTCTTTCTTTAAATTCCCTCCACAGGTGTTTCTTTTTTTGCAGCTCAATCTTAATGGTGTTATTCATCCATTTAACCCCTACTTGTTTTACTATTCGGACCCTAGGTATACAATCAGCCATAACCTCCTGTAAATGCTCTATCGACATCCAGCCCTTGCAGTTGTACATGCCATGGCACTGATCCAAGCAATCTCCTAAGCTTGTCAAACTTGCCAGCATGGTAATTCCACATATACCCTGTCTTAATCAAAACCACTATTTGCTGATAATGCAAAGATAGGTAGGTAGGGTAATCAGGAATGCTGCTGATATGCAGTACTTGTAGAATGATTTGAATAGGCTGGAATTGTGGGCATGGGAAAATGGATGTCAGTTCAAGGTCAGTAAATGTAAAGTCATTCACTTTGGTGTGATTAGATATCCAATGTTGTATTATATGGGTGGATTATACTAGAAGAAACTGATTAGGATAGAGATATTGGAGTGTTAGTAGATAGGAAGTTGAAGTTCAGAGGCTATGTATCAAAGATTGCAAATACAACTCAAAAGATAATTGCAATGCTGAAACAAACATTCACATGTAAAGATAAGGATGTCATTTTGCCTCTTTAGAAGGCCTTGATAAGACCTCACTTGGACTATTGTGCACAGGTCTGGTATCCTGGTTTCCATTGTGATTCTGATGAAGAGAGTGCAAAGGAGAATGTTAAAAATGTTATCAGGATTGTGGAATACAGATTATGAAGGCAGATTGCAAATTTCTAAACTGCAGAGACTAGAAAATAGGAGAAAGAGGGGTGATATGATTGAGACTTACAAACTTCTGAAAGGATCATACAGGATTTCAATTTATGGAGGGTGGGGAAAGGACAAGAGGCTTCCCTCTATGAGTTTGACTCTCTGGAGGTCTCTCTTAATAATAATAATAATAAAGACTAGCAAAGGAATAAAGTTAGTCCTGATTTTGACAACACATTCTAATGTGGAAAGAGCAAAGACATTAGCTGCTAAGAATGGTAGTCTTCTCCATGGTCATTTGCAATAATGCTGTAATGACTCACTACAAGTTTAACCACCTTACCGGCCATTATGGATCAAATACGCATACGCTTCGTATCCATCATATATTTCATTGTTATAACAATGGTATTACAATTTTAATAAGCACTTCGCATCCATGATAACGTGAACGTCTATAGACGTCTTGGCCGGTAGCGTGGTTAATCAATAAAATTCATCATTAAATTAAGGCCCAAACATTTGAATAAACAAATACCAAATATTTCTTCAGTGAAATTCTGAATCTATCAGCCTCCCATCCATTCTTCCATATTTTTTAAATGCTGCTGACATCTGCTCAACTGCATATTATGATAATCTTTTGGGTTCACATTTATATTAATATAACAGCCTAACAAGAACTTTTCCAGTATTTAACCAAGGTCTATATTTTAATCTCCAAATATGCACTTGCCCAGTTCAAATATCTTACAATGATGTAGCAGTTGATATTTTATAGCGATCTCTATATACCCCTAGCTTTTACTTCATCTTCACTAGTTTCTAACACTGCGATGATGTCATCCAGAAAATGCTTTCTGTAAAACCTCTTCCAGAACATTGATTCCTTGATCTAGAGAATGAATACAAGTAGTTATTAGGAATCCATCCAAGGTAGTTAATCTTTTTATCTCTACTGCAAGAAAATTGAAGATGCAAGGATGAGAAAATGTATTATCAAGAATATGATATTTATGGCTTTGGGAAAAATATTTAACACTTTAGCATAAAATTTCATAACTTCTGGATCAAAGTGATGATACCACCAGACTTTATGTCACCTGAGAACTAGGCATTTCCAGAGCTGTAGAAAAGGAAGAAACTTGTCTACCCAATCCTTAAGGAAGGCAGCCTCAGTTGATCTACAATTACCAATTTCAAATGATAGCTACTGTTTTCAATCTTTCTGTGTGGATAAAAAGATGATATGCCTCTTTGTCAGTAAATTTATCCAAATTCTTAGATTATTATTATTACATGACTCCTCCAGGGAGTCCAAAGACTCATCGAGAGAGGGCACCTACTCTACAACTTACTACTTTCCACCAACTACAACAAATCACAACTACAATGCCATCATCATCTACACTGACGCCATCTACCAACCACCACCACTAGTATGTTCACAGATTATCACAAACATCCATACCCATGGCGGGATTCGAACCCGCAACCTTTTTCTTTTATGCTTATTTTTCAGCACAATTTTTTTTCTTCTGTCATTATTAACAATAAAGAGAGCAGCAGATGAATTCAGACAATTCAGTAAGGAAATACTGTCAAGTTTTTCTTTTTACTATTATACATTATATATGTACTATGTATTTGTAGGCTTATATATAAAGTTTTTACCTTTATATCTCCACTCATTTGTGCTCTATTAACGTTCCCTTTCTTCTACTTCCTGCCTTGCCCTTAATTTCTATAGCACGTACGGTTGGCTTTATTTTTGATCGCCACCAGCTATGTTTTTATGATCTATCCAATCTCTCACACTCTACAGTCTAGCAAAAAATTTTTTTTTTGACTGCGCCAGTCAGACTGTATTTTCAAGAGTGAGAGATTAAAGTGTAGATTAATGACAATACAGGGACTCAAAACCTTAATCAGAGCCTTCTCATTATTTTATTGCATCATTATATCAGTCATCACAACTTACTTCTAGCAAGGTTTGCAGTTTTTTTGGAGATAGTGCATTGACAGATATCAGATCAGTGTGTTGTTTACAAGTTATTTATTATAACTGAGAAATGCATATACAGTCTAAATACCAAAAGAGATATAGCTACACTTTCCTAGTTTTTGCTAAATCTTGATTCTAGGTTTTTATAGGACTTAAACATTGCACTAATGTAAATTGAAGGATGCTCTCAGACAGTTCAAGGCTAACCTTCTGACATATTCTACACTACTAAAATAATAATGCATTACATATATTCACACAGCTACTTATTCCATGCCACAAGAGTACTAACTTATCACAGTTACTTATAGGTCTTCCTTCACAAACAGTTCTTTACACTCAGTGAAAGTTCCTTTAGGATGTCCTGTTCTTCTGTCTTGTTTATAGCATTGCTCCTATTCTTCAGGATGTCATGGCAATGGACTTCATCCTTTGTAATGGTTCGATGCAGACTGCAGGTGATGTTTCCCTCTCCTTTCCTTGGTTGTTGACGACTAAAAGTCTTCAATCGGGATAATGCCTGAGGATTTCTGGGACTACATCGGCAAGGTCTCTCTTTTGGTTCTCGGCTACAGGTGCCGGTGGTCGCAGGGAAGAGTAAGTGCTGAGAAACTGGGAACCCTTTTCCTACTCATGAGGTAGCTTAAAAATAATTGCATTTCCTTTGTCTTTCACCTTCACATGTTACACACTCACCCTCAGGCAAGTTGACGTCACTTTCAAGTGCTTTTTCTGAAGTCTTTGTTCTTGGTGCTCTCTGACCTTCACAAGTCACTGCAACTTTTTTCTTCAGGAACTTCCTTTTGTTCTTTATTAATCCAGACAACTTTTTTTTCTGACTCATTAATTAACAAAGAAAGTTTTCTTTTGTGCTGAGCACAATCGTTTACAAGCAATATCACAACTTTACAAATTTTGGACACCATCTGTCCAAAAAGAAACCGAACTTTTCAAAAAATAGAAGAAACTAGTGTCACAACCTGTTGTATCTTTTTATTGTCAAAAGCAGCAACCTTCATTAGTGTTGTGTCAACTGTTTATGACATTTGTTTCATTAGAAACCGAGTTATAGTGCTAAGAGTGACAGTGTGTTTGATGAACGGTCGGAAAATGAGTTTCAAACAGACAGCTGCGATTGACTGTTGTGTTAAACTTGGTAAACGTTTTACCAAAGCACATCAAGTGCTTCAAAAAGCATACGGTGATGAATGCTTATCCCGTACTCAAGTTTATGAGTGATTTAAGCGATTTCAAAGTGGTCGTGAGACACCTGAGGACGATGAAAAGCTGGGCCGTCCAAACACTGGACTGAGCGAAGTTAACATCCAAAAAGTGCATGATTTCATCAAAGAAAATCCAAAATCGTCAGATTGATTGAAGATGAATTGGGGATTCCAAAATCAACTGTGCACAACATTTTAACAGAGAAAGTTTGGGCCTTCATAAATTGAATTTGCGATTTGTTCCCCATAAGTTGACCGACAACCAAAATATGTATCTAATTGAACACTGCAAGGACCTCATTAAAACTACTCGTAAGGACTCAAACTTCCTTGAAACGATCGTTACTGGTGACGAAACATGGTGTTTTAAGTATGAGCCTGAAACAAAGCCTAGAGTATGGAGACCACCAGAAGAAGGGGCATCCGAAAAAAAGTTGCTTGCAGAAGTCAAAAGTAAAGACAATGCTGATTTATTTCTACAATTCCAAGGGCATTATTCACAAAGAATTCGTTCTGCTGGCCAAACGGTCAACGGTGAGTTTTATCTCGAAGTTTTGAAGCGATTGATAATGAGAATTCGTAGTGTACAGCATGAATATCGTAATGATCGACCATTCGTCAAACTGTCACTCTTGGCACTATAACTCAGCTTCTAATGAAACAAATGTCATAAATAACTGACACAACACTAATGAAGGTTGCCACTTTTGACAACAGGTGGTGCCACTAGTTTCTTCTATTTTCGAAAAGTTCGGTTTCTTTTTGGACAGAGGGTGTATTATAAACTATTATCACATATACATTTTATATCAATTTTATATTACATTTTATGTATTTTCCTGATTTAAAACCCTTGTAAAATCAAGCATGATAAGTTATAGAATTACTTATCGTGCAAAATTTTACAATACATCCTATTTTAACAATATTTGTTTTAACTATACAACTGACTCTCACTATAGGAAACACAATTATAATTTGGAGTAGCACTGTGCCTACTGGGATCTGGTTCTGAGTTGTCAGAACCAGATCTCGATAGATACAATGCTGCTCCAAAAGAAAGCCACTACAGCAAATTGCACAACAAACTATTTGAGTGGAACAGTTTATGTTGTATAATTAAAGTACAGTCAATTCATACAAGTTTGTATCAGCTGACTGTACTATACAGATAAACAGATCTTATTAATTATAGGTCAACCATTCAAAATCCCTTGATAATCTTTGTAAAAATGCAGCATTAAATGGTTGACAGCCAACAGTAATAAAACTATAAATTATATATTTGGTTTAATCCTTCATCGAAGTGTAAGCAAACAAAGTTTGAACTTGAAGTATCTTCAGGACTGGGGCAACTCGTGGCAAAGGTGGACTGACTTCCCATCACTTGCCTTAGTATCCCATAATGCAAAACACATCTCCTTGCGGACATATATAATGCTATGCATTATGGGAAGGGCCACTACCCAGACCAGTTTCGACCTTTACTGAGGTCTCTTCAGTGGGAGCCAGACCTGGTAATTTAAAATGGATATCTTTGTAAAAATACTACATAAGTTTATTATTATTAATCTTCAATCAATGAAAGATAATGCAATTTTGATAAGAAAAGCTGAAATTAGATACATAAAAAAATTTCCTAGTAATTATGTTAGCTACTATAACAAAGTAGCTATGTAACTTTATTATACTTAATTTTCAGTCAAGAGCTTTTCAAAAAGGATTTCTCAGTTGAAATAGCAGAGCAAAATAATCATGAAATATTTTGAATTTGTACAGATGATATCAATTTAAGAGATTTACTGATATTTACCAATGTTACTATTGGTCCTTTTCGTTTTTCTGCCAGCTTGCCAAAAGAGTATGGCATAAATCCTCTGTAAATATGACCTACTCTGGAACAAGGAACCCATTCAATGCTGCCCCCACATTGCCATATCTGCAAGCAAATGATAATATGCAAATCTGCAATTTTCATTAAAAATATAAATATTTATGTAATAGTGATTTACAATCATGTTATGCACCTTCTATTAATAATACTAGAAATATACATTATAACATTAATTATTCAGAAACAACTTTCATATAAATTTCTATTCTGAAGTTGATCCAAAGTATGAACAGTCTGTGGTGCTGACAGATATTTTTCTCTCTACAGAATAAAAGATGGAATGCAAAATGCTAAATATAGAAAATCCTACTTGACTAATTTAAAATTAGCAGTAATAATTATTTAATAAGTTTTAAGGGTCAAAGCTTAAAATAACTGAGAGGAGACCTCCACATAGTCTTTTAAGAAATATCGAGAATTGAGTAAGGTTTGGATTTAATGGACAATCCTCACCTTCTTGCAGTTCACCTTGTTAGTAATAATCTAACAAGGTGAACTTGTTAGATTATTATGGATAATGAACAAAAGGATAGGTGCAAAGTTGAGATTTGGCAGACCAAATTGTATTCTATATCAGCTTAAACCAAAAGACAACGATAGTAAAATAAGATGAAATGCCATGCCAGCTAAGGCACAGCCTGATTAAAGGTCACTACTGTTTTCATCAAGGAAGTAGAATAAACAGTAAAAATCAAGCTAAAGGAGCAAACTCCAACTCAACATTAGCAGAATTCAAGATAGGTGCAATCAATGTAAGAAGCATCAATGGAAAAGAAATGGAACTGGCAGAATTACAGAAGTACCAATGATAGGTTGACATAATTGCTGTTAACAAAACAAAACAGATGAGATTCTTCTAAAGAGCAATACTCAGGGAAAGGGGGAGCATTCAACACAAAATACAAGAATAATTTTCAATGGCAGGCAATTTCAAACTGATATGGGCAAACATCAAAATGGAGAAGTGAACAGTGAGACTTATTTTGCATATAAGAGTCCTACAGAAAGTTCTACTAAGGAAGAAGTGGAGGAATTTTGCATCAAAAGAAAGGGAAGCTGATATAAAGAAAAAGTTAGTCCTTGATGGAGATCTAAACAGCAGAGCAGGAAATGCATACCAGACATACAGAAATATGTTGGGAAAATTAAGAGAAAAAAAAAAAAAAATCAAAGCTAATAATAAGTACCTGCTGGATTTCTGCACAGCAGATGGACTAGTCTTCAAATCTTTATGTTCAGATATGTCCATATCTGAACATAAAGATGGACATGTATTCACACGAAGAGAAGATACTAGAAATAAAGCCTCGCTATTATGTTTGATAGCAATAACTTCCTACTTGTTCAGAACACAAGAAGTATACACGAGATTTGAAATAGGAAGTAACTGGTAATTAGTTTACGGAATTAACAACACATAAAGTATATTAATTAAAGGAAGCTATTCATTAAAGTTACCTTTAATTAATATACTTTATATGCATTGTTAATTCCGTAAACTAATTACCAGTTATGTCTGACCAACGTATAAGCCTTGCTACTAGAATTGAAATAGGAAGTGATCACCATTTAGTTTTGAGCAAGATAAAAATGCATTTCTTATTGAAAAGACACACACAGTTTAAAAAAAAAAAATCAAAGTCAAAAGCTTTCATAGGTGAACTGTAGAGACTCAAGTATACAAACATGAATCAAACTTTGAAGACTTGGTGGCAAACTAGAAAATACTGACTGATTCAGAGAGAGAGAGAACTATTAAAACTTCATTGTAAACTCAGAAAATTAAAACAGATAGCCATTGAAAAGAAGAGGAAAGCATATTTAATGTTTCTGGTAAGTCAGCACATGTTGTGAGAGAATATGGAGATAAATATAAGAAGCAAACAATGTATAAAGTAGCTAAACAAAAGTCAGGAAAACTTTGGTAGGAAAAACATTTGACCAAAAATTTGATCAAATTTAACTAATGATAAGTTCAGTATGAGAGAGAACATGAAAGGATTGTTGGAAGAGGCAAGAGTGAAAAGTGAGAAAGTGAAAATTGTTAATTTTATTACCTAGATATGATAGAAATGAATTAAGAAGTGCTATGATGGCAACCAATTTGATAAAAGACTGTGTAGAAGGAATGAATGCGAGTTTTTGGAGGTGGAGAGTGAATTTGAGGGAAGAATCGATTTGTATAAGAGGAACTACCTACACTTGAATGTGTCTGGAGAAATTATTAATTGATATGAGAGCTAATAAAGTGTTAATAGATAAATAAGTAACCCATTTGTGTTGACTACTGATCTGGGTTTACCCACACCTATAGGTTTAAACTTAGAGGTGATATGTTATTGCTCCAACAAATTTCCTCACTTGCCTAACTGTCTTAGGAGCATTAAATGAGTCAAGAGCATATGCATTTTCCTTATCTGGTCTTATTCCATTACAATCAATAATATGCCCAAGATACAAAACCTCACTCAAGAAAAATGGGGCTCTTTGAAGTTTTCAACTTTAAATTAGCTTGATGCAACTTAGAGATAACTGATTTAAATAACCTGCAATGACTTGATGTGAACCTTAATGTGAATATATCTGTGGGATTGGATGGTATACCAGCACGGGTCTTGCATGAAGTGGCTAAAGAATTATAAGTGCCCTTGACCATGTTGTTTAATCTGAGTCTCGGGTCTGGTTTAGTCCCAAAGGTGTGGAAAGAGGGGAAAATAGTTCCACTGCATAAAGGAGGATCCAAGATTACGGTTGCAAATTACCGACCGATCAGCATATCAGGAGTCGTTGTCAAGGTCTTGGAGAAAGTAGTCAAGGGAAAAATACAGGAATGGATTGATGAAAATAAGATACTGTATGGGGGACAGCATGGCTTTGTGAAGGGTAGATCATGCCTCAGTAACTTGCTCAAATTTTATAACACAGTGACGGCTGAACTGGATAAGGGTAATGGGTTTACAGTGATACTGCTGGACCTGGCTAAGGCATTTGACAGGATAGCACATGGAATTCTAATCCGTAAACGACAACATATGGGAATGGATATAGGGTTGGTGAGATGGATAGGTGGGTGGTTGATGGAGAGATATCAGAGAGTAGTTTATTCAGGAGTAGTCCAAAAGACAGCCTGTGACTAGTGGTGTGCTGCAGAGTTCTCTTCTTGGACCACTGCTGTTTAATTTGTTCATTAACGATATAGGGAAGGATCTAAGAGGAACAGTTCATTTGTTCGCTGATGATGCAAAGTTGGGTAGGGCAATAGTGAATGCAGAAGATGTCAAAATCTTGCAGGATGACTTGGATAGATTGGAGTTCTGGGCTAAGGAGAATGGATATCAATTTAATGTGACAAAATGTATGGTTATGCATTTTGGGGTGAAAAGATTAGCAGCAGTATACCACATTGGTGGAACTGTACTCCAGGAGATTGATAAGGCCAGAGACATGGGAGTGTTGGTGGATAGGGAGATGAAGTTTAGGGGGGCACATTGCAAAAGTAGCTAAATCAGCTCATCAACTCACTTGGTTTGTTTCACAAGCAAGTTTGAAAAATACTTTGATGAGCAGAGACAAGCAAGTTTGAAAAATACTTTGACGAGCAGAGACAAGCAAGTTATTGTACCTCTATACCGAGCCTTGATAAGACCTCATCTCAACTACTGTGCCCAGATTTGGTCACCTAGGTTTCTTCTTGATGGGGTGGAGAGGATCCAGAGGTGAGTGACCAAGATGATGGCAGGGCAATGGAATGAACCATATGAGAACAGGTTGACGATTTGTGAGTTGCAGAAATTAGTTGATAGGCAGAAAAAGGGAGATATGATTGAGACATTCAAATTGTTAAAGGGTTTCTATAGGATTAATTCAGAGGATATTTTTGAGATCAGGATAGGTGGTGGGAGAACTAGGGGACACCTATGGAAGTTGGGCAAGAGTGTGGTTAGCAGGGGTGTTAGAGCTGGGTTCTTTACTTTTAGAGTGGTAAATGAGTGGAATAAGCTGCCAGAGTCTGTTGTGGGTGCTATGATGGTGAGTGAGTTCAAGGCAAGGTATGATAGATACTGTGAGAATGTCATATAGTTGTGTGGACATGATGTTTAGGGCCTCCCTTGATGAGTCTAAGGACTCCCTGGAGTCGCCCGTAATAATAGTAATAAACTGCAGATTCTCAGGTGGTATACTGTCTGATACTGCTTCACAAAAATTAGGTTATTTGAATTAAACTTAACTGTATGCTTGACCACATTTGTTTCTGACAAATTTAACATCCCAAGTAAAAGAATGTCCCAAATGTCTTAAATGACTTCCTTACAAATTTTTAAACAGAAGACTTATCTTCCTTAGAAGAAATATCAGGTCATCCCAAAAGTAATGTCATTTTTTATACTGTACTTGTTCAAATGTGTCTCAGCTTGTCTAAACATGAATTTTTTAAGGTTTATAAGTACTGCTAAGCTTAGATGGCCTCATCTAAGGAATCCCACCTTGCAAGAATATCATACATAAGTTATTGTTTAAATAACCCTTTATTACTATGGTCACTGAAGAGCACATTAAGCACATCATGCTTTATGAGTTTAAAAAAGGAAACAATGCTGCTAACACTGTAAAAAATGTGCAAGAAGCATATGGCAATAATGTTATGAATGTGCCAAAGTGCCAGCAGTGGTTCCAAAAATTTCGAGAAGGGGACTTTAGCTTGAAAGGCTCCCCTTGCTCTGGGTGCCGTGTCTCTCTCGATAATGATATGCTGGAAGTCAGTACTGCAAGAAATGCCAATGCATCTGTTGAAGGTTTAGTGCAAAACTGTTGAAGATTTAGTAGAAGGTCTAATTCATTATCATTGATAATCCAATGCTATTTGCAAGAACTTGGAATAGTGCCTAAGCTCAGCAAGTGAGTTCCTCACAAACTGATGAACAACAATCAAAGAGAGTGCACTGGTCTTCATTCTCGACAGGTTCAATCTCTGTTTCTGAGTTGTGTAATCACTGCTGATGAAAACTGGATACCTTACAGAATGTTAAGCACCAAAGGCAGTGAGTTCATTCAGAAGAACAGGTTTCCTCAGCTAAAACAAGACCTTCACCCTCAGAAGGTTTTGCTGGGATATGGCTGAATATTATACACTTTGAACTTTTGCCACAAAATCAAACATTCACAGTTGAAGTATACTGTGAACAATTCAATTGATTGAATGAAAAACTGAAGGAAAAGAGGCGTTCTCTGGTCAATCAAAAGGATGTTTTTCACCATGATAACACATGCCCTCATAGTGCAAGAATCACCTGTACCAAGATTGAGGAACTTGGCTGGGAAAAGCTTCCACATCCTCCATATTCTCCTGTTCTTGCATCTTCAGATTGTGGATCCAGACAGTCTCTGACAGCTCTGGAACTGGGACCCCTTCTGCTTGCTTCAGTCCCTTTTTATTAGACTTCCTCTGAGACCTCACATGAAGTTTGGCAATCCCCCAAAGAATCGGTATGAGTCTTTCATCTTAAGTTTCAAGTTTGGCACACCTTTTGTTCTCCTCCACTTTCTTTTGATTGTAAGTTGCCAGCCATCGGAAAGTTGTTTGAACTCTTTCTGACTGACTTCGGAGCTGTTTACACTTAGAGCCTGCAAGCCTTTCTCATACATACAAGTTTCAATAATAATCTTTCTAATGCCGCCATATACAGCTTCGACAACAAAAACATTGCCTTTGTTTTTAACACTCTAACATATTCTTATTAAAGCAGTATATACAGTTAGCTTCAAAAGAGTTATTTACAAAAACATCTAATACAAACTATACCGAAACAAACAAAGTTTATTTTTTTACAATATTCACATGGGACTTAACCTAAGTAAAAAATCGATGTAATGTGCTTTGGAATATTTAATATTTAAGCTACAATCGAGTTTTTACACTTTGCTTATAATCGTATTCACTCGGCTCGCTGTTTGACTTCCACTGATCCAAATTAATTCATTTACCCAGACTTATAAGAAAATTACTGATTTGACAATTTTAATGAAAACTAAATAAACAATAACAATACACTTAAAGCAAATTAAAAATAACACCAAATAATGATAAGTAAAATATTGTTTTCAGTTTTAATTAAATTTGTAAGTAAGGAGGAATACACAAGAGATCGACCAAAAAACGATCGACGGGTTGAACACTCCTGCTATATGGTAAGAAAGGCCAAATCAAATTATGAAAGAAAATTAGCTAAGCAGACCTTATTAGCCTTCTTAGCTAATTTTCAAGGCCATTAAATTCTGCAAAAGAACACTAAGGGAAATAGTACATTACGGTAAATGGGGGGTATGCACTAGATTAAACCTTCTTTCTTTCTTTTTATTATGACTACTTAATAATTCACTAAATAAAAAAATACATGGTGGAATGTTGTTACTAGCAATCAACCAAGTTGGTTAATTAATAGTGATAACAAAATACATTACCAAATAAAAATGATGGATCTGGCTCCCACTGATGAGACCTCAATATAGGGTCAGGCATAGGTAGTGATCTTCCCCTAGTGCATAGTATTATTTATGCACTTCCAAAAGAACTGGGGTAAGGTGGTACAACACCAGGCAACTCCTTGCAAAGGTGGAGCAAGCTACCAACACTCCTATCTCAGTATCTCCCATAACGCAAAACACATCTCCTTGCGGATATGTCTAATGTTATGCCCAAGTGGAGATACTAGGCAGAAGCATTAGCAGGTCATCTCTACCTATAGGAGTTGCCAAATGGTGTGCCACCCTTTTTTAAAAAATTACTCTGGATTTAGAGAAAGATGTTGAAAGTTTATTTCTCATATGCATGCAAGAGTATGGTGCACTGGCACCTTTTGTTAACAGTGACATGTTTACTTAGTATGGTACAAGTTGATTAATTTTAATGGTATAGATGAGAACACAGACTGATAATAAAATAACTATTTCTTAACTTATTTTGGAGCACAAAAACAGTTTTTCACAGTGCACGAGACAACAACAATTCAGTATAACAATGGGACTAGTTTGAACAATTGCAATGTACAACACAAAGACTAAAGTCTTAATTAGGTGCCATCTATGTTTAAGGTACTACAGTTGTTACACAAACTGAATAAGAATTTGGCAACAGGGACTGATGGGATATCAGCACAGATGCTAAAAGAATGTTCACAACTGAACTGGTTGCTCCTTTGACCAGGTTTTATAATTTGAGTCTCAGAACAGGGAAGATTTCACAGTAGTGGAAAGAACATATGATAATCCCACTGCACAAGTATAGTGCAGTGTGACTAACTATCAACCTATCAGTATTTCTGGAGTGGTGGTGAAAATTTTGGAAAAGTTGTTAAAAGCTCACATATAGAAACAGGTTGACAGAGAATCTAGACTTTGCAATGAACAGCATGGATTTACTAAGGGAAGGTGATTTCTTTCTCTCAGGGTTACACGGTGATCAGCATTCATTGTGTAAAAATTATGGAGACTAAAACACACTTTAGAGTAATTACTTTACTTACAACTAAGAAAAATAACCTTCAGCATTTTGACTTCTATATCAAAGTTATCATCAGGAATACAAATATATTAACAAAAACAAAAGCTATATCACAATACACATAAATTAGCTACATCATAACTGTGCTGTTAACTGCTGACACTAGCTTGATTTCTGGTGTGGAAAAAGTAAAATTAAAAAATAAAATATCACAGAAAATGTATTTGCTTGGTTATAAATTAAATTAAGCTTGCCAATAAATTATATTATTGTTTAAAATGTGTGTATATGGGAAATATATATACTGATGAGGTCTCAATAAAAGTCGAAACCGATCTGAGTAGTAGCCCTATCCATAATTCATAGTATTAAACTCGTCCAAAAGGAGATGCTTTGCATTGTGGGATCCTAAGGCAAATAATGTGAAGTCATTAACCTCTATATATAAGGAGCCTAGTCACGAAGATACTTCATGTGCAAACTTTGTTTGCTTACACTTGGAGCATAGCACAGAGCAGAAGTGGTGTTGCATGTGTTCTATAGATAAGTCTTTTATTTTAGTGAATATTAGTAATTATTTTTGGTTATATCTTATTTATTTTAGATTGTATTGTTGAGCATGTTTGTTCGCAAAATTTAACACAGGATAACGTTTAGAAAGCATTTTTATATGGAACCAATGAATACATGTTCTATGTATTCATTTACAAAAGTGAATGGGTTGTGGTATGAAAGCGAGAATGGAAAGAAAGAGAGAGAGTTTGTCGTAAATGTTTCATGCAGTGTAAGAAACGAGAGTTGTGTGGAAAGCGGGAAAATGAAGGGATGAATATTAACGGTGTAAAGAAAGATAGCAAAAGTGATCTGGTGAATGCAGAAGTAGTAAATGGTAGTGTGCAAAATGAAGGCATGAAAAAAATGGCTGAAAGTAATGTAGGTGATGAAGTGACAGTAAGGAGTGAAATAGTGCATTTACATTGTGTCCTTCACAGGACAAAATGGGAGATAGAGTGACACTAGTGGAATGATTGTTGTATGGTACAGCAGGTGGGAGATTGAAAGAAAAGGTGAATTCAAAAAGTATGAAAGTGCAAGAAACTGGAAATAAGGAGAAGGTATTATATAAAAATTCAATGATAACAAGTGTACTTAATGAGCAAGTGATAAAAGAATGTTTCCCAAGTGCAAAAATCAAGGATGTTAATGAGGCTATTAATTTTCAGAAAGGAGAAGTGAAAGAGATGATTGTTATGGCAGGACAAATATGCAGTGAGTGGAGATATGAAAGAGTTGCAATGAAAGCAAAAATGAAGAGTACAGAAGTAAAAATTGTGAGTCTATTGCTATGGAATGACAGGACAAAGTTAAGAAGAAGGGCCATGATTGCTAATGAGTCAATGAGAATGTTGTGCAAGTGGAATGGAATTTATTGATGTATGGAGTGAAATGACATGACAAAGTTAAGAAGAAGGGCCATGATTGCTAATGAGTCAATGAGAAGGTTGTGCAAGTGGAATGGGATGGGGTTTATTGATGCAGAGTGAATTTGAAGGACAAATGACTTATATACAGGGTGTTCGGGATAAATTTGACATATTTATAATTAATTATATTTTTTCGTAAGTTACATGTATTAACACACACTTCTCTTCATTTAAAAGTTTGGACCCTTCTTCATTCATATACAAGATGTCAGAAAGGATGGATAGCTGGAACCCACCTGAATCATGGAAGAGAATAACTTGTATCATGATGATTCGTGCCCGCCATCAAAATAAGGATATTACGACTGCTGCCCAATGCTCCCTGAATACAGTAAAAACAATCAGGCATGAACTAGAGACTTGCAATGGTGACTACGAGGATGTAGCAAGAAGAAAGATCCCTAGCAGACAATCTGATTGCGTTCGTACAGCAGAATTCCTCGCAAATCTGCAGGAACAGGTGTTGAAGAACCCTGGCATTGGAATTCGGGCTTTGTTCGTGAAGTTGCTAACTGTAGTCAAGCCCTGGATAACAAGGGTAGCCAATGGTAGGCCGTATGTATGGCAGCAGGATTCGGCCCCTTGCCACACCTCTGGGAAAAGTCAAAAATGGTTGTCTGAAAATTTCTACGACTTCACCAGTCCAAATGTTTGGCCTCCAAACTCCCCAGACCTTAACCCCATGGATTATTTTGTATGGGGCGCAGTTGAAAAAGACACCAATCGCACTTCCAGTAATACAAAAGCCCAGTTAATGGATAAAATTAAAACAGTTTTTGCGGCCCTTCCCAGGGAGACTGTAGCATCAGCTTGTTCGAGGTTCCGAAGCAGAATTGAAGCTGTGATCGATGCTAATGGTGGTTATTTTGAGTAAATCTTGTTGATAGTATTGTAATTAACTCTGCCTGTAATGTTTTTTTGTCAATTCATTAAATTTAATAGATACAAAGAAGATTTTCTTTTTCCTTACGAAACTGTCAAATTTATCCTGAACACCCTGTATGTCTCACATGGACTATATTTAAATGGTTTTGAAGATGTTTGAAAAAAGTGTTGATTAGTGAGAATTTGAAAGTGCAAAACAAGAAAAACTAGAGTTATTAGGGAGGATGCAATCAGGCATCCTCCCTAATGATTAATGAAAATCTGTACAGAAATGATTATGCAATGTTGAATGTGATTTCACAGGTTTCTAATATGAATGGTTGGTAACAGGATTACACGACGGTAATTGTGGGTACAAGAGGATGTTGAAATGCATGTACAAAAATGCCAGAAGTATCAAGAATTAGAGAGAAGAGATTTTGGCATTGGTCAGTTCAACTTAACCAAAAATTATAGGCATCAGTGAGACCTGGTTGACAGAAAATGATATAGTTACAGGGATAGAATGTAAATGGTATTGTATTTTCAGGGAGGATAGAGAGAATAGGACAGGAGGTGAGGTATTGCTGATGACAGCTGAAGAATTACAACCACCAAAATTGTAAGTTGAAGAGGATTTCAGGTCTAGAGGAGATGTTTCATTTAAGGTTGTCTGGCATAAGATAGAGGTCAATTGGATAAAATATATTGTTAGTGCTATAGACTGGGGTCCACAGGAAGATGTAGTTGCCATGAATCGGCAGATTAACTCAATGAGTGCAGGCCGAACAATTATTATGAGAGTCTATAGTCAACAGGATATAGATTAGAGGGAGAAAAGGGGAGTATGATAGGATGGAAGTGGAATTTACATAGTTGCTAAGGGATAATTACCTGAAACAACATGTTATAGAGGGTACCAGGAGTTTGAGAGTGTTTCATCTGATAATAGCATCAGAAGATAATCCATAACCAGGGTAGACACTCTACCTCCAATTGGAGAGAGTGACCATGCAGTCTTGTTCTTGGAAGTTGCCAAACATATGGCATTCCTGTCACTTATGTTGAACTATAAAGCTGATAATTATGACAGACTTAGTAGTCAATCTTGAAGCAGTGCCATGATTTTAGAAGCTACAATAGCATCTAAAATGTCAGTAGTGCATGAGAAATGGTCATGTAACTGTTTGAGAGAAGCAGTATCAGACTGCATACCCAAGTTCAGGATGATAAACCCAAGTGGGAATTAAGTGGATGAATAGATATATATAGAAATACCTGCAAAAAAAGAAAACGCTGTGGAGGGAATATAAAGAAAAAGGTGATCAGCACACTCACATGAGCCATACAAAGTGCAAGCAAAAAGGATGACTGGTATGGTAAGAAAGACTAAATCAAATTATGAAAGAAGATTAGCTAAGCAAGTCATAATAAACCCAAAAGTTTTTTTTTTTTTTTTGTTATGTAGCAAGTAAGAGGAGAAATGACTACAGTAGGACGACTTTCAACAATGCTCATGGTAAGAAGGTGATAGATGCAAAAGAAATAGTTGAGTTGCCGAGTGATCATTTTGCAAGGATGTATCATCCAGGCAAGATTTTGTAGTTGCTGAGGTCACAGAGACACACCAAAATTGAGGTAGATGAACAGGAGGTGGTCAGCATATTGAAAAATATCAATGTGAACACAGCAGTAGGACTGGACGGCATATAAACCTATGCACTACGTGTATGTGCAAAAGAGCTGGCATTACCTCTCATGAAGTTGTTCTGTGTTGGTAACACAGGCCTCACAAGGAAGGAAATTCCTTGTATTGTTAATGGTGTGAAACCATACGGAAGATTGGCAGGGCCGAATTTTAAAGGCTCAGCTCTTGACAGGGTTCCGGGAGGGTGGAAAAGGATAAGCTTGTATAATAGGTAGCTCCAAGACAGAGGTAGCAAACTATAGAACCAATTAATATATCAGGAGTGGTAGTTCAAGTATTGGAAAAGTTAGTTAAAGGTAAAATCCAACCTGGTAGATAGGGATTCAATATTCTATAGTGGGCAGCATGGCTTTGTAAAGGGTAGGTCATGTCTTAACAATTTATTCCTATTTTATATGAAAATGACAGCAGAACTAGATAAAGAAATGGTTACACTATGATGCTGCTGGACTTTGCAAGGCATATGACAGTGGTATTGCATGTGTTCTATAGATGTCTTTTATTTTAGTGGATATTAGTAATTATTTTTGAACACCACATGGAAAACTATTATAAAAGCTGGAGCAATGGGAATAGATATGAAGCTAGTAGCATGGATGGGGAAAGATGGATGGCAGACAGACACCAGAGAGTAGTATATGGTGAAGTGAAATCTAGGAGAATGAGGGTGGCTATTGGAGTACTCAGGATTCTGTGCTAGGGCCACTAACTCTTTAATTTGTATATCAATGATATAGGAAAATATTTAAAGGGGGAGGAATTCAATTGTTGTTGATCATGCAAAAATGCAGACAGTAATAGCTGATAAAGCTGATGTAGATATCCTGCAGGATGATTTAAATAAATTGACACTGTGGATAAAGGATAATAATAGCCAATTTAATGTTACAAAACATAAAGTTATGCACTTTGGGTTGAAAAAGTTGCATATGGTGTATCATATCGATGGTACTGGATTGCAGGAAACTGATGAGGCTAGTGACCTGGGCTAATGGTGGAAAAAGTTAATGTACAGAGGGCATATTGCAAAAGTTGGTAAAACAGCTCAAAGGATTACTTGAATGTTGAAAAACATGCTAACAACTAAAGATAGGGAAGCTATTATTCCTCTTTGCAAGGTTGATTTGGCCACATGTTGACTAATGTGCACAGATTTGGTCACCAACATTTCTTGGAGACCAGGAGGTGGCAGAGAAGATTCAGAGACGAGTGACTAAGCTGGTGACAGGTATGCAGAATGCTCCTTATGAGCATAGGTTAAAGGTGTGAGAGTTAGAAAGTTTAGTTGATAGGTGGAAAAGAGACAACATGATAGAAACTTTTAAGATAGCAAATGGGTTTTATAAAATGAATGCAAAGGAAAATTTTCAATATATGACAAATAGAGAACTAAGGAATCATCTGTGGAAGTTGTGTAAGGGTGTGGTTAGTAGGAATGTACAGACTAGATTTTTTTTGCATAGAGAGTGGTGAATGAGCAGAATGTATTTCCAGAATTAGTTGTAAGCTCCCTGACAGTGGATGAATTTAAGTAGAGATATGATTGGTTTTGTGTGTATAATAGTTAGTTTGGGCCTCCCACAATGAGTCTCCATAGAAATACCATATAATGATAATAATACTAATCAAGGATTAGACAAGAATACAATTTCTAGGCAAGTTGAAAAAAATATTTCTATATAGAAAATAAATTAGTAAAATTATAATAATTTTATTTAATATTTTTTAAAAATTTTACTCTTCCCCTAACCAGAGGTCAGGCTAGTGTAAATGGTTAACAAAGCAGTTATGCTATTGCCTCCCTCAATTAGTCTGACTCCTTGGAAGTGTTTCTTAATAATAAATGTTCAAATATGTAGGTATAAAAGTTTTATAGCTGCACTGAATAATTTAAGAGCTCAGAGAGAAGTTAAATTCTGGATTACTGAGGTAGAGCTCTCATAGTTAGCATCCATCTATAAAATAGATAAAAATCTACTGAGTGTTCCAAGTAAGATTTATACATGTGGTTGAGAAGCAATTAAACTATCAAACTATCTATCTGTACCTCTTTCAGTTCTATCTGCTGACACTGTTGAGAAATATAATAAGGATCACTATTTAAATTTTGTAGTTCTGGAAAAGGCATACATAATAAGGTGTCAAGAAAAAAGCTGTTCAAAACAATTATACAGTGTGAGTGGACATTATATTAAACAATACACAGTCTGTATTTGAGTTGTAAGTCAGCAGTTAGAACTGAAAGAGATTAAGATAGTAGGATGTAAAATCAGGTGTGAGACAGGAGAGCATATTATCTCAACTGTTAATTATCACCTATTAAAAATCTTCAAACATTCCCCAGACACTGAATTCATGAGTTAAGTTGGAAGCGTAAGGCATCCACTTAACGGGACCCTGTCTGCAATCCAATCTCGTGGCAAAACATTAAGCAAGTTGCATACTTTGGCAGACCTGGCTGCACTAATTAGCTGTAAGCTCCCTTGGGAGGGGGACTCAACACATCCTAAGATTGATGGATGAGTAGGAATGATGTGGCAACATAGTGAGATGATCTGTCATGCATGAAAATTGATGAATTATATTCTTGTCAGCTTTCCAGTACTGGGAAACAGTAAGATTCCAACATGTCACAGTAATTTTCTCCCATAACTGTGTCCTCAAAAAAAAGTATGGTCCAATCAATGCTTCAACAACTATCAACACCCAAGACAAATATTCCTGGTTGGTTTAGTTTTGTTCTTATGTAATACTGGGTTGTCTAAGGAGTAATAAATACAACTGCGCTAGATGACTTTGCCATTAAATTAAATGGCAGCTTCAATGCACCATATGATCTTATTCATTAATTCTGGATTTTCTTTATGCTGCTTAATGAAGAATTCACACATTTAGAGTGTTCTATCTACATCATCTCCCACAAGACTGCAGATCAAGCAAGACTGACAAATTTTAAATCCCTGAGCATCTAATATTGTTCTTCAAGAATTCCCTAAGATATCCAAATTCAGCATTCAAGCATTTTGCACTTTGTGTCAGAGCAGCAGCCACAATTTCAGCAGTTTGGACAGAATGTGGTCTTCCTGAATGTGGCAAAGCAGCAATATTCCATATTCATGAAACCTATCTCTCAATTAATAGGCTATTTCCCTGTGTTGTGTATTTTCTCTATATTCTTCTTCTTCCCACATTTCTTTTACATTTTCAGCATTTGTTTTCCAATAATTTTCAATGTTGAAAAACTTTTTAAGTTGTTATAAGCATATTGATTCTTCTTCTTCTGCAGCTTCTCCCACTTAAGTGGGGTCACTGTTGATAATGAGTCTCCTCCACACCTTCCTGTCTTGGGCTGTCACCACATCCAAGTTCTTCATCCTCAAGTACTCTTCTACCAGCTCCCTCCATCTCTTCTTGGGCACCCACGCTTCTGCCTTCCTTGCACATCCATCTGCATGACCCTTCTTCCCACATATTCATCCTCCCTCCTCATCACATGACCAAACCATCTCAACTTACCTCCTGTATTTTCGCTCCTAAGTTCATAACTTTCGCTGTTCCCCTAACATAGTCATTTCTCAGATGATCCTTTCCGGTCACACTGCACAACCTAAGCATTCTCATCTCTGCTACTTCCATCCTGCTGATGTTATTTTTCCTCAGGGCCACAGTTTCTATAGCATGTGTCATAGCTGGCCTCACTACTGTCCTATAGATTTTGCCTTTCAGATTGATTGGCACCCTCTTATCACATAACACTCCAGCCATCTCCTTCCAGTTCCTCCAACCCGCTTGTATCCTGCATCCCACTTCCTTCTCAGCTCCTCCATCTTCTTCCACTGTTGAACTTAAGTATCTAAAGTCTCTCACCTTCCTGATGACATTTCCTTCCAACTCTAGATCTGTCTCCTGTCTGCCGCCCACTGTGCAACACATACTCTGTCTTACTTCTGCTCAGTCTCATACCTCTCTCTTCCAGTACTTTTCTCCATCTTTCCAGTTTAGTTCCCGCTTCTTCTCTTGAATCTACACACAGCAAGATGTCATCTGCATACAACATTGTCCAAGGCGCATCTTCTCTCACCTCCTCTGTTACCACCTCCATCACAATATTAAACAGAAACGGACTTAATGCTGACCCATGATGCAAGCCAACTGTTACTTGAAAACTTTCTGTCTGTCCCAGACAGGTCCGAACACATGTCTTCACATTTCTGTACATTTCCCGCAACAACCTGACATATTTCTCTGGCACCTTCTTCTCCCTCAGACACCTCCAGCCTTCTTGCCTTGGCACTCTGAAATAATCAATATAAGTATATTGATTATTTCAGAATTATTTATTTTCATATCTGAAATATATAACCCTAAGTACAACATAAATAAAGAAACCTAACCTAAATTAATCTAATCAATACGACTTTCAGGTGATTTCTGACCAACTCTGTACATAAACATGGTAAAGATTTTTATTCTTCATCTTCATCATTAAATTCCTGATATGTACCCTCATGTAGAGTACAGGATATTATGATAATACTACATGAAAAAGTCAGATCATTACTAACTTCTGATCGACAATTTTCTTCCAAATTAATCCTGTCATCTGTCAAGATTCCAACATTAATCAGATGTTATATTTCTGTCTTCTGAGGTACTTTTTACTGTATTAATTCACATACATTTTAGTCATCCTCTGGATCTTTTTCCTGCCAACCTGGCAGAGAACAATTGTTTTGCTAATATTTCTCTCTCATTCTGTTTAAGTGACCATACTATCTGAGATTAGTTCTCTAACACATTCCTGAATGCTAACAATGACAAGTTATTTACTAATATACATATTTTTAATAAAATACTGTCACATGCCATCTGTTTACTGCTCTCATCTCAGAATTCTCATAACTATGGTCACCAGTCTCTGAACAAGTGTTTTATTTCTAATCCAGCTATCAGATTCATAAGGTAAAATTGATTTGAACACCGTCTTGTATATATCTGATTTAGTATTTTAACTAATTTCTTTCTTATTCCATATAAATTATTCAGCTGATTTCCTATCATACCAGCTTTATTAATTCTGTTGTCTGTTTTCATATTTCATTTGCCATCTTCATTAAAAGTACCTAAATAGCTGAAATGTTTTACTTGTTCTATAGGTTCTAAACTCAGGATACAGTTGATGTTTTCAATGTTTCTGCCTATTTTCATTTGTCTTTTTATTGCTGATTTTAATACTAAATTTGTTACAATAATTATTCAATTTAGTCAGGGAATCTTGCAAACTTGTACTGAATTTATTCAGAAGTATAACATCATCTCCATAAAGTAAAGAGCTAAGATTAATATAAAATATTTTGATATTTTAATACCACTTTCATACATAATGTGAATAGATAATGTATAAAAGTGGAGATAATGTGCACCCTTGTAGCACATCTGATTTAACAGCAAACTATCTTCCTGTATCTCTTTCAATTCTAACTAGACTTGTTTAAATAGAGACTATGTATTGCTCAATATAATATCCCATTTACATCATATAACTAGCATTCTGAAAAGTTTTCCTCTTGGCACCTTTCATATGCCTTTTCCAGATTTACATAACTTAAACATATAAGACATATATAACCTTGTTATATGTCTTAAAGTGAAAATCTGATCCTGAAATTCCATATTTGCCTGAATCCAGCTTTCTTCACCAGCTTTGCTTCCACAATTTTTCTTAGCCATTTCTCAAGTATACTTGCATAATTCTTAATAGGAACACTAAGTAAAATAATACCTCTGAAATTCTCACATTCAGTTTTATTTCCCTCTTTATAGATCTGTACTATGAGAGCTCTACTCCAATAATCTGGAATTCGACCCTCTGACCAGGTCTTGCGAATTATTTGGATGGAGATTATTTGGGCGAAGATTTGGATGGAGATATTTCAGTTGTTTGCAGATGATGCAAAGTTGGGACGAACCATAAAGAGTAGTGAAGATGTTGTGGCGTTGCAAGAAGACTTGAATAAATTGAGTGATTGGGCAAGCAAATGGGGATGTGAGTTCAATGTTGCAAAATGTAAGGTTTTAAAATTTGGAAAACAAAGATGGGATGCAGAATTTATGCTTGGTGAGAATATATTGTTGGAGGTAGAGGAAATAAGAGATCTGGGGATGATAGTGGATAAGGATCTAAAATTTAGGGGACACATTGCCAAAATTGTGAAGACAACACAAAGGCTTCTGGGAATGATGCGGAGGATATTGACGTGTAGAAGTAGGGAGATTCTTGTTCCATTGTATAAGGCTTGGATTAGGCCACACATGGACTATTCTGCCCAGATTTGGTCACCGGGTTTTCAGAAGGATGAAGAGATGTTGGAAAGGGTCCAAAGGCGACTGACTAAGGTAGTTTCTGACATCTGGAATGTTGAGTATGAGGAAAGATTGAGAAGATGTAATTTGCAGAGTCTGCTGGAGAGGAGGAAGAGGAGAGATATGATAGAGACCTACAAGTTGGTAAGGGGTTGTTATAAGATAAATGGTGGATATCACACACACTACAGAGAATAGTGGGAGATCAGGGGAGAACCAGAGGTCATCCCTGGAAACTGTATAAAGAGGGTGTGAGTAGGGGAGTGAGAAGCAGGTTTTTTTCGTGCAGAGTTGTGAATGATTGGAATGCCTTGCCTGAGAGTGTGGTGTCTGCAAGGAGTTTGAGTGTGTTTAAGGCTCGGTATGATGAGAAGTGTGTGTGTGATAAAAGGACCACCAGGATGAGTCTTTGACTCCATGAGGTCTTGGGGTAATAATAATAATAATAATTATGCAGTGCAGCCACTGTAACGTTTACATATCCATATCTCTGCATTTCTGGTCAAATATCACCTACTCCAGCTGCCTTTCCACATTATAGGTTTTTGATGGTTTTTTAATATTTCAAGTATTGATACTGATATCTATTCCTGATCGCATTACTGTTGAGTATTTTCTATCACTGTTTGACACTGCTTGTTTCATTCAGCAATCTTGTAAAGTAATTTCTCCAGACATCAAGAATATCATTATGGACAGTTTTCATGCCAACTTGATCATCTCTGATTCCTTTTCTAGTATTCTTTCCTCTATTTTTAAGCTTTTTCAATCACCTTCAAAATATTTTCCCACCTTTTTAATTTTTTATGTTCTTAACAGTCTTCCCATGACTTTTGATTAGCTAGTTTTACACAGTGCTTCACTTCCTTACATTTTTCTCTGTATTTTCTAAAAGCACAAGTTGATTTACTTTGCAAGGAACTTTTCATATGCTGCTTTCTCCTTTTTCATGATTGCCTCTAACTTCCTGAGTCCACCATGAAGTTCTGATTTTTCTATCTTTACAGACCACCCCACTACATGCCTCTCTGGCTGAATCAATGTTTTCTTCCTAGTTTGTTACTGAATCTCCAAGGTTTAGTTCTTGTTTTCAAACTCTTTCATTTTTTCTTGAATGATGTTTGTGTATTTGAGTCTACAGTTCATCTCTGAAAATTGCTCAACTTTGATTTGTTTTAAAACTTTCTTCTCTTTAATATGAAATTCAATTTTATCCTGCTCAAAAATAAATAGTGATTACCTCCTATTTCAAATTCTCCTGTATACTCTTGTCCTGAACTAGTTGGAAAATATTAATATCAACTATAACACAGTCAATGAGACTTTTCTCATTTTTGAAATCTTTCCATGTGAATTTGTGCACATTTTTTATTGGAACATGAAGTTAGTAATAACTAGTTCATGTCCTGAACAGAAATCCAGCAGGCACTTACTAACGTTATTAGCTTTGATTAATTTTCCCAAAACATTTCTATATGTCTCTGATAACCATTTCCTACTCTGCTCTACAGATCTCCAACAAAGATGAACTTTTCCTTTTTTTTATTGTGTCAGCTGCCTTCTCTAATGCCTCAAAAAATTCCTCAATTTCTTCGTTAATAGAGTCTTCTGTGGGATCATAGGCAAAAATAAGTCTCATTGTCCAGTTCCCCATTCTGATATTTGCTTATTGATATTGCCTGCCATGCAATAAGATTATCCCTGTATTTGATATTGAATACTATAGCTACTCCTTTTACCCTGATTGTTATTGCCTGAATATAACATTCTGTATTTGTTGCTTAGAAAGATCTCGCCTGTTTTTTGTCTTCTTTGTTTCAGTTATACCTATTTTGTCGATTTGATACTTATCCAATAGTTCTGCTAGTTCCATTTCTTTTCCATTGATGCCTCTTATGTTGATAGTACCAATCTTGAACTCTACTGATATTGAGCTGGGATGTGTTTTGGGATTTGTTCCAGTAGCTGACTTGGCACTTTTAGCTCTGGTTCTGATGAAAACAACAGGCCCCAACCAGCATGAAATTCTGTCATGTTGTGCTATAATTTTACATTGTAGTTTGAGCCAATAAGAATACAATTTGGTTGGCTACATGCCAAATTGCCAACCCATCCTCATTCATTCAGTATCTGGGTAGATACTTAATAGGGTACACCATGAGAAGGTGAGGATTGGACATTAAATTAGAAGTCCAGGTCAGTTCTCTGCATTCCTCAAAAGGCTTTGTGGAGATCTCTTCCCAATATACAGCTTTGACACTTAATCACTTCATATAAAAATAAAAAAATCTTCAGAAAGAGAGATAAATTTCAAAATACTAATACTGCAAAAATATTAATATTTAAAATTGCTATATTTTTTATTCTCTAAAACTTATACATTTTTTATATTATAAGTTGCCAATGAAGAATGGGAGAGGGGTTTTGAGATTTTGGGATTTGATTTGTTTATGGTGCAAAAATATCAAAGGTAACAATGCATCAGGACAGAGGTTTATAGCAGTACATATAGTAAATGGTTAGTAGGACAATCACAAACATCCATGCCCTTGGTGGGATTCAAATCTGCAGCCTCTTAGCTGGAGAGCAGATACACTAACCACTCTGCCAGCCAACCAGGCTAGTGGAGAGGGATTGGTAGGGTGTGAAGATGAATGAGACTCATAGTGATCTGGCACTGTTTTTTTAATTCAGCACTGTACTGTTGGTTTCCAGTTTGCAGGTAGAAGCTGACCATTCATAGATTGTTCAGTTACTTCAGCAAGAACTAAAGAAAGAGCAATTGGATGGTAAATGTTTATTGCCTTTCCTTAGGTAGACAAACCTTGGTAGGTAAATACTTATTATGCCAGAGCTTATAAAAGTGACACAAAATAGGAGTCAACTATGGAGCACAAACCTTTAGAATAATTAGGGAAATGCTATAGGACCAGAAGACTTTACTACTACCTTCACTGGACAAAGCTCTTCTGATCTCTTTATGGCAAAAAATCAAATTAGATAATGAATATTTGTCAGGTGGGAATAGGAGGAGGAGACTAACATTTACTGAGATCATCAGTGTAAAAATTGAAGAAAAAGTACCAATCCAGAAGACTGACTTTTTTGTAGGTAATGAAGTATTCAATGCACAAGCAGTAGAAGCAGGGCTGGACAAAGTTATGACCAATGGCTTAGGAATTTGCCATAACCAATAGATTATGCATATCACAACCAGGAAACTTCAAAAAGTTAGTTTCAAAACTCTGACCTTAAAACAGTTACAATACAACTGGGTTGAACCTAATGGTAATATTTCAGGAGGCTTCCAGGTCAGCTAATAAATAATAACCTTATTCCCACTATTCAGTCAAGTGTGACTGGAGGAAATCCAAGTAGTGATACAGTGATTTCACCCAACTCCTACTTATAGAGGAGTTGGGTGAAATTTTCCATATGCATGGCTCTGACTCAGTAAATAATTTATTAGTACACAGTCATTAGTATGTATTAGTATTCAATCATTTCTGTTTCAAAATTATCATCTGTGCATATATCTTTTAAGAAGGATATTACAACACAGAAAATATACTAATTAAAATAACTGAAAATTAACACTTCAATTTGCCAATCTGACATTATAAGGGAAACAATGTACAGATGGATAATATGCACATAGGCACTATATTATGTAAGCAAGACTGAAGTAGAGCAAACAAAGGTAGCCCTCTAGTTCTTAAGAGTATTCCCTAGAGAGCTTTGGGTATTCTTAGCCTGAGAATAAGCATTTTCTAGAGTTAAGGCAGTTTCAAAATTCAAATTTGTTGAGGTTTGGATAGTTTCTTAAAGCAGAAGTAGATTCCAGGAACAGTCTGATATTTAGATCAAGAAAGTAAAAAAAAAGAACAGAAACTATATAACTATCCAAAGTTAAACAAATTTGGATGCATGAAATTCCCTCAAAATCTGGGGATTGGTTTCCTTCAGACCATCAGTACAATAACCTAGAACAGAGGTCAGCAACCTTTTCACTAAAAAGGACACCCCGAATAGCTGGTTATGACAAAGGGTACTTTACCTTAATTTTGCTGGAGGGGAAATTGTAAGCTTAAAGTACATTTAATACATATTTATTTTAAACAAACATTTTTATGTACTTAAAAAAACATTAATGTGATACTTTGCATCACATATATTCAGCTAACTTATTATAATCTGGTATGTAACTGTAATTTCTGGTTTTTAGGCAGTGGTCTAAATGAGAATCGTTGAGCCGTGATCAATACTTGGATTTCAAATACTTCATATTTGAAAAAAAAAGAGATTTACATGAATATGTCAAAGAACAGTAAGAATATATTTTAAAAGCACATTTTCTTAATAAGGAATAGCTATTTTTATCAACTAAATTCCAGAATATTTCATCATTCTGATCTGATCTTAAGATTATATAATTTTTTTATATTTATAATTTCTAATTCCAAGCCTTCTGAATTACTAATTTGGAAATAAGCTGCTATTTTAGTAGACACATCCTTGTCTGCAAAGATGAAAGGATTTATAAAAAAATATTATAAATGAATCCAATTAGAAAATTTCTCAAATCTAGCACTACACTCTTCCAGGAGTGTGTCAAAATGCTGTGCGAAATGAGCAGTACAAACGCTACTGTCAGTAAAATTTTCAACGATATTTTTTAAATCTGGAAAATGCACTAAATTATTTTTCAGTAGATGTGATTTCCAAAGTGCCAATTTTGCTTTGGATGAATTCACTGCACTTATCATTTGAGCAATGTAATCATTTCTCCTTGCAATCTCAAATTAATTCATTAAATTTAAGATTGCAAGTCCTTCATTTTACCTTCACTTGAGGTAATAAATTGAAAATCTCTTGAGTATTTTTCCTCTACTAAGCCATTGTACTTTCGTATGAGTAAGAAGATCATCAAATTCCATATCCTCTTCTTGTAAAAGTAATTTAAATAATCAGTGTTGCAATGATGCAGCTCTTACTGAATTTATAATTTTCGTCACTGTTTGCATTACATGTTGAAAAAGTATTACTTTTGCACATAATATTTCTAGGTATATGATGCAATGATATGATGTAAATTTTGGGAATGAACAGTCTTGTTAACATAATGCAATAAATATTTCGTTCCAGAGCCCATCGGTTGTTACTGCAGTCAACTTTTCTAATGGCAAATTATTTTTCTCCACATATTTTTTGGAAATTAAAAAAATATCTTCTCCCCTTGTTCATCCTTTTAAAGTTAGAATTTTGAGGAATTCTTCCTTTGTAGAAAAGTTGTCGAAAACCATCTTCACAATAACAGCTAATTGGGAAGTGTCTGATATAGACTTGTCTAATTGCAGAGAAAAGTAAATGAGTTTTTCTAAATCCTTTTTCAACTCTGATTCAATGTCAGTAGCAATAATTTTGATTCTTCGTGATACTGTTCTTGCTGATATCATGTTGGAGGCTTAATGGATTGTATACAGCACTCAGAAAGGATTAAAACAGAATTTAATACTTCCTATATTTCTTGTCAGTCACTGAGACATCTTCAGGGATTACAAAAAAACTAATGTAACATATCCACAAATAACACACAATACTAAGCCCAACCACGTGGGTGACCCTAAAGTCCTATCTAGGTGGAGCGCCCTTTAAGGGTGGTTGTAGGTGGCCTGGAATGTAAGGGGATCTCTGATGATAAGTGTTTCCCAAATCTTAGGAAGCTTAATGCAACCGTATTTATTAAGATTTGGTTGATTTCTGAGAGCTGCTGCTGATTCCAAAAATAGTCTCTCATTTTTGAATTTGCTGTGGTGGAGCATGGTGGTTTTTTTTCCATAAGATCCTGTGGGTTGTATCCAAGACATGGTCAACCAGGCCTGACTGACAATCCTTTTTGGATTTACACATCCAAAGAAAAGAAGACGGTTCCATCGCCACGTCTGTCTTTCGCAAGCCTACATTCTCAGGTTGCTATATTTACGATTCTTCCGCTCATCACCCATCTCAGAAATCTGGCATCATTAAATCACTAGTTTCCAGAGCACACAAATTCTGCTCCTCTGAATAATCTTTAAACCAGGAATTAGAAGTAATCAAAAATACAGCCATCCTAAATGGATATAATCCTAAAACAACTCAAAAAATCATCAGTCACTTCTCCACACATCAAACCAGACAGGAAGAAGTCCATAGGATTCCCATACCTTACGTCAAAGGCATCTCTGAACGTCTTTCTAAAATTATGAAGAAATACAATTTTGCCACTACTTACATACCTATCAACCAAATTTACAATTTGTTACCTTCTCGTAAGGACAAACTATCACCTTTGATGTTGCCTGGCGTTTATGAGATTCCATGCGCATGCAAATTGTCTTACTTTGGACAGACAGGTAGAAACTCAGAAAAAGTTCAGAAAGTTCAGAAACTCATCTCAGAACATCAAGACCACATTCGTCTTTTTAAACCGCAGAAATCTGGTCTCTCTCAACACGGAATTGAAAATCCAAACCATAGGATCCATTGGGAAAAGTCTAAACTTTTACATAGATCTTTATACAAACATGAACGTTTATACAAAGAAAGTTCTGAAGCCCTACTACACAGACCAAACTTAAACCGCAACGATGTTCTTACTATTCCTAAAGTATGGGAAATTGTCATACAAAACTGTGTTAAATATATATATATATATATATATATATATATATATATATTTTTTTTTTTTTACTTCTGTAACACGTTACGCACGTTTAATGAGATTCTATTGTAATCATGTGCCCTAACTGTATGTTATTCCTATTATTGTTTTAAACTACTGTATTGATGATGTCCTAAGATACTTAGGATGAAATATTTACAATTAAATAATTTTCACTGTGGTTAATACGTGTGTTTCTTTTAATTATGACACCTCATTTATAATTACATCCTCAGATGAGATGACCAAATCCAAGACCCTTAATCCTCGTGTGCCCTCTGTTACATACTCTCTGAGATAGTTATCCCTCAAAAACTCAAGAAACTCATTTTCTTTCAGTTGCTATCTCATCATTCCAGTCTATATTGCCATAATTAAAATCACCCATAATGATCGTCCTTTTCTTATTTGCTTGGCTAATTTGACTAATATATTTCACTATCACCACCATCCACATTACCAGGTCTATAACAACATCCCACCAAGTATTTGATTCTATTCACCTCTATCTCAACACCATACTGCCTCAAAACCACTGGCCCTATTGCCCTCTTGCATCTCTACTTTGTATGGACATAACTCTTTCTCTATCATCAATAGGTTACAAAACTTCCATGGGCAATTGACATAAGTCTAATTTGCAATTTGCAAAAATAAAAATATCTGCAAACTGTAGATATTTTTATTTTTAACTTTTCTTCCTTGGTCTTAGCTCAAAATCACTTTTATATACAGTTTAAAATGATATATGTAGACTAAAGCACATTTAGTTTATTTAGTTAAGCATCTTTTGCTGGCCTGGTTTTTTTTTTTTTTTTTTTTTGGAGACCGAATGGTTTAGCAATTCTGTTCTCCAACCAACAGATTGTGGGTTCAAATCCCACCATGGACAAGGATTATCTGGTTGTCTATATGGATTTCTCCACCTGGTGTGAGATGAATGCTCTGCTTATTGGAGGCTTGAAGTGGCTTGAAAAAGTTCCATGTTTAGTCTGTATAGCAGATAAACAAAATCAAAATAAAAAAATCTTCACAGCCCACCCATGTTGCTAATGTATTATAGGTTTACAAACCTTGCATGGGTGGTAGTCTCTCTCTCTCTCACACACACACACACACACACACACAAATAATAATAAATAATAAAAAAAATAGTTTCCTTTGATTGATGTTGTAGTCGTCATCCCTCCCCACCTTCCTGCATTGACTCATTAACAATAAATGTATAGTAGGCATTATTATTAGTTATATTATATGGGCATCTCCATGAAGTCCAAAGACTTATCACAAGAGGGGAGTACTTGCTGATCATTATTTACATAGTGTCTCTCACACTTATCCTTAAATTCATTCGCTAACAAAGAACTCATATGCCCACCTCTTGGTTATGCATTACTCTGCAAGTGAAAAACTTAGTCCTCACCCTTGTAACTTCCAGGATGTCTCCTTGTTCTCTCTTGTCCACTCACAAGTTGAAAAATTTCTTCCACATTTGCTCTACATAACCACTTTAGTAATTTATGTTTCTATTGTATACTATCTTCTCTGTCTATCAGCCAAATTTTGCATAACTAGCCAACCTTTCAGTCTACCTTCAGGGTAAGCATTCGAACTAGTTACTATTTTATCATTTGCCTCTGAATCCTACCTACAACTCTCCATATCCCAAGAAGGAGACCAAATCTATGCAGAAAATAGTCCAGATGTGGTCATATCAAAGTCTTATAAAAGAGGATAATCACTTCTTTATCTATGCTTGTCGGTGTTTTGTTTCTTAACATTACATGATCATTGAGCTATTCTGTCCATTTTTTCAGTGGGTAGTATATCATATAATACTATAAAAATATCCATATGCTCTGTTTACCTTTCATTTGTCCAACTATACTGGTTAGAATTAAGACTGCAGTATGTGTGGTTGGTTTGTATTTTGCAGGATGATTTCAAACCATATTCTTTCCATAAGACTGTGATAAAGTTTGTGCTAATGGCTGCAATCAAATTACTGTACTCAAGGTAAAAATAGCTGTTGTGGTTTAATAAAACCACAACAGTCACTTTCCTTCATGAGAAAGCTGGTTTTGAATACAACAGGAAGAGTGATTTTCAGTGAATTTCTAATTTAATTAATTAAAAAACTTTTATGCCTGCTATAAAGATCCCATATCTTTTAAAGAAGAATGTTGTTGAGTTCATATTCAAATTTTATTAATTAATTTTATGAAAATATTGCTGAATATGAAACTAACAGATAAAAGATATTAGTCATTATATAGTCAAAGCTGAAAATACTACACATGCAATTTTTATATACATCAGTCTTATATCTCAATACATGAAGGTTACAAAACCTATAGAACAACAATAAACATGGGAAAGAAATTTGTGTTTCTCGAGCATGTGGAGATATAGTCCATGGGAAAAAGAGTGTGAAAAAAAAAATGCCAATAATCTCATTTCATGGTATGAAATCATGCAATCAGTTCCCTCCCCAAATTTATAGGTTTAGAGATTACATGGATTTGAAGAATCCACTGAAATTGAAATAACTATTGGATAACATTGAAATAAAATGGATATCATGCATGAATTAATATCCATGTTATTTCAATGGTGTGTTTAAGCAATTTAAGTGCTCAGGAGGAAGAAACAATCAAGTTTTTAAGAGGCTTACTGAAAGATTGTTGTGGGAAAGATCAAGAGGCTATGGTCAATCTCACTGAATGTGAATACTTTTGAGGCTCTCCATTCTCAAGAGTTACTCCAAATAGTCAAGGACAGAATACCTTTCCCTAAATTCACTATAGTAAAACCTGCTATAATGAATTGTTTCTTCTATAGGTTGGTTATTGTATCTACTAAATCAGGTAATCAGTGAATGGAAACTCAGAGCGTTGAGGAAAATTACTGATAGGAAACTTGTAATAAAATTTCTCTTGACTCATGTACTTTTTTTTTTTTTTTCCGGTGGTGGTGGGGGGTGGGTAAGCCATTGACCAAATGAAAATACTGTCTGTTATTTCAGCAACATCAGACAATAAGTTTAGATATATTTCAAAACATGCAACACAACTCTTCAACCCAACAAATATTGCAGAGCTTTTATAATATTTTTCTTTGTGTAGCTTTGTAATAGCTCATATCAAAATCAATCTTTTGAAATTCAGATATTATATTGTATTGTAAAGACAGCATCTAATTTAATTCTAATCATACTTTCTATTTTAACATCCTCTAGACCAGGGTTTCTCAACCAGGGATGTGCAGATTCCTGGTGTTCTGTGAGAGATCTTGATTGAAAAAAAGAATAAATAAATAAACATTGTATAAATAATATACTATATATAATATAATTATATATATATTGATAAACAAACACAAATATATAATAATTTTTAAGCAGGAGTTCCCTGAGGCCTGAAAACTATTTCAGGTCTCAGGGAACCCAAATTTGGTCTCTCAAATTAAATCAAGGGTTTCTCCAAGGTAAAAAGATTGAAAAAGGCTGCTCTAGACTTTCTATTCTGCTATAAATGCACATATAGAATATATTCAAACATCCCTCCCATCATCACCATAATTCCCCCCCCCCCTCACTATATAAAAAAAATATCTTTAAAATTTTATTTTATAAAAGCTTCTAGATTTTCTAGAAGCTTTTCTTTTTGCTCTCTGAGAAGAGAATAATAATAATAAATCAAATTCATGATAAATGGAATTAACTATTTCTGAAGAAATATAACTATAAAGAGAGGGGTTTTCAAAATATTGCAAGATCAGTGAACAATAGCAAGTCTATGGGATTTTTATGATCTTATGTAAACAAATCATTTATACAAATCACTATTTCTATGAAGATTTTACCAAATATCTCTAGACACACCTTAAATCAAAGAATTTTATGACGAGCCTTTTCTTCTCCATAGCATATATATATTAGACCTACCTTAGTGTTCGTTTATAAAACAGAAGTTGTAAACTGTTATGGCAATAGCTATGTGCTCTGAAATATACACAGACTTCAACTTGAACTGAAGTTATACTGGAGAAGAGAATGAAAAACCACTATCCTAGGCTGGAATGCTCACTTTTACTAATCTCAGAACGAAATGAAGAATAGAATTCCAAATATTCTTTATTACTTTCTTTCTTTCTTCATTTCCTAATAAAAAATAGTAAATGCTAAAGAAAAAATAAAATTCATGATAAATGGAATTAACTATTTCTGAAGAAATATAACTATAAAGAGAGGAGTCTTTCAAAATATTGCAAGATCAGTGAACAATAGCAAGTCTATGGGATTTTTATGACCTTATGTATATCAACAAGACCCTTCAACACTGTAAACTACATTTTAACCATTTACTTTAAAAGGTACATTGGTGTGTGAAACCAAGAAAATCCAGACTACCCTGATCTAAAAAAAAAGCACAAAGTCCTATTCAGAGTACAGGTGATTAACCAGAACAAACTATGTTACAAGAACTTACTCTCTATAACAAACTAGAGAAAAGTCTCAACCAAATTTCCATAAACACTTATGCTATTATAAAGGAAACTCATGATAAAAAACTATTCCTGTGGTTCCACTATGTTATAGTGAGAGTGCAGTATATTTACTATAACATATTATTGAATGAGACATCATTAATATCAGAGTTAAAATATGAGAGAGAGAGAAAACCATACACACAAAGAAGAAGAATTTATCTCTTCTTAGACAATTTTTTTTTCGAAGTGGTTCTAAGACGAAGATAACTAGCTGAAAATGATTAAAATATATACATGATTGGAAAAAATAAATAAATATATATATATCTTTAAATAGCTGAATACACACCTTGAAAGACAGTTCAAAATTCTCTCCTCCCCAAACTAATAATCCAGGATCATATGCACCGAGTTCAAGAAAATATTCTCTATTGATAGCAAATAATCCTCCAGCATGAGTAGGTGATCTAAAGGATAATTATGAATACAATTTTTAATTCAAAAAATAATCTTAATATAGCTTAACTTTTTTTTTCCCCAATCAATTGCTAAACTGAGGTTCATTTATGTAACACATTTTTTCAATTGGTTACAAGTTTATGACATAAAACTTGCCACAAAATTATACTCTTGTTTAATCATTTAACCATTCAATCCTTATATAATGCCATGTATTATGGTCTTAATATTTCCTTCGTATCACATAATGATTTACATCATTAGGATATTAAGGCAACTGATGTGAAGTCATCAGTCTCTATATACAAGTAACCTAAACAGGAATATAATTTCTTGGCAAGTTTAATTTAATTTGTTACCAAGTGATACACCTTTCTGCTACTTGTATGTGGAGAAACATAACATCTGCATTAATTCAACCTTGGTATCTCTTCTGGGAGCGACTCATATGCACTACCACTGATGAGACTTCAATAAAGGCTGAAACTAGTTTGGGTAGTGACCCTTCCCATAATGCATCTCTGAAAGGAGGTGTGCTTTAGAAATTGATGCGAAATCATTAGCTTCTATATACAAAGAGTTAGTCATGAAAATATTTTATGGAGTTAAGCATACATTTTTTTTTGTTTCTGTGAAATAAACCTCTATATCAGCGCTTCCCAAACTGTGGACCACGGCCCCCTTGGGGGGGGGGGCATAGGTTTTGTTGAGTGGGGGCCATGAAATAATGAAAACAAATTTAAAATCTTTTAAGATTAAGTAGATTATTTTTTATCTTAAAAGAAACATTTAATTTTTATTATTTATGATTTCTTTTTTTGTTATTTTTTATATTTTAATGTAAAAAAATCACACATTAGTGTTGGTTCACAAATTTTGCTTCCTGCGTATTTTACCGCTTAATGAATATTAGTAAATACATGCTTATTCATATAGGTTTCATTTAAAAGCAGAAATCTAAAAATTGTAGTTTCAAATATTTCACCTGACATTGACTTTTTGTGTAGCAGTATTGAAACACATCCATCACATTAAATTATTAAACTTCTTTCATGATTTTAATTCTGTCTTTATTACTAATCATTTTACGTTTCATGTGCTTGCACTGCAAATGTACAATAACAATAAATCTATCTATATAAAAATATATGAGATAATGTGCATGTAACATGCTAAAAATGCAATATTCGCTGTGTATGAATATAAATATTGTATTGAATATAAATATAATAAATATTATAATAATATATGTCTATATTATGATTTTTTTCGAGGAGGAGGCCATGAAATATTTTAGTTTTTCTGAAGGGGCCCCTGACATCCAGAAATTTGGAAAGCACTGCTCTATATCATAGTATTCCATTTATGATATACTATTTTCCTTTTTTACATTGCTATTCTGCATAACTAGTTTGGACATCTGTGAAAACTGAGAAAATTAATTGGTATCTCTTCTCGGAGATACCAATAAGATTAAGTTACTAAAGCAAGCCTTTCCCTTAACAAACTATGCTACTCTCTCTCTCTCTCTCTTGAAAGATTTCCATTTTCATCAATCCAGGTTTGTATTCTGTTTCTAACACCTTCACCATTATATCCAATATACACACACCAGCCTACGTGATTGGTATATACACCAGCCCAGTCAGTGGTGTCCAACTATAGGACACCACTGACTGGGATTCTGTTCTTATGTGGCACTATTTTCCCCCTTTTTTCCACTGTTCTGGGATTATTCCTTTTAACAGACTCTTGTAACAACCAAGTCAATGGCACTGCCAGCTCTTTTGCCATTCTTATAACAGACGTGGTGATATATCATCTGATCCTTCAGCCTTATTAACATCAAGGTTATTTAATATTCCAAACACTTCTCATTCTTGAACCGTCAGTCACCTATCCTCCTTCCTATTGTTATTCAATAGGAATACTGAATAACAATAAATTCTGCTCTTTATAGATAAAGAGTAAAATAGTTTTCCCATGATGAAAATTATTTTATTCTCTATCCAAAACAAATATGAAAATTATAGACTGATCAGTATCTCAAGAGTAGTGATTAAAGGCACTGAAAATGTTGGTTAAGAGCATAATTAGGAATAAGTGGATAGGAATAATGATACTTTATGGGGAGAGGCATGGTTTATGTAGGATTGGATAAAAGAAATAGCTACACAATGAAATTTGAGATTTTGGTGGTTTGAAGAGGTTCATCAAATTTTTTTTAATGACCACATGATGCAAAGAAGCATAAAAATACTTTATTCAATTTAGAGAATTATACTAAGATATGTGCTTACTGAATGTTAAACACAATCAAAAAAGCTAGAGAATGTAAACGCATCACATTAAGTAATGAAAGAATACAAGGGATGATAAACTAAACAATGAATGTGTGAAAGAAGATGTACTAGTTGATACTGTCACACTCTAATGTAATGTGTGTTATACCTGGGTCTGCAGATGTCAAATTTTTGATGAACGAAGACCAAACCTAGTACAGAATCAAGCCTTGATTTTTAGCACTGAGCAGCATTCCAGAAGCTTCTTTGAAGTTTTCTAGTAAAACATTTATCTTCAATGTAAGAAATTTTAGTTTTTTCCAAAGTACATAATAAAAGCTAGTCCAGACATGTGTGGTCTTTTCAGTATATTTAAATTATGCAGATTTCTCTGGAATATACTACTTGGACAATACAGCAAATGATGTAGGTACAGTGAATTTTGTGGACACCCCTGGTTTTTTTTAAGGAAGCCACCTTTATGTCATGACTGAAAAAATAATGAGACTTTTGTCTGTGGCATTGCAGCAGATGTAAAGAAGAATGACTGCACCTTCACCTTTGAAGTCTTGTTTGTTAGTTGTCTTGGGCTGGTTTTTAAAACCTTGCTGATCATTACCTCATTCATACCCTAGCCTTTAATGGATATGGGTGCAAGAAAATCTTGTTTGTTAGACATCAACTAACAAATAAGAACTTGAAAGATACAGTCATCTTTCCTTACATCTACAGTATTAAAGAAAAAAAATCTATTTTCTTCATGATATAAATAGCTTTCAATCGCTTTCAATCCACTATACAAGATCTGCAGATTCTTATAGCACGTAAAAATTCACTGTTCGTGCAACATTTGTCATGCTAACCAAATAGGATTTCTAGAAGAGATCCATATCAGGACATTTTTAAAGATGTCAAAAAGAAAAGACAACACAAGTCTGGATTAGCTTTTTACACAACCAACTGTCAAAAAAAAACAGAAATGTCTTAGATCGAATGCAACTTTTTTGTTATAAAATTTAGGCAGCTCCTGAAATGCTTCATACTACTGTGCACTCGGTGTGATAAAAAATCAAGACCTCATACTATTAGTCTGTGCAGTTAGCTGAGTGGCTATGCGCTTCACAACCATATGCCTGGGAAAGAAGTGTCCTGGGTTCGATTCCCATCACTGATGTGAGGAACTTAGGATCTTTCTCAGACATAGTCAAGTTAGCCAGTCTTGAGTGTGGACTGCAGGGTTTTTCTCCCCAGTTTATCTGGGGTTTTTCATCCCGCAAAGCAGCCTTGAGAACTCAACGCTTCTACAGACATAGGATACACCAGGAGGCATAGGGCTAACCACATTATTCTTGTGTGCAGTTGCAGTTAAGTGAATAGAAAAAACCTTGACACTGCAGGGTAAAAGAAGAAAAAAGGAAGAAGAAGACCTGATACAACTTCAAGTTTGGTATTCATTCATCAAAAATCTGAGACCTACATATCATGCACTGATATGCATTACATTACATTACAGATGTAACAGTACCAACTGGTAGACATGGTTTTTTGCACCATATTTTTTCATTGGTTAATGTGATTTGGTTACCCTCCTCTCGTTTTTTTATTATTATTTTTTTAATTTTGTGTAACATTCATTAACTCCTGACAAAGTGTACCTGTTGGCACACTTCAGCAAACAACATTCAGTTGTTTGCTGATGATCAAAACTGAAGAGGGCAATAGCAAATAATGGTTATATAGAGATCCTGCAGGATGAACTAAACAGACTGACAGTATCGACAAAAAAAAGAATGGTTGCAAGTTTAGTGTGGAAAAGTGTAAGATTATGCACATTGAGAAGCAAATAATATAAGAGCTGTGCATTATAACTGATGGAACTGGAGTGGAGGAAACCGATGAGGTTAGGGATTTGGAGATGACAGTGGACAAATAGCTGAAGTTCTGAAGACATAATTAACCAAAATGGTGACTGGTCTGAAGAGTTCTCTCTCTCTCTATGAGGATAGAGCTGAAGATTTGAAAGTTCAGCTGCCAAGATTTTTTTGCATGAAGAGTAGTGAGCAAATGGAATGGAATCTATCTACATATATAGAAAACTGTTAAAGAGCAGTAAAAGGATAGATCCCTCAAAAGGAAAGACAATTATGTTTAAGACAACTGTGTGGAAATGAACTGGCTTAAAGCAAAAAGTAAAAGGAACAATGTTTTATGACTCAAATATTTATAGCCTAATGGGACAGAGACCTGCACAATAGTGCACTCTCACTTTACCATGTTGTAAATGCAATGTATCTACCTCATCATAAACACAATGAATCGATTGTTCATTGAAAATAAAAAAAAGACTGAGCAATAGGGGAAATTCAACCCTGACCAATTTCAACAAAGAGTCCTAGTAAATGGCAAAGTACCATTCACAAGGATAGCTGCATGCCCTTTCCAGGAAAATTTAGCGAAGTTGCATTTAGCGAAGTCGCTTGCCCCTCTTACTGGCAACTCCTCTACTTTTGTAAAAAATTCTATCCATTTCAAAACACTGGTTAAAAATCTAATCCTAAAAAATTCAGACATAATGGTTAGTTTCGATGTCACCTCCCTATTTACCAATGTACCACTTATAGACACTCTTGAATTAATCAAGTCTAAATTTCCCCCAGATATTTTTGAATTATTTCAATTTACCATGAATGCAGGTTACTTTACATGGGGGGGGGAAATTCTACAAACAGATTAATGGTACTGCTATGGGTTCCCCCCTCTCCCCCCCGTTAGCAAATTTTTACATGGAACACTTTGAAAACAAAGTACTTACCACAGCTACATACAAGCCACTAGTGTGGTTGCGCTATGTAGATGATGTGTTTGCCATCTGGCCCCATGGACAAGACACTTTGGATGCTTTTGTCACCTACCTAAACAGCCAACACCCCAAAATTCACTTCACAGTAGAAAAAGAATCAAATAACTGTTTACCATTTCTTGACACATTAGTCACCCGCCTTTCAGATGGATCACTATCTTTTTCTATTTACAGGAAGCCCACACACACAGGAAGATACCTACATAAACAATCACATCATCATCCAGTCCAACAGTACGGCATTTTAAAAACACTGACACACAGAGCCAGAGCCATTTGTTCTAACGATACAGCTCTGACCACTGAACTCCAGTACCTGCGCCATACGTTCTTAGCCAACGGCTACAATCCCTACAAAATAGAAAAAATACTACATAGGCCCATTACTTTGCCCCCCCCTAATACACAAGAATACAACATGACCATTTCTATTCCCTATATCAGAGGTACATCGGAAAAGATAGCCAAAGTATTGGTGAAACATGGCCTTCGCACCACCTTCAAGCCTCATGTCAAGCTGGCAACTCTGATCCGCTCACCAAAGGATAAACTTCACCCTTTAGCACACCCAGGAGTGTATGAAGTTCCATGTGACTGTGACTTGGCCTATTATGGGCAAACAGGAAGATCAGTGAACATCCGCCTGGAAGAACATGAAAGATACATTCGCTACTATTACTATGGCAAGTCGGGACTGGCAGACCACGCTTTGGACACTCCTTCACACAGGATTAGATGGAGAAAAACGAATGTGCTATTTAGGAGTCGTTATAGATCTGAAAGACTATTTTTTGAGTCAGCAATGGCTTTGAAGAATTCTCCCAACCTTAACAAATATGGTTGCATTAATTTGCCAAAAATTTGGGAGACGGTTATCCTAAGAAAAACTCCTGGATAACTGCTGCTGCTTTTTTTTTTTTTTTTTTTTTTTTTCCCGTTAGAGGGTGCCAAAAATAGGACTTTAGATCTTTTGTCTTTCTGCAATTATATTGTTTCACTCACTGTCGCGTTTACATGTGTGTTGTGCTCTGATGATGCTGATTTGAAAATCAGCGAAATATTAGCGTTAATAAAACATCCTTGTTGATAAAAGTGTTTGTGGTGTTGTTAATACCGTGAAAAAATAAGTAATGAATAACCAGCAACGCCTAAGCTTATCAGTTAGACTTTCCAGGAAAAGGACAGTTTTGAACTTTTTCAGCCTTTAGTGAGATAGGGTAGCAATATTTCACAGAATGAATTTTCATTTCAGGATTAAAATGATTGAGGAAATTGCACATATACATCCAGTCTCATCTGTTTCATTTTCCTTTTCAAACAATGCAGCATCCAACATGCACAAAGTTTATTGTAGCACAATTCTGGAATAATTTGAGTGACTTTTGTAATCCAATTTTCAATTTCAGTGCTAATGATTTGTGATTTTTTTTGATTAAGTGATCAGCTTTCTGCTTACAAAAATCTTAAGTTATGCTTGTTTAAGTTAAGGGATATTACATCCCATATCGTTTCTTAGCCGAATAAGAAACTCAAAGAGTTTCATGCCGAATATAGTAGAAACTATATATATAAAGTTCAGCAATTCCAAGCGTAAGCAAATACCTGGATACTGCAGCAACTGACCCTTAAGGTAGTGCAAGCTGAGGCAACTCATGTCTAAGGTGGAGCAAGCTCCGATCACTATTCTTGATATTTACCCATAATGTGAACTTAGCTGCTAGGAGCTGTATTACTGTTCTACATTATGAGAGAAGGTCACTACCCAGACCGGTTTCAACCTTTATTGAGGTCTCATCAGTGAGTAGGTAGATCTAGTTAATATCAAGTTTGTAGCGAACAGAACTTACAACCCTTCTATGAGTATTGCCGAGAGGTGTCCTAATAAATTATTAGATATATGAAGAGCCAAAGGCTTCAATTTGGCGACAAGGGTTGTAAGTTCTGTTCGCTACAAACTTGATATTAACTAGGTCTACCTACTCACTGATGAGACCTCAATAAAGGTTGAAACCGGTCTGGGTAGTGACCTTCTCTCATAATGTAGAACAGTAATACAGCTCCTAGGAGCTAAGTTCACATTATGGGTAAATATCAAGAATAGTGATCGGAGCTTGCTCCACCTTAGACATAAGTTGCCTCAGCTTGCACTACCTTAAGGGTCAGTTGCTGCAGTACCCAGGTATTTGTTTATGCTTGGAATCGCCGAACTTTATATATATAGTTTCTACTATATTCGGCATGAAACTCTTTGAGTTTCTTATTCGGCTAAGAAACGATATGGGATGTAATATCTTCATATATCTAATAATTAAGTTATGTTATTTGGCTGCCCTTTGTAATCAGTTATTAATGGTCAACTCTACCATCACTGCTTCTTGTTCAATATGCCCAACAAATGCACAGTACTCACATCTATGGCTGCTTCACCATAAAAATGTTATAATCAATAATACTCATCACTGCAAATTGCAATGAAGAGTGCTATTGAAATTGTAGCAAAAAGACAAGCCTGGACATATTTCACGCACACACACCTTTCAGGGATGTCCTTTGTGATATATTCACTGTGACTACAGACAGTTTCACTAACTGTGCATTGAATGACGGATAATTTTAACCTTCAGCAATTGATTGGTTTTCACTGATAAGATAGCAAAACAGGATATAAAGTAATCAGAGCTTTAAATATGCAGATCAAACAGCAGAGTATATCCATGTGTTATTCTTGATTTCCTTCCCATTTGGATGATAATAAGTATGAAAATTAAAGAAATAACTGAACTGCTCTTAATAGATAATGACTAGAGAAATTCAAAAGAATATTCACAGAAATGAAGTCAGAAATAAAATATCTGAAGTGTTTTGATGATTAGAAATATGTTTAAACATCTATAAGTGTCTGCATTGTTGTGATTATGCTTTTGAAATGCATTAAAAAAATACTTGACAAAATCTTTTTGACCATGATTTCCAGATAGTAAGATACAGTCAACCCTCCTATAACGTGGTACTCTTATAACATGGTTTCCATATAACGCGGAGCCAAAATTGCGACAGCCCTCCTATAACGGGGTTTCCGTTCAACAACATTCCATCAACTTAATTGGTTTAAGAAGATTCTCTATAGCATGAATTTATCTATGTGTTAAATTTTTACAGTTGAAATTAACGGGGAATTCCCTTCTTTTTGGTGAAGGTACATCACCATTTTCGAATTTCAGTTATAAGGGAATTCCCCTATAAGCGAAGAAACGATGCGAGATTGTTCACAGTGCTCTGTTTTAATGCTTAAAATAGACCGTATGATTGGCTGTTGCGTATTTGCGTGAATTTTTTTATCCAATAGTGCTGCCGAACTTTCGCTGTTGCAACCACCCACTTTGTCATCAATTTTAAGTGCAACTTAGTAGGAAACTGTCTGTAAATCCGTGCAGACGTACATATCACGATTAGTGTTCAATAAAGTGCCATTTGCTCGCTTAATTTGTGTTATCGTAATTGGACAACATTACACAATACTGTAGGTAATATTTTTTATTTGTTGTAATATAATAATAATAAAATAATTGTTAACCCCAGGTTTGCATAATGTCAGACACAAAAGAAACAAGAAAACAGTTAAAAAGAAAGTTTATATCTCTTGAGGACAAAATCCAAATTTTAAATCGTTTAAAGGGTGGTTCCCATATAACGCGGTATGAATCAATCTGATTCGTACTAATTCTGAGTTTCTTATAGAGCAGTTTCCATATAACGCGGCACGAATTAACCTGATTTGCACGTTAAATCTGAGTTTCTTATAACACGGTTTCCATATAACGCGGTACAAATTAATCGCGTTATAGGGGGGTTGACTGTACATCACATTAACAGCATCATAATAAGGGAAAAAAAAAGATACAAGAAAATATTCTGTGGCCATGCATTGAGAGGTTACATTCATTAGTAAACACAGACGTGCATGTTTTGCTATTTCATAGCGTCCAAACAATTTTGTTTAAAAGTGAATTTTTTGTAATATGCTATAATTTTATGAATTGTTTGGATAGTTAAGACACTTCCATAAAAATAAAAAAGTAATGCTGGTAAATCTGTTCCAAACAAAACTAAAATTTTTATTATTATTACTTGGCAACTCCAAGGAGCATTAAATTGACCGAGAGAGAGAGGCTCTAAACATCATGTAAAAAACTATTCAGCATTCACAGTCATGGTACCCACAACAGACTCTAGCAAGTTCACTACTACTCTAAGCAAAAAAAACCTAGTTTAAACACCCTTGCTAACTACACTCTTACTCAGTTTCCATGGATGACCCCTAGTTCTCCCATCACCAGACCTGTTCTGAAAAACTTCATCTGAATTAATCTTGTAAAACCCTTCAGTAATTTGTAGATCTCAATTATATCACCCCTTTTCTGCCTATCAACCATTTCTGTAACCCACAAATCTTCAACCTATTCTCGTAAGGTTCATTCCATAGACCTGCTATCATCTTGGTCACTTGCCTCCTCTTCATCGCCAAGAAACCATGGCACCCAGATCTGTACACAGTAGTTAAGATGGTGTCTTATCAAGGCTCGATAAAGAGGAATAATAACCTGCTTATCTCTGCTTGTCAAAGTACAGGCAGCCCTCGGTTTACGCCTCATTTCCGTTCCTGAAAAAACAGGTGTAAACCAAATCGGCATAAAACGAACTAAATTTTAATGGGAGGTACAAAGTTATGTTCTGTGTAGTCAAAAAATATGCACCTAAGTATGTGCAACATTATTATATTTAAAGCTTTTATAACACATACATATATATTTGTTAAAATAAAATTATTAATAATGAAAACAAAACAAAATTATATACAAAAAATATGAAACTTCGAAAAGATATTACATATTTCTTTGTTGAAGTTACTGGTTAGGATCACTTGCATTTTTTTTTTTTTGAAAAAAAATATCCAGTGTTAACTGCCTAGATTTTCTTTTTCTTTCTTTAAGGTGTTCAGTGTAAGGTCGAATAGATGCGATTACACTGCTTTTTACGTTTGTACTCTATTCCCAATCGGTCCATTTTGCAAAGTTCATCAGTCAATGTCTCTATGATTGCAAGGATATGCTGTAAATCAGCCGTTTTTATATCTCTCAGAGGACCTTCTTTGTTTTCTTTCTCCTCCTTTGGATGTTGACTTAATTGTTTGGCTAATTCTTTTAAGTCTTCATTGGAAAGCAGTTTATCATGGCTCTCTAAGACTTCTGTCACATCTTCAGCTGTAATATCGTCCAATCCCACCTCTTGCACAAGCTTGGTAACATCTTTAATAACATTCTCCTCTTGCTCTAATTCCTCGAAGTCGTGCATAAATGCTGGAAGAAGTTTTCACCATGCTCCTTTTAAACACTTTGCTCACACATCGTTCCAAGCTGCCTCAATGTTGTTAATGCCCTTCAAAATATCGAATGACCGCAATAGTCTTTAATAGTTTTTCCTGAAGTGTCCAAGACTCTTACCATTTCCATAAATGTTATACTACAGGCTTTGAAGATTGATATAATCCCCTGATCCATTGGTTGCAAAAGTGATGTTGTGTTTGGGGGCATGTAAACAACCTTGACATCCAATGATGTTCTTACTTCAGCAAGGTTTTGAGGATGTCCAGGGGCATTATCCAAGAGAAGCAATGCCTTGGCTGGCAAATCATTTTCTTTACAGAAGTGTAGCACGGTAGGACAAAAATAATTTGTGTACTAATCTATAAAAACGTCTTGTGTAACCCAAGCTTTCTTGTTCCATTTCCAATAGACTGGTAGCATGGCTTTTAGACCCTTGAAGGCCCGTGGTGTCTGTGAATGGTACACCAACATTGGTTTAAGCTTCAAAGTTCCGGAGATATTTGTACCCAACAAAAGAGTAAATCTATCTTTTGCAGCTTTAAAACCTGGAGCAGAACGTTCTTCACAGGAAATGAAGGTGAGTGATGGCAATTTTTTCCAGTCTCATCAACATTAAAAATGAGATCAGGAGGATAACTTCCTTGTTTTACACAGTCTTGAAATTCTTTAGGAAGAGCAGCCGCTGCCGCAACATCTGCACTTGCCGCCTCACCACATAATTTGACACTATGGCACTTACTTCGAGACTTAAATCTCATGAACCAACCTTTGCTTCCTAAAAATGTTTCTTCGCCTCCATCTGTCTTTTTAAGATCCTCAAAAATTGTTTTTGCTTTCTCAGTTATCAGAAAAACATTCCTCTGACGCAGGCAGAGGAATGTTTTTCTGATTCAAGTTCATCCCCCCATAATGATAATAATTTTTCCATTTTTTCATGAATTTTACCCCTGCTATAACTTATGCGTTTTGAATTTAGTACTGCCGTAGATTGTTGTGCAGACTGTTTTATTCTATCTGCATTTTTCATAATTGTAGTAACAGTCGATGGAAGTAAGTTCATACTTCTACAGACATTAACACGTGTCTGCCCATCTTCCATTCTTCAAATCACCTCCATCTTCTTTTCAAGTGCGATTGATTCCCGCGCCTTCTTAACACCAAATTCTGCTAACTTTGCTGCACTTCTTTTATCAGACATGGTATGTAATTACGTACTTTATCAATTTAAATATGTATGTATGTAAAAAAAATTAAATAGAACAATTAGGTAGATTCAACAGTAATACTAGGTTTGATACATATATGTCGTAGTAGCTCGGTAAACACTCAAACACTAGAGTGCCTGCTAGCATTGTTTCTCAGTCAGACCACACTACAGTAAGAAAGCACGCGCAGGCATCTGGCATTATTGTGAATTGGTGTAAATCGAACCGTCGCAAACCGAGGGCTGCCTGTATTCTTCAGTAATCAAGTGATCTGATGAGCTGCTTAAGCCACTTTTGCTATGTGTGTCCCCTAAACTTTAAGTGCCAAGTCTCTGGCTTTGCCCATTTCCTGGAGTACAGTTCCACCAATGTGGTATATAGCTGGTAATCTTTTTCATCCTAAAATGCATAATCTTACACTTTGCCACATTAAACTGACACCCATTCTCCTTTTTGCCCAGTCTGTCAATCTATCCAAATTATCCTGCAAAATTTTGACATCTATATTAATTATTGCTCTACCCAACTTTGCATCATCAGCAAACAACCGAACAGTTCCTCTCAGATCTTTCCTATATCGTTAATGAACAAATTAAACAGTAGCGGTCTAAGAACAGAACCCTGCAGCACGCCACTAGTCACAGGTCTTCTTTTGGATTCTATGATAAACTGCTCTCTGATATCTCTTCATCAACCACCTTCCTATCCATCTCACCATCCTCATGTGCTGCAGTTTACTGATGAGAATTCCATGTGGTATCCTGTCAAAGGCCTTTGTAAAATCCAGAAGTATTACTATAAACCCATTTCCTTTATCCAACTCGGCTGTCACTATTATAAAATGTGAGCAAGTTACTGAGGCATGACCTACCCTCACAAAATCATGCGGTCCCCTCATAAAGTATCCCATTTCCATCTATCCATTCCTGTATTTTGCTTTTGACCAACTTCTCCAATACTTTGACATGATTTATAGTACCTAAAATTTATTCATCCGAATGCAGAACTCCACTTAATTGAACAAGTTGAAAGAAGTGAGTAACTGTTTTCCACACTAATTTAACATTTTTTGTTTAAATTCTTAGTTATAAGTTTTTATAACAAAGAAGTACATGTTATAATCAATATTTTTATTTATTTTTTATTTTATTAAAATGCAATGGGCAGTTTTGTTTAAGTGTTAATTATTATTATTATTATTTTTTTTTGGGGGGGGAGTCAGGTTTACAAAAAATTGTTTTCATTTAACTTTTTCAAGTTTTTTCCGTTGAGTAATTTAGCAATTAAGTTCACATTTGAACACTTATTTTTTTTTTTAAAAAAAAAAAGAAAGCTAATTAACATTTCTTAGCATATTCTTTATTAAAGCAATATATATCTACAATTGCAAGAATTTAGGTAATTTTTTTTGTGTGGGTAAACTGGTCTCTATTGCTCACTGATTTGGTTGGATACTTTGTTAGTCCCAATTAATCATGGTAAGTAGATAACTATAATTTCAATTTCAATAAAGAAATCTTAAAATTCAAACTACTTTTTTTTTCTAAAAATTATAGACATCTAATAAAAAAATATTATTTACTTGTAGGGCTCACTATGATATTTTCTTTTCTTAGCTTCTTCTTCTGGCAATTCTGTTTCCTTGTATAACATTCCCCATTCAAATATACCTCTATAATGAAAGTTTCCATGATAAACAGGTCGGTATTCAAAGTTGTCTTTGTCAATGCCATCAATAACAGGAACGGTCATCACTGTTCTAAAAAAAAGATAAAGTATAGTGTTGCTTAAATTGAGAACAACAAAACAATAATTTAAACATTTGACATTTAACAAGAAAATTACATATGTAACACACTTGACAGGATTTCATGTATAGAAAAATTCCTTCTGCATAAAATCTATAAAATCCCTTTAGTAACTGTAGATGTTTCTGTCATATCTCATCTTTCTAAACCATTGTAACTCACAAATCTATCTTCACAAGAACCACTCTATATCCTTGGTCGCTTGTGAATCCTTTTGCACCATTTCTTTAAGAAATGGTACAAAAATTCCTCAAGAAACCCAAGCAACCAAATCTGTGCATGGATTTGGTTGCCTTCTCCTTGTAAGCAGGGACAATAACCTTCTTATGTATGTTTTATCAATGTTTTTCAACAACCAAATGATTCTATCCGCTTCTGAAATATGACCCCTGAACTGCAACTCCTTATATATCATCCCTAAATTCCTAGTTTGATCAATTTCCAGACCAGTTCCATCAATGTAGTACAAGTTTGTAATCTTTTTACCCAAAAGTGCACAACTTTACATTTTGTCATATTAAACCAGTAACTATTATCCTTTTCATACACACAGCTTATTTAAATTATCTTGCAGGATCTTTACCCCATCTTTACTACTACTCTATCCAGTTTTGTATCATTTTCTATATCATTAATGTACAAAGTAAATTGCAGCAGACCACATATAAAGCCTTCTCAAAGGTATTCCTCCATATATCACTCTCTGATGTCTGTTCATCAGCTACCATTTTATTCATATCACCCACTTCATATTATCCTATATGCTGCAAAATATGTAATAGAGTTTTATGCATTATCCTATCAAATGCCTATGAAGTCCAGCAGTATCATTATATAGCCATCACCTTATTGTTAGTATTTATACCTAAATACCTATCATATCTCTCTCTTAATAGCATTACATTTCATACATTCTCCACATGCAAAGAAAAGAATCTAAACCTCACATTCTTCCTAACAACCTTTTCCAGGGACGATCCTGAGTTCTACCCTATAAGCTGCAAAATCTCATTTATATCTATCTTTATGTTTCTATTTACTAATTTCTATAATTTCTGTTTATCCAACTCAACTATTACTTTCTTATAAAAAGTGAGTAAATTACTAAGCCAAGCCTATCTTTAACACACCATGCTACCCCCCTCCCCCATAAACTATCACATTCCACCAATTCCCGAATTCTGCCTTTGACTGACTTTTCCATCTTAACCACCATTCCTGAGATAGCAAATCAGTCTATAAATTGCTACTGAAGGATAGCATCTCAAGACAACAATTTATAGACACCTCATTGTGAAGGATAGTAGCTTTCACAATGCCATACAGGTGATGAAAACAGCAGAGAGAGAGAGAGAGCACACATTGTCTCATCTTTGATTTTACATCATCTCTCCTTCAATTCAAACTACTGACTTACAACTCAAATACAGTTAGAATTCAAGAAGGTAGAACAGATGATGTAAAATTAGGCATGAGACAAGAGAGTACTCTCTTTGCTGTTTTCATATGATAAAGTGCAAGAGATATGCTGTTCTAAATTATTATCATCATCAACAGACTTCCATGGAGTCAAGAGACTCATTGTGGGAGGTCCCACTTCACATGCACAGCTCATCATATCTCGACTCAATTGCATTCACTTTCCCTGCACACTCACCACACTCTCAGGCAATGCATTCCAATCACCTACCACTCTCCATGCAAAACATCTACTCTTCATTCTTTTGCTAACACCTACCTTATACAGCTTCAAGGGATGGCTTATCTCCCCCTCCCCTCAATATTCTATGAAAAATCTCATGCATGCTTATCTGGTAATTACCCCTCACCAACTTATACACCTTGATCACGTCCCCCCCCCTTCCTATTATCTACTAGGCTCTGTAATTTGCATTCTCTCAATCTGTCCTCATATTCACACATTACAGAGACCAGAAATCACCTTAGTCAATCGTCTCATCATCCTTTTGAAAACCTAGCCACCAAATCTGTGCACAGTAATCCATATGTCGCCTGATCAAAGCCTTGAACAAAGGAATCAAAGCATCCTTACTTCTACATGTCAGTATTCTCTGCATCATTCCCATAATCCACTCTTTTTTGTCCTCACAATTTTAGCAAAATTGTCCATGAAATTTCAACTCTGCCATAACCTCCCAAAATCTGATCTTCTCCACCTCTTCTAAAATATCCCCACCAATCCTATGCTCTGCTTCCCACATTTTAAAACCTTACACTTTTCAACATTAAACTGACATTCCCACACAGTCACCCATTCAGAGACAATTTATTTAGACCTTGCAAAGCTACAACATCTGCTATGTCTCATAAATCTTTCCAACTTTGCACCAGCTGCAAAAAACTGTATATCACCATTTAAGCCCCTCTTTCTCTCAAGGGCACACCACTAGTGACTTTCCCTTCTGGGAAATCACTTCCCCATATGCAACCTGCTGATACCTATCAGACAGCCAATCTCCAATTCAAAACACTAATCTACTATTCAACCCCATGTGTTCCAATTAAACTACTAGTTTGTCATATGGCAATCTATTAAAAGCCTTTGCAAAATCTAAATATACTACTGTATATGCATCCTCCTTGTCCAATGCATTTGTCACCTTGTTATAATAAGTAAGCAAATTGCTTAAACATGATCTTCCTTTAGCAAACCTATGCTGTCCATTAAAGAGAATTCTACTGCTGTTCACCCAATTCTGAATCCCATTATCACTGACCAACACCATCCTTCCACAATCATTTTTCCTTCTACTGGCCACATATCGAAAAAACTCCCTAGGATTTCTTTTAGCGTCATTTGCTAACTGCTGCTCATACCACACTTTGCTATCCTTACTAAGTGAGTCACCCTCCTTCCTTGCTCTTTGTACTTCTCATGTAAATGATTATCTCCACTCATCTTGTGCCACCTCCACAATACCTTTTCTTCCAGTTTGCATGCTTCAACTCTTCAGTCATCCATTTTACACTTTATCTCCTGACCTTTGGTCAGGAGATTAAATACACTCAGTCACTGCCTCTGCCAGATACTTCCTGAGTGAAGACTAAGCAGCACTGATTTACTTCCTATGTAATTCCTCATTCCATAATATCACTACAAGCTGCCTCCTGAATTTGCCATAATCACCTGCCTTATAGTTCCACATATAACTCTTTCTCACAAAAGTCCTGATATGGCGGGTCACCACCCAAGTGATCACGTCATGGTCACTTTCACCAACTGGAGGAAGATGTAACACTTCATTTACAACAATATCTTCTGATGAGATAATCAAATATCCTCGATCCATGTATGGCTTCTGTTATATACTGCTTAAGATAGTCATCCCTTAAAAACTCAAGAAATTCATTCTTTTTGGTTCCTGATGCTGTCTCTTCATTTCAGTCTATATTCTAATCTAATCCTGTGACCTCCTCTTTAAGAGGGTTGCAGTTGATGAACAGTCCGCTTCCATTCCTCTCTATCTCTTGCTTCTGTAAGATTCTTGCCCGTCCAATCTTTTATGTTGTCTTTCCATTGCAGTCGGGGTCTTCCTCTCCTTCCCTCCACCATCCCCTGCAATACTATTCTGGGAATCTCTCCAGAAGAACCCCTCATCAAATGTCCTGCAAATGCTATTTTTCTTCTTTGGATACTAGCCATATAGTCTCTTTTCATTTTGAATCTTTTAAGAACCTCTTCATTGCTCACTCTTTAGTCCAGCTGATACGACCCATTTTTCTCAAGCACCACATTTCAATATTCAATTGGTCACTCATCTCCTTATTGATCTTCCAGGACTCACATCCATACATCCCCATGCTCCAGATCATTATCTTGAGGATTCTTACTTTTAACTGTTTGTTCAGATTTCTGTTTCCTAATATGTGGTATATTTGGAAAAAAGCTGCTTTTGCTTTTTTAATTCTGTTCTTAATTTCATAATTAGATCTAATGCCTTCTGTTATCTAACTCCCAAGGTATTCAAAACTTTTTACATTTTCTATTCTTTGTCCGTTCAAAGTGATTTCCATCTCATCATTTCCTTTCCTTGAAATCTTCATCACTTTTGTCTTCTGAATGTTTATTTTCATTTTATATCTCTCATTTCCAATCCTGTTCAGTCTGTTCAAAATTCTTTGCAAGCCTTTCTCTGTTTCGCTCATAAGTACAATGTCATCTGCATATCTTATATTATTTATCACAGCGCTTCCCAAACTGTGGGCCGCAGCCCCCTTGGGGGCTGTTAGTTTTGTTGAGGGGGGGGCGTGAAATAATGAAAACAAATTTAAAATTTGTTTTTTGTTTTTTATCTTAAAAGAAACATATTTAATTTTTATTATTTATTATTTCTTTTATGTTATTTTTTTATATTTTAATGGAAAAAATCACACATTGGTGTTTGTTCACAAATTTTGTTTCCTGTATATTTCAAAGCTTAATGAATATTAGTAAATATATGCTTATTCATATAAGTTTCATTTCAAAGGTACTGATAAGAAGCACAGAAAAAGCTTACAAAAATGCAAAATCTTGTGCCCATTTAAAACGGCCAAGTTTTTCGTGCTTTAAATTAATTTTTCATTGCTAGTGTACACAGGTGCAGCGATGCATGGGAAAGAAATACGCTTAGTGTGTATATTTTGTATTGAATATAAATACAATAAATATTATAATAATATATGTCTGTATTAGGATTTTTTTCCTGATGGGGGAGGCCATGAAATATTTAAATTTTTCCAAATTAAAATATTTGGAAAATGCTTGACATCCATAAGTTTGGGAAGCATTGATTTATCAGATGTTCGTTTATCTTTATTCCACCCTTCAGTTCTTCCAAGGCCTCCCTTATCATCTATTCACTATAGACATTAAAAAGGAGTGGGGACATTCCACACCCTTTCTTATGGGGATCCATTCAGTATCCTCTCCTTCAAATCTGACCTTGGCTTGAGTTTTGTATATTCTGAACAAAATTCTCATGATATTTTTATCTATTCCTATTTTATGCAAAATATCAAATAAAACAGAATGATTAACATTATCGAAAGCTTTTCATAGTCCACAAAGCATAGATATAAATTTTTATTGCACTCGATCATTCTATATTACCATTATGAAATCACCCATAATGATTACCCTTTCTTATTAGCCAGACCAATTTGTCTAAACATTTCCTTCTCACTGCCTTCCACATTACCAGGTCTATAGCAACACCCCTACTAAACATTTCATCCTGTCCAACTCCACCTTCAACACCAACTGTTTCAAACCCACCGTCAGTATTTGCTCCTTGCATCTCCACCCTTGATGGGCATAACTCCTCTGCTATCATCAGTAACATGATAGCAGAGGAGTTATGCTATCCTGCTTTGAATACATCAAGTATTTGTAAACATACACACTAGCTCGTTTCTGTTTCGATAACAAGTCCCACTAACCCCACTTCTCAAATGACTTCTCTCCACTCTCCATTCCTGTCTATCATCACTGATATTACACCCCCTCCACAGACCTAATTACCCCCACCTGCCTCTCCATGTCGAAAGTTTTTGGTGGTTTTCCACATCAAGTATTGATATGTACTCTGACTGCATTCATCTTGAATATTTTCTACCACAGTTCTATTACTTCTCATTTTATTCACCAATCTTTCAAAATAATTACTACAGCCATCTCGAAATACATTTCTCTTCAGTTTTCATGTCACCATTATCATCTCTGACTCCTTTTATAGTAGTGTTTCCTCCATTTCCAATATTTTTCAACAGCCTCCAGAAAATTTTGCCATCTTCCTGATATTTATCTTCTATATTGTTATCATTTCTTCTTCTTCAACCCATCTGTCCCCTATGATGAGTAGAGTCCTTAATCAGAAGTCATGGTGAATTAATGCAGGCAGCATGTCACTCCGTTGCTGCATCCCCTAAGGACAAGAATTTATGTTTGTAGATCTGTGTGTTTACAGGGCTAATTTGCTTAATTTGTAACATAAACGCTACGAAAATTTAGAGTTTATGTTACAATTATACTGGAGGCAGAAAAAATTAAAAAAAAAAATTAAATTTATATATACATATTTATAAAGATAATTAAATTTTTTATTCTAATTATATAAGCTCCAAATAATTATTTTTATTTTGATAATCCCTGGGGCCAGTACCGTCGACAGGGTGTAGTATAGAGGCAGCATACCTCATGGTGCTGCTTAACACTCAGGCACTCCCATCTGATCTGACAGATACATGCTAATTGTTAACATGAATATTCTTTAACCTATCTATAGGTTGAAGGTCATGAGTAGCTGTGCGTGAGTATATTACGAGTGCTATTTTGCACTTTTGTTGCTGTCAGTTTGGTTTAACACATGTTATACAAAGATTTGTGATATTTGACCATGCGGAGGTCGCGGCAGATCTGAGAGATACTTGCTAATTGACATAGATATTTTATTGTATAGGTTGAAGGTCATGACTAGTGCGTATGTTATAAGTGATATTCTGCACTTTTTTTTTTTTTTTTTTTTTTACTACCAGTTTGGTTGAACACGTTTTTTTGTAAAGGTTTGTGATATTTGACAGCAAATTGTATCTGAGAGATACCACGAGCTCCGATGTCAGTATAGCTCATAAATATAAATGCTCAGATTAATCATATGCTGAACAACAATGTGAAAATACGGCGCAGAATATTTATTAGAAATCTCGTAATGCAGTTAGTGTCAGAACAAATAAAAAGGCGTTCAGAAATCTCTATAGGTGTAAATAGGCCTTTACACCTGAAACTTCAGACACAATTTGAAGGAAATTCTAATGACGACATAGATAAGGTTCCCTCGACAAACAGAAAAAGATGTTTTATGAGCTATGCATCCAAAACAAGTTGCTTATCAAATATTTTTGCAAGCATTGTAAAAAGTATTATGCTTTCAGCATAGCAATATTGTTTGCAATGATTGTTATGATACCATATGAGTCTCTTGACTATTGAGGATTCCGATTAATTAATGTTAAATGCATTTGTTTAGTTTTATTTTCTTTCATTATCGATGTTTGCGTTATTCTGCAACAAAAATTTTTATTCTTTATATTTCTTTTTTTGTAATAGATTTCACGGTTTAATATGAACACAGATGGATAAGAAAATAACTATTTATTAACTTAAAAAATAATATTTTGCTGGTATTATATCCAGCATCTTCAGAGCACACAACACAAAGTTTGTTACAAATGCAAAACAACCACAATCCGGTGTAACAGTGGGGCTAGTAAAAGTAATTGCAACGTGCCACACAAGACTAAAGTCCTAATATGGAGGGGTATTCAAAGCATGGTCTGCCAGACCCGACTTGCCATAGCGAAAGTGTCGGATATATTTTTTGTGTTCACTGAGGCAGATGTCCACAGTTCTTCCTGTCTGTCCGTAGTTGGCTTGATGGCAAGAACAGGGCGCTTCATGTGAACGGATAAGAGTTGCTAATTTTACATAAGGTTGAAATACTGTGCATAGTTGGTGTTTGTTAAGCACCCTAGATATCTTTTCAGATGTGCCTTTAATGTATGGGATGGTGATAGTTTTGTTGTAGTCTTCTGTGGTAGATAGAGGGGATTTCTGGGTGGGGATTATAACTGTTGGTTAAGAAGGTGTGTCGTAGGCGAGAAAGTTCAGCAGTGAGAGCAATGTCATTGGAACAGATTGCTCTAGCTCTATGGGTTAGTGTTTTTAAGATACCATATTGTTGAGAAGGGTGATGGTGTGATTGTTTGTGTAAGTATCTTCCTGTATGTGTGGGTTTTCTATAAACCGAAAATGATAAGGAACCTTCTGGAAGACGTGTGATCAGTGTGTGTCCCGGAAGGGTAGGCAGTCATTGGCTTCTAGTTCCATTGTAAAGTGGATTTTAGGGTGATGGCTATTTAGATGCAGTAAAAATGTATTCAATGTGTCTGGGCCATGTGGCCAAATAGCAAACACATCATCAACATAGCATAGCCAGAGACTAGGTTTGAGAGTGGCTGTGTTGATAGCTAATTTTTCCAGATGTTCTATGTAGAAATTGGCTAAGGGGGAAGAAAGAGGCACACCCATAGCTGTCCCATCTAATTGTTTGTATATTTTCCCTTTCCAAGTAAAATAACCTGCCTGTTATTTAAGGACTGTGAATTTAAATAGCTGAAATATATCTGGGGGAAATTGTGAATTTAGTAAGTTAAGTGTTTCAATCAGTGGTACATTAGTGAATAATGAGGTGATATCAAAACTCACCATTAGGTCTGCACTATTTAATGGTGTGGTTTTCTAAAATACTTTTTAGGTGGGTAGAATTTTTAACAAAAGAGGAAGAATTTTTTGTATAAGTGGTTAGTAATTTGGCTAAATGTTTAGCTAGTTTATATGTAGGACTGTTTATACTATCTACAATAGGATGCAAAGGTGTATATTGTTTGTGTATTTTAGGAGCACCATATGTTCTGGGTGTTTTAACGTGCAAGGGTTTGAGTTTTTTGACAATTTCTTTTGGCCAGGAAGTGACTTTGTTCAATAACTTGCACACCTTATTCTTTTGTGAGTTGGTGGGATCTCGATTTATGATTTGATATGTAGACCGGTCTTGGGGCAGTGTATGCATTTTGCTTTCATATTCTGTTGTATCCATTACTATAGTGGCATTACCTTTGTCTGATTTTGTTATTGTAATGTGGTTATTACTGCGTAGTTCTTTTAGAGCTATTATTTCTTTATGTGGGATATTATTTTTGAGAGGCTTAGAATGGATAAGGATATTGGCCACGTCTAACCTAATATTATTGGCTATAGCTGGAGGAAGTGGTAAATCCCGCGTTCAACGGAAGCAATTATTTTGGTTTTAGGCACAATTTTAGGAGTAAAGGCAAAATTGTGTCCAAGACTTAATGCACTCGTGGCCTCTTTGGATAAGGTTGTCGATGATAGGTTCACAACACCGCCATCTTGATGAAATTGTGGCCGGTGCATAGCATTGTGTTGTTGGAGGATTTCAAATTTTTTCGGTGTTGGTTTTTAACTTTAGCGAATTCTTTATTGGCTGTCGAGTTGGAGATTCTATCCAAGATATCCCATAGCTCCGGGTTCAAAATGTCAGATAATATATCACGTAGTACACTGATGGAGGAATTTATTTTTGAAAGTTCTCGGCGAGTAGCGTATACCTGTTCTCGTAATAGTGCTAAACTTGCTCTTTAATAAATACGTTGGGCTTTGGCCGAGTGAAACTTGTTCCTAATTTTCATATAGTTTGGTATCAAATTGGTATCTCGGCACCTTTTTAAGAAGACTAACCTGTTCAGTTGGCGCACAAATTTACTTTCCACTTACTGTATTGTCATGCCTTACGTACGATGTTATCTCCGTGAAGAATACTTATACGCATGGATAGGCTTATGTGTTCGTCAGACATTTTTTGTAATAGATTTCATGGTTTGATATGAACACAGATGGATAAGAAAATAACTATTTATTAACTTAAAAGCTAACATTTTGCTGGTATTATATCCAGCATCTTCAGAGCACACAACACCATCACCCTTCTCAACAATATGGTATCTTAAAAACACTAACCCATAGAGCTAGAGCAATCTGTTCCAACGACATTGCTCTCACTGCTGAACTTTCTCACCTATGACACACCTTCTTAACCAATGGTTATAATCCCCACCCAGAACTCCCCTCTATCTACCACAGAAGACTACAACAAAACTATCACCATCCCATACATTAAAGGCACATCTGAAAAGATATCTAGGCTGCTTAAGAAACACCAACTACGCACAGTATTTAAACCTTATGTAAAATTAGCAACTCTCATCCGTTCACCTAAGGACAAATGCACTCCTTTATCACATTCAGGAGTCTATGAAGTGCCCTGTTCTTGCCATCAAGCCTACTACGGACAGACAGGAAGAACTGTGGACATCCGCCTCAGTGAACACAAAAAATATATCCGACACTTTTGCTATGGCAAGTCGTGTCTGGCAGACCATGCTTTGGATACCCCTACACACAGGATCAATTGGAAAGAAACAAAAGTAATGCACAGAAGCTTCTACAAGTCAGAGAGGTTTTCCTGGAATCAACAGAAGCCTTAAAACATACTCCAAACCTTAACAAGTATGGCTGTATAAATCTACCAAAGATTTGGGAGACAGTCATCTTAACACCAAATTAATATTTATTACTTTTATTTTATTTCATTTTTTCAAACTTTCTAAGACTATCATTTGGACTACTTTGAATTTTTTTTTTTTTTTTTTTAACCTAGATGGCATCATATTAGGACTTTAGTCTTGTGTTGCACATTGCAATTACTTTTACTAGCCCCACTGTTACACCGGATTGTGGTTGTTTTGCATTTGTAACAAACTTTGTGTTGTGTGCTCTGAAGATGCTGGATATAATACCAGCAAAATATTATTTTTTAAGTTAATAAATAGTTATTTTCTTATCCATCTGTGTTCATATCAAACCGTGAAATTTATTACCAAAAATGTCTGACGAACACATAAGCCTATCCACGTGTATTTATATTTCTTTGTTTCAATAATTTCTAGATTGTAACTGAAAATAAATAAGCCATCATGTATTACTGAAATAGAGAGCCAAAGGCTTATTTATCATGTCCTCTAGAACAGTGCTTCCCAAACTGTGGGCCGCAAGTTTTGTTGAGAGAGATTTTGTTTCCTGCGTATTTTGGTGCTTAATAAATATTAGTAAATATATGCTTATTCATATGTTTCATTTCAAAGATATTGATAAGAAGCACAAAAAAGCTTACAAATGCAAAATCCTGAATATAAATACAATAAATATTATAATAATATATGTCTGTATTACAATTTTTTTTCCGATGGGGGGGCCGTGAAATATTTTAATTTTTCCAAAGGGGGACCTTTACATCCATAAGTTTGGAAAGCACTGCTCTAGAAGATGTGCTTTACATTTATGGAAAATACTAAGGAAAGTGGTCTGGGACTTGCTCAACCTTTACTACGAGATGCCCATAAGGCACTAACTTATGCTTGCATCCTCCGAAACTTTTAGTTTCTATATATTCGGCACAAAACTCTTGTAGCTTCTATATTCAGCTATGAAATAATGTTGCATTCAATATTCACTTAATTTGTACCATCATGTATTATATTTGAAGTTTTTTTTTTTTTTTATGTTTTTTGCATTTTAGCTCATACTAGTAAAGAATGTCTCTCTCAGATATACTGCGTCGTACGCTGCAAAATTATCGCTGTGAGCACCCGAGTGTTAATAAGGGCACTCATTCATCCGTATTACGGCAACAAGATATTTTACAAAAATACAGCATTTAGTTTACCAAATAAAAAAGGCACCATTTCCTATTGACAGTTAAATATGTGTTTATTATATTTTATTAATAAAAAATTTATAGTCATACATACTAAAACTAAACATTTTAGAACCCACTTATTAAATACTGAAGGAAACAACCCATAAAGTATCATACGATGTAAATTTCATAAACTTTTATAGTCTCTCTCTCTATATATATATATATTAAATTATATTATGCATGAATTCTCCTCACTCCCTGCAGTAAACAATATGCCCTCCACAACAGCAATTATACTGCAGAAACACAAAAAACCATTAGTTTTATCATGTCACTGAATAAAGTTCACAGACATCTGCAGACTGTGTAATATATTTCTCAACAAATAGCACAATTACAGACAACTGGGAATATAAATACTAACTAATGAATTACATCTCCCCTCCAAAAGAAACTGCTATATAGACCCAAGCAAAACCACATGCTGCCGATGCAACATAAGGTTTTGCTTGACACTACCGCATCATGAATGTGTTAAAACTAAGAAATATATAGTGAATGTATTCCAGATATTATGGAAATCGGTTTAAGAGAATTAGCATTTCCATTCAATTGTTGCTTTTTTGTTTGGGTCGTGCGATCTTTTGTTAATACCGCGCCAATCATATGCACTTCTTAATAGCTGCTTTTTCTCTACTGGCCTACAATCATGCACATCTTTCACTTCTCATTAGTAATTTGTCAAGGATTGTTCATTATGTATCTCAAGTCATAAATTACTGGTAATTTTTGCTTGATATAATGGGAAAGAAGATGTCTCTATTTGGGTAGATAATTTTGACGTTGCGCACAACGAAACTGCTCTCGAGGACAGAAGAAGTGATGGAGAATTTTTTAGCTTTAATTTTGGGAAAAAAGTGAGAGTTATATTTGAGTAAATACAGTAATTTTTTTAGCTTTCAAATTCTTAAGTATCGATCATTCATTAAATAATGGATTTATAAAATGCACAAAAGAGAGCAATATAGCAGATATAGAAATAAGCAATTTTACTCCTCTCATTGATGATAAATTACACAGTCCAACACAATTTTTGCTGACTTTTATATGAGACTTGTTTTTTACTAATATGGGTGCACTGATTTCAAATATCAAACTCATTTTTCTCTATCACATCAGGTTTTTCCTCTATGGCATTTTCTTTTTGCTAATTTGTAAGTTTTTGATATTTTTAAGGAGGCAGTACTATTTAGAGGATCAAAAAAATCGACTGTTTAATATTATTTTCTGAAAGTATGTACTTTTAAAAATCTGTTCCTAACTTTTTATCAAGAAATTCGAAAAATTCCCGAAGATATAGCCTATTATTCAAAGCGGTAAGCAGATCAGAATCAGAGTGCTCACCGCTCTCGCTTGTTAGTAAACGAATAAATGCGTAAGAACCTGCAACGGCACGTACTGGCGCTTTGAATGCGAGAGAGGCCGATAATTAGATACATAACTACTTAACAATATTCATTAAAAATTACAAGAATATTTATAAAAAAATAACAATTTTACTTACACATGAGTTTCAGAGAATAAATTTTTGTTTGTAGCAATTTCTGCTGTGTGTTCTGTTTTGGCAATCCCTTTGAATACTCCAACAGTAGTCGGCCATCAAGTGAGAATCCCATCTTCCTTGGTATCGATCTTCCATAGTTTTTAAGTCTAACAAGTGAGAGTGGTGAGCACTCCGATTCTGATCTGCGCACCGCTTTGAATAATAGGCTATATCTTCAGGAATTTTTCGAATGTCTTGATAAAAAGTTAGGAACAGATTTTTAAAAGTACATACTTTTAGAAAATAATATTAAAAATCGATTTTTTTGATCCTATAGTACTGCCTCCTAAAAACTATCAAAAACTTACAAATTAGCAAAATGAGAATGCCATAGAGGAAAAACCTGACATGATAGAGAAAAATGGGTTTGATATTTGAAATCAGTGCACCCAAATTAGTAAAAAAACAAGTGTCAGATCATAATCAGCAGAAAAAAATTTTTTTTTTGTTGGCCAGTGTTATTTATATTAAGTAAAAATGTATAGTATCTTTATAAATTTTGTTCTATTAAAAATAAATCTTTTTTTTTGTTTAAATGTACATCTAAATTCAAATAAAACAGACATTTACAATGAAATATATTTTTATTTATTATTATTATTTTGATAAGTTACTTGGTAATAATGAAAATTAAAGAAGGGATACACAGATATCTGAAGTTTCAGAAACACTGATCTATCCAAATATTTAGTCTGAAACATAGGTATGTATTATGAGTCTAAGGACTCCCTGGAGTCGCCTGTAATAATAATAATAATAATGCTGTTCGTTTCTTAAATTCTGCTTCAAATTTGGATAGATGAAACAGCATGATATGCATTTACATTTTTTTCAGCATCATTTCAATTTTGAATGTGAAACATATCGAGTGTATTGTGTATTCTGTGTTTAAGTGACTTTGGACAATTTTTGACTTTGTTTTTAATTGTGTACTTATTTTTGATTTTTGATAGACAAATAAAATTTTAAAGATAATAGTTTATAAATTATAAACATATTAATCAGAGGTGCATTTTGATAATTTATAAACATATTAATCAGAGGTGCATTTTGCTAAAATACCAAAATCGCTCATGACAGCATACTTTACATCTTACATTGCCCTCAATAATTATAGTTTACCTTTAATTATCAAATTATTGTATAAATTAATTATTTATAGTAAAAATACATAGAAGGTAACTGTTTTAAATCGATTTTTTTAAATAAGATTTAATTGTTTTAAAACTCTTAAAAATAATAAATTAACTCAAAATTAATAATTAATAGAAAAAGAATAATTTATCAATACGAAATTTATTGTCATTTAGATCAGTGATTTGAAAGAGAAAAAGTTATCGGGAGCTACATTTCTCAAAAGGAAAAGAGAACAGGAAGCGCAAGTAAAGAAAGCAACAAGCGATATAAAGAGATTTGGAATTTGTGTGAGTAAGGTGTGCTCACCTTGCTCACACAAAGGGAGTCAGGAGCAGGTGTTTTGCATGGAGAGTGGCGAGTGATTGGAATATATTGCCTGAGAGTGTGGTGAGCACAGAGACAGTAAATATATTTAAGGCACAGTATGATAAGCTATTTGTATAATAGGTATAATAGTGGAACTCCCGTAATGAGTCTTTGACTCCATGAAGGTTTTTATAATAATAATAATTATTATTATTATAAATCATTCACATATCCACAAAATTTTCTTACATGGCAGTTTGCTATCCCTGTATTAATGTGTATTATATTATTAGCTTGCTGATTGAATTTTGTTACCTCGTATTTATGAAGGTAAGTTTGTAGTTAAATATGTGATTAATCTTAGTAACAATTTTTTAAATAAATTATTCATTTTATTTTCTTTGTAGCTATAGCCGTGTTGTTCTTAACTTGTTATTTTACGAACTCTTGCACATATTTGAAATTGTGCCCATTGACTACTATATGGAGTTTTAGGTTAATATTAAACAAGGTAATTTTTAATTTTATTTTGCTAATTTATTTGTTTCTTAATGCAGTAAAATCAGATAAAAATTATTGTGTAAATTATTGTGACTTGGCAAATGACGATTCAATTCTAAATTTTTTACTTTGTTTTGGGCCCATACTTTATGAAAATATAATAAAGATTTTTATGATTTCAGAAACAGACAAAATTGGCAGATCAGAGAAACAAAATGAAAACCCTTTCTGGTCATTGATACAGAAAAAGACGAGCAGAACGAGAAGTTATTCGAGCTCAGCAAGAAAATCAATTGCGGAAATTTTTGAAATTATCAGAAATAAGTCAGTGAAAGCGACGTTCCTGTGGAATTCCCCACTGACAATGAGTCTGAAAATTCGAATTTGTGTTTAGATGATAATCAGGCTCTTGAGAAACATCCAATAGCTTCGACTTCAAATACAAATACCTCAACACTAAATTATGAACTTTTTGATGATCCAGCTTTATGGCCAAACTTGTCCAATTCAATAATTGATATATCAGTAAAACGAGGTCCTCCTGCTGAATCAAAAGAGACTTTTTTCCCACACAATGAACATAATAGAAGTTTTCATGTATCACATTATAATAGGATTTTGAGTAACAGAGAAACCATCAAAAGATCTTGGTTAATTTACTCAAGTTCAAAAAATGTAGTATTTTGTTTCTGCTGCAAATTATTTTCTAATATTCGAACTATGAACTTAATTTCGGAAGGAAATAATGATTGGAAACATACGTCCGAAGTTCTTCAAGCACCATGAAAAAGAACATTTTAATAATTTTGAAAAATGGAATGATTTGGAAAAGCGTTTAAAAAATGAAACTACAATTGATCAACATCAGCTAAAATTATTCAAAAAAGAACAAGAACACTGGATGCATGTTTTAAAACGTATAATATCGGTTATTAAATTTCTTGCAAAATAAAACATAGCGTTCAGAGGAAGTTCGATACTCTGTATACAAATAATAATGGAAAATTTTTGAAACTGATTGAATTATTCACCAAATTTGACAGCGTATTACAAAACGAAATCATTAATATATTAAGTAATGAAATTAAAAAAAAAAAATTGTATCTAAAATAAAGAATGCTAAGTATTTTTCAATAATTGTTGATTGCACCACTGATATTTTGCAGCAGGAGTAAATGTCCTTAATTGTAAGATATGTTTCTATAAAAGAAAAAAATGAAGAAACCCAAGATATTATACAAATAGAGGAAAGATTTCTAGATTTTATTAAAATTAATAATACAACAGGAAGTGGTATGGCTAAAGTAATTTTAAAATTATTAGAAGAAAAAAACTTAAATATCCATGGTGAGGGATATGACAACAGGTCAAATATGAAGGGAAGAATGCAGGGGTACAAGCACTTTTAAGGAACAAAAATCCTAGAGCATTTTTTGTTCCATGTTATACACATTCCTTGAACTTGGTATTGAGTGATGCAGCAAGCTGCAATGTAGATATGGTTTTATTTTTTGACATTATTCAGTCAATCTATAATTTTTTTTTCTTCATCAAGTCATCGATGGGAAGTTCTAAACCACATCCAAAATTTTACTTTAAAAACTTTATGCACGATGAGATGGGAAAGTCGCGTTGAAGCTGTAAAAGCAATACAAAATCAAGTAAAAGAAATACATGAAGCTTTAATTTTCATCACAATTTCGGAAGACAGCTTAATTAGGCAACAAGGCATTAAAACAAAATTGGAAGCTAGTTCATTAGCAAAAAAAAATTAATTCTTTCAAGTTTTTATTTGGCACATTTGTTTGGTATGACATTCTAAGTGAAGTCAATGCATCTAGCAAACAATTGCAAAATATCTCTTGCAATATTATGGAAGCCTTGAAATTATTAGATGTCACGAAAAGATTCTTGACATCATACAGAAGTGAAAATAATTTTTTGAAAGTTAAGCACCAAGCCCATAATTCTTCAATATTTAAATATTGAGTTAAATGCTGATTTCCCAACTAACGACAGCACACGAACTCGACATGTAAAAACTCAATTCGATTATGAATGTCCTGACGAATCAATTACTAATTTTGAGCGACAGTTTCAAATTAATTTTTTTAATGTAATTCTTGATTTAGTAATAACATCAATTAGAGAGATTTGAACAGCTTTGAAAAGAAAGAGATTTGAAATAAATATGAATCAATTTTTGGGTTTCTCTTTAACATTGGTAACTTAAAATTTGATAATGATACAGTAAAAAAAGCTTGTTTCGACTGAGAAACTGTTCTGTCTGATGGTGATCAAAAAGATATTTCAGCAATAGATTTATTAGATAAATTAAAGATATTGTCTCAGAGGATATCAAATAATTATTCTCCCAAAGAAGTATTAAATTATATTTGTGCAAATAACTGCATAAGTCTTTTTCCTAATGTGTACACATCACTACAAATTCCTTTAACAATCCCAACTACGGTTGCAAGTGCAGAGTGCAGTTTTTCTAAATTAAGACTTATTAAAAATTATATGAGGTCCACAATGTCCCAAAAGAGATTAGATGGCTTAGCCACTTTATCTATTGAAAGTGATATAGCCGAGACATTAGATCTAGAAGAAGTAGTAGTCTTTTGCTAAAATTAAGGCCAGAAAGGTTTCTTTTTTTTTTAAATAATTAAAACTGTTAATTCTTAATTTAGATTTTTTCATATTTGTTTTGTCATATTTAATGTGATTTATGTAATATTTATAAATTGTGTTAAAATTATGTACTCATTATATAATAAACAAAAATATTTTATTTATTTATTATTATTATTTATTTATTTATTCACTATATATATATATGTATAATTTTTATATATACATATACAATTCCAACCGAAGGGTGGGAAAAAAAAATCTTGCCCACACTCAAAAATTTGCTCGGGCCGGCGCTGCTGTCTACTCTACTTATCACATGTTCTGTCTTCCCCATCTAACTGGTACAAACTCTTAAAATATTTACTATATATTCACTCATTAGTCTTGCTTTTCTTCCAGAAATCTTTCAACTTTCATGGTGAATAAATCTCACACATACTGCATTGAGAAAAATCTCACATATTTAACTCACCTAATAAAGATGACTTGGCAGCCATTGTTCTATTATGAATTGTGTTATACTAACAATATCTACTTTAAAACAAATGTACAAGTTTTTCGTAAATCTAAATAACTTAATCTATCACATATACACCCATATGGAAATAAAAAACTACAATAAATTAATTTAATATTATTAATTAAAATTTGAAAAAATTACTTGTCTTTCAGCAGCATTCTGAAAACAAAATCTATAGTAATAAGCAACTTTTTGAATAGCTTTAATCTCTTGACTAAAAGATTCCTTATAGTTTTTCTGAGTATCCAATGCATTAACTTTATGTTGATGAATATCCTTTAGCAAGAAAAAGAACTCTCATGTAACTTGAAGTACCTCTTTTTTGTAAGGTGACAACCACAACAAGACCTTTTAGCATACTGAAGAGTTCTATGAGTCATTGAAGTAGTTAAAATCTTTGATGTCTGAAAGTTTTGCAAGCGACTAGCAAATAATGCTGTATGAAAACAAGACTTTTAAGCTAATGGATTATCGTACCATGTTTAATGACAGGTGAGGACTATGAGAAAGCAATGTTTGATTTTGTCTGGGCAAGCAACTTAGATTTGAAAAACAAATCTAAGACCCACTTACAGAACCTTATCTGTGTTTCTCAGAAATCCCTTAATTCCTTTAGATTGTTAATGTCCTGGCTCTTCAGAGTTATCGGAACTCCTGTGGAAGACAAAAAATATTCAGTGATGACCATCTGCAAAATTTTCTCCTGTGCTACAGAGCAAAATATTCTAACTTTAAATCCATCATTAGAATTATTTCAATCCTCCAACTGTTGACGTCCTTCTTAACTGAGCCTGGCTGAATTCTGTACTACTATTAGAGGTAGAAAGCTTCTTTTCTTTAGAAGGATTAAAACGAAAACTAGAGTTTAGGTGTTCACATTATATGCATAAGGTTTCACTGTAGAGCTTTGAAACTTTGGATATTTCCTTTAAGAAAATATCCAAAGTTTCTGAAATATAATCCGTTCTTCATGTACAAATAAAGTTTGAGGCCATTATGAAAATAAAAAAATATAATTTTTTCAATAAATTAAGGATCTCCTTATTGCATTTTAAAAGTAATCAAAATCGATGAGCTTGTCATAAAAGTCTGACACATTTCCACTTTCAGTTTGTACACAAGAATACACTTTCCAGAGATCTGGTCCTAGCCCAGGCTTCTTATAAGTCTTCCTTTAATATCTTTTTGAACCGGATAAGTTTAAGCTTCTACCAGCCTTCTGGAAGTGCAAGTCTTTCTTTGACCTGAAACATAGATTTTATGACAAAGCATCAACTGAACATTGACCATTTACCAATCTGATTTTCTGCACTTTGAAGTTTAAAATTCTGCAAAATATGTGCCAGATTAATATTTAGAGAATTTATCATTCTCCAACAACACATGCCTGCTCACTAACCTCCCTTCAATAGCCATAACTAAGCAATAATACTGCAAAAAGTTATTCTAATTTTTCTTACTCAATTTCCTATGGAAAACTAACAGTTAAATTTGAACTAATCTTGTTAAGCGTGCGCTTTTTGGTCAGTAATGTACCAAGTAGTTTCTTAAATTTATCCAAATTTTTGCCACCATGCTGAGAAGAAATATGGTGGTGAAAAATAAAGGTGACGTCCTCTCTTGTTGTAAACAAGACTATAATTCTTTAACTACATAAAAACTTTGCTGGAAATTTTTATATTTTCTTTTCCTGTCAAGTGTTAAGTTCTATAAATAAAAAAGAAATTTGTGATGAATCTGTTTTGCTTTTCTGATGCAAATGTAAGTAAAATAGTTGCAACAGATTGTAGATATACATAATTGTTTATTTTTATACAAACTTTACTAGAGACATATCAATTTAAAAAAATATTAAATTTTTAATTAAATGTAAAGCAGGACTATAATTTTTTTTGTCTCACACGTACACACAAACTAAATTTAAAAAATAAAAATAAATCTGTTATCGCTAAAGAGCAGATATTTTACATTGTCTAAGATGAACAACTGCATCGCATTCCACTGGCATCTACAGAATGAAACAGTCCATTCTGGCCCAGCATGAACATGTTAAAGAATAGTACTAAAATTATTAACAAGCATTCTTCATATTTCTTAATTTAGTATCTAAAACCTACCTATTGAGATAAATAGGTGTTAATAGTGGTGGCAGCCAATTTACATTTACTTCACAATGAGCATCTAAGAAAAGAACTACATCTCCTTTTGCTTCTTGAGCTCCAAATGTGCGAGATCTTATCAAGCCTTCACGCTGTTTATTCCTAAGTAGCCGCACTTTGTTTCCAAACTGACGCACAAAGTCTTCAAGCCCTCCCTTTAAATGTTCTAAAATCAAATTAAAATTCAAAGTACTGAAAATCTGTCAACTAACCAAAATGAATATTTTTCATGAATTTTTTTATGCATCTACTTGTGAAAAAAGTATAAATTAATTTTAAAGTGAAAGCTAGATTTACTTGTAACACATGCAAAACTTAATTTAGTAAGTTAACAATCTAGAGCAGTGTTTTATAATGTATATTTCAGAAAAGGCAAGTATTTGTCTGAACACACAATTAATGCTGTCTGAACACAGACAGCATATAATTGGGGGAAGGGAATCTCCTACATTTCACGAGGAGATGCAAAATCCAAGTGTTGCAATCAAAGTTTCTGTCCTGAGAATTCCTAGGATGAAATAACCAGGACATTTTGTAATCTTTCCTCTCTCAAGTCCCAAGAAAAGTCGAGATTTGAGACCATTTGTAAATTTGAATTTATAAATCTGAAGCAGAAAAGTGTCTAACTTATCATAATTTTTAATTTTAGTAAAATGAGTATTTATCATATATATTATACATAATTACTATTACTCATCATTAGTATTCAACCTTTACAGCGAAATTATAATGAAAAGCTCTCTAGAAAAGTGGAATGGAGGCATTAAATTAGGTGGCCGAACAATCACTAACCTACGATATGCAGATGACCCAGTGATAATAGCAACAAGTGAACAGGAATTAAAATCCATCCTAAATCAATTAGAATGGGAAAACCTAAGCTACGGTTTACGAATAAATCAAGATAAAACCAAAATAATGATTTTAAACAATGCAGAAGAGATAGATGTAGAAGGAATTGAAATTGTTGACCATTTCAACTACCTTGGAGTGATAATAACAAAAAAAAGATGGATGTAAAAAAGAGATAAGAAGAAGAATAGCACTAGCTAAGAAAGCGATGACTGATTTAACCAAGATCTGGAAAGACAAGCCATCTCCAAAAAGACGAAAATTAAGCTTGTAGAAACACCTTAGTTTTTTTCGATCTTTCTCTATGCTTCTGAGTCTTGGACTACGACAAAAGATGACAGAAGAAGAATTGAGGCGTTCCAGCTCTGGTGCTGGAGAAGATTATTAAGAGTGTCTTGGACAGAAAAGCGAACAAACAAAAGTATCCTAGAAGAAATGAATATCCACACAAGACTGATAAACATAATTGAAAAAAGAATACTGCAATATTTTGGACACATATGCAGAAGGGAAGGCAACTGCTTGGAAAAAGTAATCATCGAGGGTAAACCATGTGGGAAAAGAAAAAGAGGAAAACCCCCTCAACAGGTGGATTGACCAAATATCAAGAATCACTGGACTTAAACTAGAACAAGAAATTAGAGAAGCAAGGAGAGAAAGAAATGGCGAAGCATCATCAGGAAGGTCACGAGTCCAGACATGAGGAGATACGAGAGAGTGAGTTATATATAATTAATCTATACATTATAGATAATTAAAATTTTATCATGAATTAATGAAACTATTTAATGACTGGAATAAATATAACATTATTCATTATTTTATACATTAATTTGTGTTTCCTTTAAATATGATACAATAATATCATAATCTGACTATAAATCAAGCATATAATAAATTTAGTTTAATCCTTTATCCAAATGTAAGCAAACAAAGTTTGCGGCTGAAGTATCATAAACTTTGGTTGCTTACACTTGGATAAAGGATTAAACTAAATTTATTATAGTCTAACCAAGTGGAAAGAAACTTCCAACAACCCAATATAAATCAAGAAATGAAACAGCCATATGTAATAGACATTTTTGTTAAACTTAGCTGCTCTGAGTCAGTTCATTCACAGCATTACTCCTTTTCAGGTTGTCCAATACTTAAAAAGGGTAGCTTTTAATTTTTCAGGAAATGACAACGTATACTAGAATATTAATTATAAAAAATATTAATTAATAATATCATCCTATATTTTGGCAATGTTACATTGCCATCATCAGGGATCACAAAAAAAAAAAAACAATGATAAGTGCATGCAGGCATAATACAAAGCAAATGAGGCTGAATCAAAGGCAACAGAAGTTGGGCCTAGAGTCCTAAACAGTGCACTAAATTGGGTTGTCTTGGCTGTTGGGCTGATGATCTTAAAATATATGCTTTCCAAATTTGGGGCAGTCTCATGCACCCAAATTTGTTGAGGTTTGGAAAGCTTTTCAGAGCTGAGGAAGATTCAAGGAATAGCCTTTCATACTTATATTTCCTATGGTGTAATAGAGTGGCCTTTTTCCAGCGTATCCTGTGGTGGGTGTCCAAAGCATGGTCAGCAAGTCCTGAGTGGCTGTAGTGGTGGAACCAGATTTAGTTCTTGTGTTTGGATATCCTGATATTGGCTGTCCTGCCTGTTTGGTCATAGGACAGTTTGCAACGGCAAGGGAACTGGTATACTCCTGGTAGGTCTAGGGAATGTGGTTAGTCTTTGGTGGAGTGAAAAGCAGATGCCAATTTCTTATGTGGTCTGTAACTGGTTGTAAGGTCATGTTTCCTTAGGATCACTACTGGAACCATTGCTTTGACAATTCTAATTCATGTGACCTTACTCACACCTCTATCTTTTATAATTTTGTCAGGTTTAACCTAGCTTTTTTCCCCATGACTATCCTCCTTTTAATTTCATCTTCATATTTACCATCATTTCTTATTCTGGACCCCAGTAAATCATAACTTTCAACAATCTCTATTTTATCTCCCTCTATTATAAATTTATCTAAACAACTGCCAGATTTTGTTTCAATTAAACCTGGCTTTGTTGCTTCCCTCTAAACCAACAGAATCAGCCACTTCAGATCTTCCTTAGTTTCTTTACAAAGGTTGTATCATTAGCCATTCTCAGCATTAACTATAAATATTAAAAAGATGGGGCGACATTATGCAACTCTGCCTAAGCCAGTTCCAAGCTGGTTGAAAAAAGAGGAAGGGGGGGGGGAAGAAGATACACACATCATTAAGAATCCTGGGATCAGCTGACCTGGCTGACAATATCTGGCAATAGGGTTAGGTTACAGGTGAAGATAATCAATGGTTCAAGAAGCGAAAGAGGGTATAAGCCCCAACAGTAATGGAAGCAGAAGATTTATCTTCTGCTTCCACTACTGTTGATTTATTAAGCAGAAGATTTATCTTCTGTAGCATCTGTTCCCCAGGTTAGAGGAGGGTAGAAGGGAAGAGGCAACTGATCCTGATGTTAGAAACAGCCTGAAATTATCACCTACCTGGCAGATATATATAAAATGCATCTCCCAAGCTGTCTGGTCAACGAGGGAGATTAGACCAAAACCCCCTCATGATGAATGAAAAGGAAGAATAAAGGCTGTAAAGCCCAAGGCCAGAAGGGACACTTCCCAGACAAGACAGCATTCCAGATAAATGAAGACAATGTCTTAAACCTGAAAAGAAGGACCCTTAGATGATAAAACTGGAAAAACAACAGAAAAGGGCAACCCAAAAGGATTAACCTTAAAACAAAGTAAGAAACCCAAACAGAGAAATTTACAAATAGGAACATTTAATTGTAGAACATTAAGAAAAGAAGATCTGGTCATTGTCGAAGAAGAGCTAAAGAGCATAAAATGGGATATAATAGGATTAAGTGAGATAAAAAGGAAGGAGGAGGAAGTTATGCAACTTAATAAGTAAATTGAAAATTAACAACAGGTGCAAGCTAAAAATATCACAAATCTATGCCTCAATGCCATCTTATTCAGAGGAGGAAAAATAAGAGTTTTATGAGGATATGCAAAAAGTAAATAATAATAAAAAACATTTTTTGATCATAATGGAAGACTTGAATGCAAAAATAGAAAAAAAAAACTTTCCCAAATTTAAACGATTGGAACTCATGGGTTAGGGAGGAGAAATGAAAATATGTTAATAGAATTTACAGAAACCAACAGAACTCTACATCATGAACACATCCTTTAAAAAATGCTTAAAAAAAGAAATGGACATGGAGAAGTCAAAAAATGAAACAAGTATATCATCTGCAACAGGAAAATATAATATATGAGGTATCAGTCATAAATCAGTTCATAAGAGGAAGTGATCATAGACTAGTAAGAGATAAAGTTATGTTGCCAATCAAATCAGAAGAAAGAAATTAGGAAATGCAACAAAAAAAACTTGATCCTAAGACAATAATTGAAAAACAAAAAAATACAGAAATGTGATAAATAAAAAATTACATAAAATAAACAACTTTGAAAAGGATGTTGATAAACTAAATCAAGCAATAACAGATATCATAGTAACATCTGTAAATAATTTTAAGAGTACGTCAGAAAAGAATAAAGAAAAACTTTCACAGGAAATCAATCATAAACCTGAAGAAAAAAAGAGATATGAAACAAAATGAAAACTCTACTTCAAAAATAGAATAATCAGAATTATGCAAAACTATAAGGAATGAAATCAGAGCTTATAACACTTGAAAAATCAAACAAATAATAGAAAATAATAAAAATATGAAAATTCTAAGAAGAAGAAGCCTAATGACTGGAAACAAACACTTAGTAGTAAGAATGGTACAAGAGGAATTATCAAAAGACTGGAAGAATTTTACAAAACTTTATAAAGATGAATCAGATAATATCATACAGAATAACAGAAGTAACTCCAATATTGAAAATAATTTTGAACTACCAATAACTTATAAAGAAGTACATGAAACTATATATCAAATCTTCTCCTCCTTCTTCTTTCACTATGCGTTATTCCTGCTTCCTATGCAGGGTCTGTGTGTTACTTAGATGTGACTTCTTGTTAGTAACACTCCCAATCGACCTGTCGCCTAGTCTGCCGCTGGGGGGGGGGGGATATATTTTTGGCTGTAGAGGCGTATGTTCACAGGCCCGGTTTGCCTGCTTGCAGGATGAAAAACGCCAGATAAACTGGCGGAAAAAACCCTACTGCCCGTGCCCAAGACCGGCTAACTTGGCTATGCCTGAGGAAGATCCTCAAGTTCCTCACGTCTTTGACGGGAATCGAACCTGGGATACTCCTTCCCCTAGCATATGGTTGCGAAGCCACTAGGCTAACCGCATGGACCAAACTATATATCAAATGAAAAATGGAAAAGTTCCAGGAGAAGATGAAATCCAAATTGAGTTAATAAAGATGCTGGTAAAGAATTAAAAAACATTTAATAAACCTTATCAACTTATGTATTGATAAATGGAAGATATCTACAATCTGGAATAATGCAATATTAACATTAATTCATACCAAAAATTACAGCCCAATTAGCTTATTATTAGTTCTGTATAAAATACTTACAAAAACAATAACTAACAGAATAACACCTATTCTGGATTTAAAACAACCAGTAGAACAGGCTGGATTCCGAAATGGATACAGTACAAATGACCATATATACATGCACTGAGGAGAGAGGGGAAAAAAAAAAAAAAAAAACAGAAGAATATCAAAAACCTCTGTTTAGCATTTATAGGTTGTGAAAAAGCCTAAGACAGCATCAAAACTTCTGCAATAATAGAAACTCTAGAAAATCAACCCATACCATACCAAGTGAATATGTGGAACTGTTAAAAGAAATATATAAAAATGGAACAGTAACTATAAGACAACAAACAGAAAGCAACATGATCCCTATATAAAAGGGGATTTATTTATGAAGTAGATATTTACATCTTTCATGGCCTGTCCTAATCCTGTTTAGGGAGAATCACTGTTTGTGTGGAAGATCAAATCCAGGAGGCTCAAGAACAGAAGATCTTCAATAAGTGATCAATTGGTAATGTTAGAATTGTTCCAAAGATTCCTCCATTCATCCTAAGGAGTAAAATTGTGAGTTTCCAATAACTGTTCCTCAGACCAAAAGGGACTACGTGATCCAAGTTGGCTTCATGGCGGATTGTTTAGTATATTTAAGATCAGTTGTAAAGGATCACATTTGAGTTTTTTACAAGTTGCAGTCTATCTAAGATCCAAGGACAGGAAGCCATGGTATGATTTCAGAGCACCTGAGATAATATGCAGGGCTTAGTTCGGTTTTACATCTATTAACTTGACATATGAGTACTTCTACTCTGCTGTTGAGAAGAACAAGGCCACACACCCTAAGTGTGGAGGCTCTGCATCCCCAGACAGTTATAGTCAAGTTTAGAGAAAATATTGTTTATAGCTTCAATCTTATTTCCCAGTTGTTGCATATGCTTTTTGTAGGTGAGAGTTCTGTCTAAGGTGACTCCTAGATTTTTTGGTCTTAGATATCAGGAGTTAAAATACTTTTCCAGTTGTATTTAGTCATTGTTAAAGAATTTCTCCACTTTGCCAAAAACAGACTTATGACTAATGATAGCTAGATCATCAGCATACATGAACTTGTGGGAGTCTATGGAAGGTATGTCTTATATACAAACGCTGAAAAGAGATGGGGACAAGACCAATTCCTGAGGGAGGCCATACTGGAGGAATCTTGTCTTGCTTTTTCTTGCACCAAGCTGCATATGGAAATTACGATTTGAAAGCAATGAGTTTACAAGATTAATTGGGAAACAATAAAACTTGATGATAAGCCAATAGAAACAGTCTCCTTTTATGTGTGTGATGTATGGAGACTTGATGCTCTGTGGTGTGCAAGATAGGAAGCCAGAGGAGTATTTGCCTGGAGGAATGATAGAAAGTGCGGCTATGGCAATTAAGCGAGGTGAAGGGTGGATGAGATGATTGTAATGGTGGGCACAAATGACTTGAGAGGCAGTGTAAATCAGGTGGCAAGAGATTTGAGATTCATGCTTGAGATTGTACAAAAAAAAAACACAGAGAGGAAAGATAGCATGTGTGTGTTGCCCAGGTATGATAATGATAAACTGAATAGAAGAGCAGTAATAATGAATAGCATGATAGCCAGAATGTGTCAGAAGAGAGGATTGGATTGGAATTTGTGGATGCTTGGAGGGCATTTGAGGACAGAAAGGAACTGTATGAGAGACCGCTTGCATTTGAATGAGGAAGTGTAGGCATCTGGAGAGATTGCTGAACGAGTCGGTGTGTCAACGTAGAGAAACTAGAATTCTCAGGATGGATGGTAGCGGGGGGGGGGGGGCCTCTTGTGGAAATGGATGCTTGGGGAAAGGGGAAAGACATCAAGTAATGCTAGTCCAGTAAAGTCTGGAGGAGATAATGATAGATATAGAAACAGTGACATTTTTATGCTTTATACTAATGCCAGGAGTATCTGGAATAAAGGAGAGGAATTGGTGGCATGAAGTAGAGGTGGGCAAGACAGGATATTTAGTGGGGCGTTGCTACAAGCCAGGAGTACAGAGGGTGAGGAGCAGGAGATGTTTAGGCAGTTGAGCATGGCAAGTGCAAGAAGAATGATTGGTCATGGGAGACTACATTTTAACTACAACAGTATAAATTGGGAAGAGGAAAATGCATGTAGTAATATGGGAATGGAATTTCTAGAATTCTTGAGAGATTAATGTCTTAGGCAACATGTAATAGAGGGAACAAGAGGTTCAAGAGTTTTGGATTTGGTCATAGCATCAGAAGAGCTGATTATTATTATTATTATTATTATTATTATTATTATTATTATTATTATTAAGAGAGACCTCCAGGGAGTCAGAGACTCAGCGAGGGAGGCCACATACTACACACACACACACACCAGCTATCATCATACTTAGTTTTGAATTCATTCACACTGCTTGCACTCACAACATCCAATGGCAATCCGTTCCAATCACGCACCCCTCTGAAAGAAAAATCTAGCCCTCACACCTTTCTTGGTGGCCTTCATTCTCAGCTTCCAAGGATGCCCTCTTGTCCTTTCTCCACCCTCCATAAACTGAAAAATTCCATCAATTGATATCCTGTATGACCCTTTCAGAAGTTTGTAAGGGTCAATCATATCACCCCTCTCCTGTTTGCTAGCGTCTGCAGTCTACAAATTCTCAAGCTGTCTTCATAATCAGTATTCCACAATCCTGATATTATTTTTAACACTTTCCTTTGTACTCTCTACAATATATCAGAATCGCAACGGAAACCAGGAGACCAGACCTGTGCACAATAGTTCCAAGTGAGGTCATATCAAGGCCTTGTAAAAAGGCAAAATAACATCCTTATCTTTACATGTGATATTCGTTTCAGCATTGCAATTATCTTTTGAGTTGTATTTGCAATCTTTGCCACATGGCCCCTAAACTTCAATTTCCTATCTATTAACACTCGAAGATCCCTAGCCTCATCAGTTTCTTCTAGCTTAATCCCACCAATATAATACGACACTGGATATCTAATCATGCCAAAGTGAATGACTTTACATTTACTGACATTGAACTGACACCTGTTTTCCCATGCCCACAGTTCGAGCCTATTCAAATCATTCTGCAAAGACTGCATATCAGCTGCATTCCTGATTACCCTACCTATCTTTTCATCATCAGCAAATAACTGTATGTCACTTGTCAAATCCTTCCCAATATCAGTAATGTACAGATCGAATAACAGTGGACCAAGCACTGATCCTTGTGGTATACCACTCGTTACCTTAAACCTTGCAGACTCAGATTTCCCCCCCCGTATACCTTTTTGATATCTGTCAGTCAGCCATCCTCTTATCCATACTGATATTGTATAACACAAACCCATTTTCTCCAATTTATGCAGCAGTCTGCCATGCTGTATTCTGTCAAAAGCCTTAGCAAAATCCAAAAGTATCATGGTGTATCCATTCCCCTTGTCTAGTTCAATGGTAACATTGTTATAGAATGTGAGCAAGTCACTAAAACATGACCTTCCCTTAGTAAACCCAAGTTGCTCATTGCAAAGTAGAGATTCACTGTCAACCCATTTCTGAATATGGGCCCTAACCAATTTTTCCAAAATCTTCACCATCACTCCTGAGATACTAATTGGTTGATAGTTGGATACATCGGTCTTTGCACCAACCACCCTTGTGCATTATAACTGAGATGACATCTCTTCCTCCAGTTGGAGAGAGAGAGAGTGACCATGTGGTTTTGACTTGGAAGATGAATAGACATTCAGGAGTATTAAAGAGAAGGGAACATATGTGGAATTATAAGGAGGGGTGATTATAATAGTCTTAGATATCAACTTGGAGCTTTTCCATGGAGGGTAGAATTGTAAGGCTGAGATATTATTAGTGCTTGGGAATTTGTGAAGGAATATTTGTTAGCAGCAATAGTAAGCTGTATTCCATGAGTAAAGAAGAGGACATAATTTGGTGTAAAGTGGATGATAAACAATTTCAAACAGGAACTGCAGGTGAAAAAGAGGTTATGGAAGAGATATAAGGATAAGGGTAGAGAGCAGATGCATGAAGAATATAAGACTCAGGCCAGGAGAGTGACTAGTATGGTAAGGAAGGCGAAACTGGAATATGAGAAGAGATTAGCCCTAAGATCCTCAGAAAATCCTAGGGAATTTTTAGGCTACGTGACCAGTAGGAGGCGAAATGATTGCAGAATAATGACACTATGGGATAAAAATGGGAATAGAGTGACTGATGCAGAGGATATAGTGAAGTTGTTCAATGAACACTTTATTGGAGTATTTCATCTGGAGAAGTAGGTTTTAATATTAGAGGGATAGGGCAGGTTCGAGGTTTAGAGGTGCAAAAGGAAAGTGTGTTCCAATTACTGAGTACTCTGGATGGCAATAAAGATGTGGGACTGGATGGTATTTTGCCACGGGTTTTGAGAGAATGCGCTAAAGAACTGACAGCTCTGTTAACCTGGCTTTTCAATGAAAGTCTGGGCAAGGAATGGAAGGAAGGTAAGATAGTGCCATTGCATAAGGGCAGTAGCAGACTGGAAGTATCTAATTATAGGCCGGTTTGTGTTTCATCAGTAGTTGTTAAGATCTTGGAGAAATTAGTGAGGGACCATATACAGCATTGGGCAGATGAAGATAATGTTATCTGTGAGAGTCGACATGGATTTGCTAAGTGGTGCTCTTGCTTTAGTAATATGATTGCCTTTTATAATAAAGTGACAAGAGTGGTTGATGAGGGAAAGGTATATTCTGTCATTTTTTTGGATTCTGCAAAAGGCATTTGACAGGGTGCCACATCATAAGCTGATATTTAAGTTGCAGCACATGGGTTTAGATGTTGGGTTAGTCAAATGGATTCAGGACTGGCTGTCTGATAGGTATCAGAGAGTTGTGTATGGTGGGCAATATCAAGGAGGCAAAAGGTTACAAGTGGGGTCCACAGGGACCTGTATTGTTTAACCTTTATATCAATAACATTGTCAGTGGATTGCAGAGGGATATTCAGTTGTTTGCAGATGATGTGAAGCTGGGAAGGGTTATTAGCAATAGTGCAGATGTGGCAGCCCCGAAAGAGGAATAAACTAGACAGATAGGCAAATGAATGGGGATGTTGGTTTAATGCAGCAAAATGTAGTCTTGAAGTTTGGGATACATCGATGGGAGGCTGCATACTCAATTGGAGCAGCTGTACTGGAGGAAGTGGGGGAGACAAGAAATCTGGGGGTGATGAATAACAGAAACCTGAAATTCAGGGAACATGTTGCAAAGATGGTGAAGGTAACTCAGAGGATTGCTGCAATACATAGAAGGATGCTGACCTGCAGAGATAAAAGAGTTATCGTTCCATTGTATAAGACCCTGATCAGACCACACTTAGACTATTGTTCTCAAATTTGGTCCCCAGGATTTGAAGAGGATAAATTAACTGTGGAAAGAGTATAGAGACAGTTAACATAGATGGTTTCAGGGCCGTACAATGTTAGTTATGAGGATCGGCTGAGGGAATGTTGACTGCAGTGTTTGGTAGATAGAAGGAGGAGAGGTTATATGATTGATACTTTTAAAGTGTTGAGAAGTAGTTACAGGGTTGACACTGGGGAGTTCTTTCGTTTGGTGGAACAGTGGGAAGGAGCAATGATGAGGGGCCATCCCTGGAAGTTATGAAAGGAAGCCATGAGCAAGAGAGTGAGGAGTGGTTTCTTTGCATGGAGGATGGTTGAACCGTGGAATGTATTGCATGATAGAGTGGTATGAACAAGAACGATCAATGAGTTCAAGGAATGGTATGATAGACTTCGTATTTCCTAGGGAGGGACTCCCACAATGAGTCTTTTGACTCCATGAAGGCCTGAATAATAATACTAATAATTATGTGTACTTGGGACAACTTTTTAGCATTGAAAAGGGGACAAGACAGGGAGATTCTATATCCCCTAAAATTTTTACAGCAGCATTTCAGGAGATGATTCAAAAAATTAACTGGAGTTCCAAAGGCATGACAATAAAAAGTGAAAAATTAACCAATTTGAGATATGCAGATGACATTGCATTGATTTCAAAATCAGCACAAGACTACAGGAAATGATAAACATACTGAACATAGAAAGCAAGAAGGTAGGTCTTAAAATAAATTGAGAAAAAACAAAAGTTATGTTCAACAGGTAGTACTTAAGAGCAAAAACGATAAAACTTGATGAGCCAATAGAAATAGTCTCCTCTTATGGGGAAACTTTTTGACATTGAAAATGGATTACAGAGCAAAATTAAGAATACTGCTAGCCTGGTATTCATTTGGAAAATTGAACTATATCTTCAAAAATAACTTATTCATCTACCTGAAAAGTAAAGTATTCAATCAATGCATATTACCAGTACTTGCCCATGGCTCAGAAACCTGGGCACTAACTAAACAAATGGAAAAACAAATACTGGTGACAGAAAGAAGAATAATGAAAAATATCATCATAGGAATAACACCAATGGATAAAAAGAAGAAGGAATGGATCAGATCACAGACAAAAATCTTAGATGAAAGAAATTGTAAAAGCATCCAAATGGAGATATGCAGGACATCTGGCTCAAGGAATGGACAATAGATGGACTAGAAAAGTAACAGAATGGATACCAACTGGAAAGAGGAGACAAGGGAAACCCCCCCCCCCCAAAAAAAAAAAGCTGAGTATATTGAAATAGAAAAACTGGCTGGAAAAAGATGTATAGTGGAAGCAGAAGACCATGAAAATGAAGATCATGGGGGTCTTCATTCAGTAGTGGATTGAAAATGGCCAAGAAAAAAGAAGAATGCACCTCTGCTGAACCCCTTTTTCCACTGAAACACTGTGTTTCTCCATGGACTGTTTTTACTGAAGCTTCTTAGTTGTCATACAGCTTTCTTATCAAGAGAATTAGATGCTCAGGTATTCCCATCGATCTCATTACAATCCATAGTCTGTTGTGACCCACATAATCAAAAGCCTTCTTATAATCAATAAAACAAATGAATACTTCCTTTTGAAATTCTCTTTCTTTCATCCATCTCATGTATGCTATCTGGTCTAGTTCCTCTACCTCTCCTAAAGCCTGCCTGTTCTTGTGGCATTTCTCAAATCACATATGGCTTCAGCCTTTGTTGGATAACTTTACTTGCATGTGAAATTAAAGCGATGGTTCCAAAATTCTCACAATCTCTGGGATTTGAATTTTTAGTAATTGGGATAAATATTGATGTTTTTCCAATCTCTAGGCCAGCATAAATTGCAGTTAATATATTCACTACTTCATCCCCAGCTACTTCCATTGTTTGTTGGAAGAAGCTCCAGGACCTTCTTCCAACAAACAACTTTCCAAATTACTTTTTACAACTCCTGTTCTATCCATAATGCCTTTCTTCAATTTCCTTGCACCTTTTGGTTAGATGTTTTTCCTTATCCTTCCTAGCCTGTCTCTGGAGCTCTGCACTCAATTTGTGTAACCCTTTGTTTTTCTGAATTTTCATTTATCTTCTGCTATTTGAATAGCTTCTTATGACAGCTATTTACAATCTTTCTTCGCTTCTCCTATTGCTGTACATTGTTTCTTCCCACAGTTCTTCTAATTCTCATCCTGTCCTCTTCAAACTTTTCAATTTCTACCAACTTCTACTTTAAATTCTTTATATGATTTAACTCAAATTTCGTATTGTTCTTTTCTCTTCTTAGCCCTTAATTTCAATTTAACTTTGGCTATCAATAATTCATGATCTGAACCAGGTAGGTTTTTGCTGCTTAGATAGCACTTCCCCACCTTCTGCTGGCAACAATATATTCTATCTGATTTCTGTATTCACCAATGGGTGACGTTCACATGTACAATCTTCTTTTATGTTGTTAGAAGCAGGTGTTTGCAATAAAGAAACTGTTCTTAACACAAAACTCCAATATCCTTCTCCTGCTTCCTCAGTCCTAAACCAAATTTTCCAGTGATGTCTCATTCTTCTTTTTCTCCCACTTTTGCATTCATTCCAATCAGCCAATATCAAGAGAGAATGTTTTATAAATGTTGTATATTACTTGTTGCAATTGATAAAACATTCTCTCTTGATCTTTATTGCATCTTCACTTGCATTTGTAGTGGATACATACACTTCTATGAGTGTAACATTCACTGGATATGCCTTTATTCTGCTTATCATGCACAGCCTAAAAACCAACTGATTCCGTGCTGAACAAAAAAGCCTAGCACAAGCCATAATTTTTTTTTTTTGCTGTGCTGCTCCCACCCACAAAAGGTTATTTACAAACCTATAGCACATTTTGTACTGTGGGTGGGAGTAAGGATTTTTTTTCTGTTTTTTATCAATTATATATATATTTTTTTTGTATTTTTTAAACCCTGCTCTGGAGACCAAACATGGAACTTTTTTAAGCCACTTTAGGCCTCCAACAAGCAGGATAGTTGTCTCACAGCAAGCAATGATATTCATCGTCCACCGAAAAAAATTGCCAATACTCAGAAACCCTGGCTGCAATGCATAAGAGTTCTGACCACAAGTGATGTTCTAAGCTATTGTCAGAAACAGTCCTCACCAGTCTCAACATGGAACTGCAGCAGGTAGTATGCATAATCCTTCACCCATTCAGAGACCTGGTGGTAATACCACTACTGCTACAACACCATATCAGTTAATTGACATTGTGAACTGTGGTCCAATAAATTCAACACATGTAACAAGATATTCCCCCCATCTCCCTCCCACAGGTTTATGGATATCGTTATTCAATATGTTAGAGGAGCTCACAATTCACTTTATATATGGCATATGTACTATACTACAAGGATTTTCCATAGCTCAATTGATTTCAACAGAGCCCTTTGGTTGGAAAGATCTCGGTTCAAATCCAATATATGGCACAAAGAACCTTTATCAGGGCTTTTCAGTCAAAGGTGAGTTAGTCGGTCTCATATGGAGGTAGAGAGTTTTCTGCCGAGAAACTTGGGGTTCCCCCCCCCCTCAAAATAGGCAAACTGATGTCCATTAACCCATATATCTACAGATATAGGATATGAACTGTGAGGCAGGAAAGAACAGAGTCTCACCATCTTATCTTTTTACTGCACATTATGGATCTCAGGTAGAGATACATAAAAGTCAACTTCTTGGATGGAGATGACACTTGACAGGACATGGCTATACTACCACCATGAGAAAAATATAAAAATGAGCTTATAAGACCAAATGATGGTAGACAAAGAAGGTATAAGGGTTGTTCACCCTTTTTTTTTTTCCTTTAGGAATTCATGGAAGACTGCAGGGTGAAGACAAGCCAAAATATAAACTGAATTTATTTTTTTTTATTCTCTCTAGACAGCAATATAACCTATACCCAATAAATTCATATAATTTAATGCCTTCTTCTATTCATTCTTCTCTCATTCTTTTATCATTTTAAAAATATACTAGTTTTCAAAACCAAAGCATATTATATTTGTTAAATGCATATATACTCCAACTAGATTTTCAGTTTTGTAGAAAAACCTAAGCTTTCTAGGATTTGAACCCCAGTGACAGTTAAATATCTGTACATCAACCTATATATATTTAACCTACTGAAATTAATACCATACCTCATTCTTAAAACTACTTAAGTTACCTACTTTTACAATTCATTGCTCGAAATCACATAACTTTTCATTATACACCAAACAGGTTTTACAGAATATTGTTATCTACATTATATATTCTCTGAACTAATTTATTAACTTCAATCACATTTCTTCTACATCTCCCTAGTTAAATTCAACACATTACAGTTAGTCAAATTAATCATGATTCTTTCATCACAATTCCAAACTTCTCTGAATGCTATCAACTTTACTGAGTTACATTAAAAAGTGAGCTATAATTCAGTACTCACCTGGCTAGATACTTATACAAGATACTTACATAACTGGATCATTCTGAGTGAAATCATCGGGGAAGGGCAGGCTCAAACTGCATAATTTTTGATTTTGATAAATGCAAGTTGTTTTGTCATCCTAATCCTTGAGATTGAAGAAATTAGATTTTTTCTATAGACTATTTTTATTCAGCAGATCCACAAAATTGTAATAATTTCAAAGAGTTTTAAAATTAATCAGCTTATTTCCAGATTGTCCAGTTTCTGATTTATATTGAAATTTTAATGTTCAAGGTATGTACATTTTAATTTCTTATATATATTTTCAGCACCAATTAATTTTTTTTCAAGATGGTAGCCACCTGCTTTAGGTGTTCAAGTGCTCCTTTTCCCCATTTTGTACTTTACTCTGCACAAAATGAGGAAAAAGCTTGAATTCACAACTGATTTTTTTTGTGTTTCATTTATGTTTTTCCAATGCTGCACTGCACATCATCTGCAAAACAACTGAAAATTTCCCTTCAAATCATCACCTATATCATTTACATACAAAAATTAAGCAGCAGAGTCCAAGTGCAGAGCCTTGCGGCACACCACTAGTCAATTGCTTTCTCCTGGGTTCTGCTCCATACTCCTTGAGATACCAGAGTTCTTCTGGTATCTTAAAAAATACCTTTGCAAATTCAGCAGTATCATTCCCTTTATCCAACTTGCCTTTCACTCTATATAAAAAATGAGTAAATTACTAATGCATGACCTTAGTAATTTATTCACTGTCCTTCATAAAGCTGTACTCTCCCATGCAAAGAGTTTCATATTCTTATCTACTGATTCTTGACTGTATGGTCAATTTTTCTAATACCTTTACCACCGCTTCGAAGATGCTGATTGGTCTAATTTGCTACTGCAGTCTCAAAGCCTCATTTACGCAATGAAGCTATTTTCATTGATTTTTGATTTACGCACTATCCTAAGTACACTTGTCACTGCAATATCTTTATTTAGATTATATATCATTGCAAAGTGGTCACTCATTAACTCAACAATTTTGTCTATTTCTGTTGTGTTTCATTTATGTTTTTCCAATGCTGCACTGCACATCATCTGCAAAACAACTGAAAATTTCCCTTCAAATCATCACCTATATCATTTACGTACAAAAATTAAGCAGCAGAGTCCAAGTGCAGAGCCTTGCGGCACACCACTAGTCAATTGCTTTCTCCTGGGTTCTGCTCCATACTCCTTGAGATACCAGAGTTCTTCTGGTATCTTAAAAAATACCTTTGCAAATTCAGCAGTATCATTCCCTTTATCCAACTTGCCCTTCACTCTATATAAAAAATGAGTAAATTACTAATGCATGACCTTAGTAATTTATTCACTGTCCTTCATAAAGCTGTACTCTCCCATGCAAAGAGTTTCATATTCTTATCTACTGATTCTTGACTGTATGGTCAATTTTTCTAATACCTTTACCACCGCTTCGAAGATGCTGATTGGTCTAATTTGCTACTGCAGTCTCAAAGCCTCATTTATGCAATGAAACTATTTTCATTGATTTTTGATTTACGCACTATCCTAAGTACACTTGTCACTGCAATATCTTTATTTAGATTATATATCATTGCAAAGTGGTCACTCATTAACTCAACAATTTTGTCTATTTCTGTTACCATGAGCACTTATAAGTTATCCTTGCATAATCATCCTTCCTCTCACTTACCACACAGTGAAAGAACTCTTTGGGATTTCCTTTAGACTGCTTGGTTAATTTCTTCTCATAATCTGGTTTTGCCTTCCTAACAATGAGGACTGACTCATATCATAAAATCAATCTTCATTTATACAGATTCTAGATATTTCTAAATGAGCAATAATTTGATGCTTTTCAAAAATCAGAATGCTAACTAGCAGCACTTGGCATGGTCTGGAGTCATTTCAGATGACTGAACTATATGAAACTATCTACAGAATTTCTCTTCTTTTTTCTTTTTAAATGCAAAATACAACATGACAAAACTTGTTATGTACTTTAATGAGAGCGCTTATGAAAAGACTGAATGCATCTCTGCATTATAGAACTACAAATGTGTAAATATGTGTGTGTGTGGGTTGGTGAGTAAGTGTGTGTGTGTGTGTGTGTGTGTGTGTGTGTGTGTGTGTGTGTAGGGCAAGGAAGACTGGCTGTACTGTTATTATGCATAAAGGTTTTTCTTTCTTTCTTATTTCTCTCCCCATACATCTCTGATTACATTGTAATGCAATATCAGTCACTGATATCATGTACTGATTCAAACATACAAGTAGGGTAGACACTGTTACAACTAAAGGTGCTAGCCAGATTCAAACTGAGAAGGTAAGATTTTTCACTTTTGAAAGCTCTGGGTTTTCAGCTACTGAAAAACAAACTTTCAGTACACAATGGACAATGATAATTTTTTCCAATTTCTTTTTTTTACTGTCGATTCTACCCACAAAAGGTTGTCATATATAGTACCAAGGGTAGAATAAATTTAGATAACTTGAGAAACCTGCTCCAGTGACAAGGATAATGGGCTTCTTTGTGGACTAAGTATCTATCATAATTAAGCCACCTCCTTTCACACATCCAAACACCAAACAGCAAAAAATAAGGCAAGTATAAATTTATATCATTGTAAAACAACAACAAAAAAAAAGCTCAATTTATCTTCTCAGCTATTTTGTTTATTACTTGGAATGTGAATGATTTTCTAATTTTAACGCAATTCAGAGCATGTTAATAAACATTACTTCCTGAAGTAATACATGACAAAACATTTCCCTTCTCTTCTCAAAAACAGAATTGGACAAATAATGCAATTAAATGCTCAAATTTTTAACTTTAATGCAATACCTTTCTCACTATAGTCATCCACAAGAACAACTTCTTTCAAGAATTGTGGAGGTGACCGGTTAAGGACACTATGAATGGTACGCAACAGAGTTGACCAGCCTTCATTATGGAACACTATGACCACGCTAGTAGATGGGAGGTCTTTTGGATAATGCCAGTATTTACATCTGCATTAAAAAAAAATAATAATTTAGCTGTTATGAAAATTAACATGTAGACAAAATATTTGAAGAGATCAGAAGTTTATGACGAGATCGTTATATATATATATATATATATATATATATATATATATATATATATATATAAAATTCTACCAGTATTTTTAATTTAAAGGAAATAAACTCACTCAGGAAGTCTTTTATCAGGAATTGCTCTATCTAATGCAATTTGATCACTAACTACCATATTGATTCCATATTCCATGACAGTCTGAGATACTTCATTCTGATCTTCAGGTCTTGCATAATGAGGTTTACCATTTTCTCCAGGTCCTTCTCTTATTGTGTCACTGGGAGAAGGTTCATAGTTTCCCAATTCACCATTTTTAAAAACTGCTCCTTGTTTTACAGAAACTGGAACCTTTTAAAAATAGAATTTATGATTTGAACCAATGCTAAATCTTAAGGTTTCAGGAAAAATAAACTTTAAAAATCATAATTATCAATATATTTTAATAAAGAAAAACTTATTTTTTTAAAAAACTATATTGGTATATGTCTTTGGTAAAATGTTCCTTTGTATTAATTAGTAATACAAGATATGGCTGCCACCACAGCAGTTGAAATTACACTGGGAGCAGTGTGATGAACATAATGCAGCCTAAATTTCAATTTAACTACCATTCAACTGCTATTTGATTTTCATTTCATAAAAATGAAAATCAAATGGCAGGTGAGTTTTCTAGTCCCTTGCCATGGCCATTCGATGCAACTTTTGTTACCCATGTTTTTCCACTGCTCTCAACATCTAGATGGTGTCATAGTCACTTCACCTAAAGATAAGGCTGTCTTACCACCATCATTCTTCTCTTTCAATTCCTGCACTAATGACAAGGGCAAAGTCCCCCCCCCCCCCACTACCAAAAACTGCTTACTCCATATCACTCGTAGTCTTCTACCAGAAAGAAGTCCAAAGAATCCTTAATAATCTGAACACAAACAAGGCATCTGGTTCAGATGGTATCCCACCTACTGTGCTAAAAACTTGTGCCCAAAACTAACACCTACCTTGTATTGCATCTTCAATCCATCTTATTTAACTAGCATCTACCCGACAGCATAGAATGAACTCACATACAGCCCATTTTAAAGAAAAGTGATGAAAGTCAGAAAACCAACTACTGTCCAATTGCTCTCACTTCTGTTCTCTCCAAAACTATGGAGAAGGTCATCAACAACAAACTCCTGCACTACCTGGAGACCAACCATGACCAGCAATGTGAATTCTGCCACTCACAATCTGCAACCAATCTTGTAGCTTTTGGAGAAACTGATGTGGTCACTCTCAATCTCAAAGGCATTTGATCGGGTTTGGCATAGGAGCTTACTTAGAAAATTGGCAACTTTCTCACTGGTCACTTACTACATGTCACGGTTTCCTCTCAGAGTTTCCCACCAATGCATGAATATCCCAGGATTCTCTACTTTCATCCACTATCTTCCTATTGTATATAAATGACCTACTCTCATAGACTCCAAATCTTATCCACAGCTTCACAGATGACAGTACACTCCATTCCTCCTTTTCATTTGACACTACAAACCTTGTAGTGCTCAGTTGTTAGAACGCTCAAGATCCATCATAATCAACATCCTGAACTCTGCTCTCCTAACTAAATTTTAATGGGACAACCTTGTAGACTTCAATGGTATCAAAACTCAGTCCTGTCTGATCTGTTGCAAGAAAGAGCTCACATCCCTTCACCTTTCAATAATACCTATATATTCAAACATGATCAGATTTCTCTTCTTGGACTCACCTGCACCTCCAGCCTTTTCTGGCAACAGGAAAGGCTGGAGGTGCAGTTTCTGCAATTGCCAAAAAAACCTGTGTATTTTTCTACACAAGACACTACTTCACGCACTGACAGCTGCTAACTCAATACAATTATCCCAAATTTGCTCAACCATGGAATATTGCTCCCATATTTGAGGTTGTGTACCAAAATCCTCTCTAAGATTGCTAAATACTATCCAGAAGAGGGCAATCTGGTTAATTAATGATTCCTCTCTCACAGATCCACTTCAATCGCTCTTAAAGGCATTCAGTTTCTGCCATATGCCTGTACTACAGATACCATCACAGACAATGATCTGCTGAATTGGTGACTATTATTCCTCCAAAATCATAAGAAAAAGAGATGCTGCTAACTTGCACCCATTTACAGTTCAGCTTGAAACTTGCCAAAACAACTTCTCTGTCCTCCCAAAAGATTGCAACCTTCAGAGGTTTAAAAAAAAAGATTCCTCCTTTTTTCTTACCTCTTCCACACATGGCACTGATCCTTTTGTGTGTGGGTTAGATATAAATTAGATTCCTTCTTGGAAGAAGAAATGTGTGAAAAAATAAGATGACTTATGTTTTTTGAAACAATATTTATACAAAGTTTCATTAAACATATAATTAATCAATCTCTATTTACCAATATTCACAGCTTTAATAGCATCATAAATGATGTGTACCACAACTTGCATCATCCTAATAGACCAATGAGGGGAGAGGGGTCTGGAAAGTTCTGATAAACTAGAACAAAATGATATTAAATCAACTGACATAACCACACGAAAGAACATGAGGATATAAGAACATGTTACCTTCATAACTCTGCTACTAGTATGTTCTTTCTTGTGGTTATATCAGTTTCTTTAATATCATTAAAGAAACTGATATACCCCCCCCCCCACAACAATACTGTTTTTTTTTTGTTTTTTTTTACAGAACCTCAGCTAGAAACCTCAACAATTACTGTCCACCTAAACTACACCTTACACAAATCCTTCCACAACAAATGTGGTGAATTTTATTCATTTACAAATGACAACAGATGTCAGAGAATGCAAAGCTTTGACCTTCTTGCCATTTAATCTACTTTAGCTCAAAAGTTTCTTGCTGAACTTTGTTGTATTCATTTACTGTTTTCATCACTCTCCCAACTCTGAGAACTATGATAACTTTTTGCTATGTTCTCTTTGTTTAACTTGTGAGAAGGTTACTGTCATTATTTAGGATTGTAGCTGAATCAGTTAAGGCCACGAGACCAGAGTATCATATTACGTGTCTGTTAGCAAGTATTCTTCTGGCTGGCTTGCCTGTTTTCTAGGATGAAAAACCCAAACTTCTGGGAGAGAAAACACTTCCACTTGTAAGCTAGATTCTGTTAAATGTTATAATTCTGGTGTTACATAAGTTTGTTCACAGTTCTGAGTTAATGCTGTTTAGATGTGCACATGAAACTCATCATCAAATTCCTGATACATATCTTTGGGGAGAAAGGAAAGGCAGGATAATATGATAGTGCTCCTGATGTGTTTAAACATGTGAGAAGGCTTATGTATTCGTCATACAATTATACAAGATTCGTCATACATGATTAATTTTAACAGTATAGATGAGAACACAGAATGATAAGAAAATAACTATTTATTAACTTCTTGCTGATATTCTATCCAGCATCTTCAGGGCACAAAAACAGTTTGTCACAGTAGGTGAGACAACAACAATCCGGTATAACAATGGGACTAATTTGAACAACTGTAACGTACAACACAAAGACTAAAGTCCTAATTAGGTGCCATCTATGTTGAGGGAAAAAAAAAAAAAAAAAAACAGAGAGAGGGAAGCAAGTATTAATTTGGTCTTAAGATGACTATCTCCCAAATCTTTGGCAAATTTTACAATTCTACAGTCATACTAGTTGAGGTTTGAAGTATGTTTCAAAGCTTCTGTGCAGTACTTTTGTTTTTTTCCAATCGATCCTATGTGCATGGGGTATCTAAAGCATGGTCTGTTAGACCTGACTTGTCATAGCGATAGTGTCGGATGTATTTTTTATGTTCGCTGAGACAGATGTCCACAGTTCTAAATGTCTGTCCATAGTAAACTTGGTCGTATAAACAGGACACTTCATACACTCCTAGATGTGACAAAAAAGAGAGAGAGAGAGATTCTGTCCTTGGGTGAACGGATGAGAGTTGCCAATTTCACATAGTTTAAATACAGTGCATAGTTGATGTTTATTAAGCACTCTAGATATCTTTTCAGATGTGCCTTTAATGTATGGGATGGTGATAGTTTTGTTGTAGTCTTCTGTGGTAAACAGTGGGGGGGGGGGGTCTGGGAGCATTTAGTATTTTGTCTATTTTATGGGGATTATAGCCATTAGCCAAGAAGGTGTGATGTAAATGAGTGATTTCAGCAGTGAGAGCAATGTCGTTGGAACAAATTGCTCTAGCTCTGTGGGTTAGTGTTTGTAGGATACAATACTGTTGAGATGGGTTGTTCACCATGGGTAGCAGTTGTAGTTGACCCCATGCTTCAATCTCAGTATGGTTTTGCTGATTATCGATCTGGGATGGCCAAATTTGTCAACAATAGGCCTCTTTCAAAACTACATCAATTCCCTTCCTGTAGCCATTTCACCTGGACACAGTTGCACAGACTTGGGAGCATCATATTTCTCCAACTGATACTGACTACAAACATGTGACTTGTTATGTGGCATGATGCACCTTCCCCATGTGGGTGTTCACTGAGTTCTTACCAAGCAGTATAAGCCTCACTTTCCAGTCACCCATACTGATATTTGTCCACATCACTCTACTTGATACTGCCTGCCATTCAATAAGATTGTCCTCATGTTCTTTTCCCTTATTGTTATTGCCTGAATATAACATTTTGTATTTGTTTCTTAGAAAGATCTCACCTGCTTTTGTTTTCTTTGTTTCAGTCTCCCACCTATTATGTTAAATTCTTCTGCTAGTTCCACTGATGCTTCTTATGTTGATAGTGTATCAATCTTGAACTCTGTTGATGTTGAGTTAGGATGTGTTCTAGAGTTCCAGTAGCTGATTTTGTGCTTTTTGCTGTAATTTCCTGATAAAACAACAGGGACTTGCTTCAGATGACAATTCTTGAGTTTTTTTAGTCTACAAATGTGAACTGTAGACTAAAATACACAAAGATTATTGAAGCAAAAATGAAAGAGTTTGAGAACAGCAACCAAACCTTGGAGATTCAGTGGCAAGCCTTAAAGAAAACCCTGATTGATTCAGCCAGAGAGGCATGTGGTGAGGTTGTCTGCAAGGATAGAAAAATCAGAACTCCATGGTGGACACAGGAAGTTAAAAAGGCAGTGAAGGAAAAGAAGAAAGCATATCAAATGTTTCTGACAAATAAGTCAGCTTGTGCTCTTGGAGAATACAGAGACAAATGTAAGAAAGCTAAACACTGTGTAAAACTAGCTAAACAAAAGTCATGGGAGGACTTTGGCAAGAACATAGAAAATAAATATCAAGAAGTTGGTAAGATATTCTAGAGGTTGTTGAAGAAGCTTAGAAATGGAGGAAAGGTTGCTGTAAAAGGAGTTAGAGATGATAAAGGTGACATGAAAAAATGAGAAAAAGATATCCTTGAAGTATGGAGTAATTACTTTGAAAAATTGCTAAATGAAACAAGCAGGTATAGCACAGTGGTAAAAAAACACTCAACAGGCATATAATCAGGAATACATATCCATACTTGAAGTAGAAAAAGCTATCAAAGGCTTGAAATGTTGAAAGGCAGAAGGAGTAGATGATATTCGATCAGAAATGCTGAAGTATGGTGGTATAAAAGTCTTAGATTAGCTGCACTGCATAGTTCAGAATGCCTGGGCAGAGGGACGAATTTCTGATGATTGAAGTAGAGCTCTAATAGTACCCATACAAAAAAAGAGAAATAAAACTGAATGTGAGAATTACAGAGGTATATCCCTATTGAGTGTTCCTGGTAAGATATATGCAAGTATACTTGAGAAACGGTTGAGAAGAATTGTGGAAGAAAAGCTTGGTGAAGAACAAGCTGGATTCAGGCCAAATAGAGGCTGTCAGGATCAGATTTCACTTTACAACAAATAGTTGAGAAAGCATGGGAATATAACAAAGATCTGTATTTAAGTTTTGTCGATCTGGAAAAGGCATATGACAAGGTGCCAAGAGAGAAGCAATTCAATACGCTACAGTTATATGGTGTCAATGGGGCATTATATCAAGCAATACTTAGTCTTTGTTTGAGTTGCAAGTCGGCAGTTAGAATTGAAGGAAGTACAGGAAGATGGTTTAATGTTAAATCTGGTGTGAGAAAAGGATGTACATTATCCCCTCTGTTATTCATTATCTATATGGATCACATTATGAAGGAAAGTGGCATTAAACATGATATGAGAATTGGAGATGTTAATGTATACTCTTTGCTTTATGTGGACAATGTTATATTTCTAAATAAATCTGCTACAAGTTTGCAAGATTTCCTGACTAAATTGAATAACTGTTGTAATAGATATGGTATGAAGGTTAGCAATAAAAAGACAAAGACAATGAAATTAGGTAGAATCGTTGAAAATGTCGACTGTATTGTGAATGGAGAACCTGTGGAACAAGTAAAACATTTCAGCTACTTATTCATGATCATCTTCACTAAAAATGGTAAATTAAATATGGAAATAGACAACAAAATCAACAAAGCTGGTAAGGTAGGAAGTCAATTGAATAAATTCATATGGAATAAGAGAGAAATTAGTCAGAACACTAAATTAGTTGTATACAAGACAGTGTTCAAACCAGTTTTAACTTATGGATCTGAGAGCTGGGTCAGAAGTAAAACACTTGACCAAAGACTAGGGACTTCAGATATGAGAGTCCTGAGAAAGATCAGAGGTGTGAAAAGATGGCATCAATGGCAATATCATATTAAAATCGAGGATATTAGGAAAGAACTAGACATTGTCAGCATCCAGGAATGCATTAGCAGAGCTAATCTCAGGTGGTATGGTCACTTAAACAGAATGGGAGAGGAAAGATTAGCAAAGCAAGTGTTCTCTTCCATGTTGGCAGGAAAACGACCCAGAGGAAGACCAAAGTATAGGTGGATTGATACGGTACAAAGTGCCTTAGATGATAGAAATATAAAATCTGATAATGTTGAAGTCTTGACAAGTAACAGACTGATTTGTAGGAAAATTGTAGATAGGAAGTTATTTTTTCATGTAGTACTATCATATCCTGTACACTCCTTGAGGGTACATGTCAGGAATTTGATGATGATGATAAATAAATAATATCTGGACAAGGCTTTTTTTGAGAAACGTTTTTTTTTTTAATATCATATCTATTAGTGCGAAAGGTATTTTTTAAGATGTTCCATTTTAAGACTCTTTCCAAAGAATAAATATGAATAGTTTCTGAATAAATTCTTACTATCTTCTGAGAAAAATGGGAACTGGAATTCAAACAGTATAGGTGGCCTCTGTACAGAATGAAAGAGATGACCTATGCAATTTATAGTAATAGGTATACCAAGAAAAGGAAAGCAACCACAGAGTTATTTTTCATAGGCAAACTTATATTTTATCACTTTACAAGGTATTAAATCTTACTATATTGTATACTGGTGTCCAAAAGCTGAAGACAAACTACATTTTTACCTGTGTATGAAAAAAGTTTCATGACTACAGTCAAATGTGGACATAAATTTAGTGCAGCATAGTAATAAACTATATTACACGAAAAATGCATTATGAATTTTGTACAAATACATTTTTGATAAAAGTTGCAAATTTCCTAAGGACGTAGTTAAGAAATTAATGTATAGTGCTTACAGAAAACTATGTGGATAGACATTTCTGTATGGAATATGTACTCCCTGAAATGCAATGTAGTTCTCACTACATTGTACCATGCTTAGTACCAAGTGACTTGGGAGTTCTTGTTTGTTAAGACTTTGTTTTCTGGAGGGGAATTCCAAGCAGCTGTGCATCCCAAACATGTTCAATAGAGTTGAAATCTGGGGAGAGTCCTAGCCACTCAATTTCATCAATATCCTTGGTTTCCAGAAGTATCTCCACAAGTGGTACAAATGGTATGACATTGTTATCCATAAAAATGAATTCTTTGCCTACAGCATCATGGAACAATTGAACATGACATTGAAGAACTTCATTGCAATATCATTCACCAACCATGGTCCCTTTTTCCAGAACTTGTAGCTCGCTGTGTCCATTAAGCATAATGCCTCTCCACAAAATGACCACCAGCTCTGCCATATCTAATCCTTTCAAGAACATTCGCACAATGGTAAATAGTACCACTTTCATGCCAGATCAAGTGTCATCTAGAATCGGAGTTAAGACTAAAATGATGTATCTATAAAGAGTACATTATTGGTATCCTGCTCAATTTTTATGAATACAATACCACTGAAAATGCATTCTGCAATTAGCTGTGGATAAAGGGACATAGACTATAGGCCTATGTATTTAAGTTCAATTTAGTATTCAGTAATTAATACTATAATACCCCCAATGTTTCACTAATATTTCAGTCCTTGCAGATGAGAAGCAATTCACAGAAATTCATCTTGATATGCGATAGCATAATGAGACTATTTTCTATAAATGCATATAAGTATAGGTATATGGCGTACAGCTGTCATCATATACAGTCATCCCTCAACTCACGTCGAGGTTCCATTCCATCCGACAGGAGTAAGTCAGTTCAGACATAAGTCGATACATTAAATCAACAGAGTTATTATAGGGGTTAGGGACTTAACAGTAATAAGTATACTGTCATTTTAATTTTTAAACCTTATTATAAAACTGTACTGTCGTTACTGACACTATAAAACAGGAGAATAATCACCCAAATTGTTCTCCATAATCATAATTACCTTCCCTATGTGAAGGACCAGGCTGGGGCTCTCTGGTGTAACCTTTGTTTTTTGATGAAAATGTCCAATGTGCTTTGTTTATTCCTCTTCTTCTTTTATCATAAATTTGTTTATAGCAAGCAAATGCATCATGTACTTTCCTTTCTACTAATAAGTAGCATTCAACATTGGGGTCCATGTCTTCAGCCATTTTGAGAACATTTCTGCAAGACCCTTCACTGAAATGTTTAACTACCTCTTCTTGTTTCTCTTTTTCCTCTTCCTTTTCTCGTTCTTCCTCTTCTGCAACACATTGTTCCTCCAGTTCAACCAATTCTTCATTGGTCAACTCTTCAGGGGCACTTTCTATGAGTTGAACTATGTCATCATCATTTACTTCGAGATTCAGATTGTTTGCTAGGCCCACTATTTCTTCCTTCAATTTACAAAGGTCTTCATTTTTTTCAAACCTTCCAAAATCGTGCACAAACCTTTTTAATGTCTTTTTCCATATGCTACTCATACATTGAGAGGTCACTTCGTCCCAAGTCACAGCAATATTTTTAACAGCATGATAAATATTGAATGCTTTCCAGAATTGCACGAGAGTCTGGTCGTTTCCTTCAGTAGCAGAAACGGCTTGTGAAAAAGTTCTCCATAGATAATAAGCCTTAAACACTGCAAGAACTCCCTGATCAGTTGGATCAATGAAGTAGTGTTTGGAGGGAGAAACGTGACCTTGAACTTAGTGAGGATCACCGATATAAGACGGATAACCTGGAGCATTATTTGGAATTAATAAAATTTTAAATTCTACATTTTCTTTCACACAATAGCTCCCATTTCACTCACATAACAGTTGATTAAGGCATCCAAAAACAATTTTTGGGTCATCCACTACTTTTTATTGCTCCAATAATGAACTGGAAGAGTATGCTTCCTAATGTTTTTGAAGGCTCATGGATTCTCACATGGATTCCCCTAACAGAATCGTAACACACCCTTTAAGAGCTTTGAAACCAGGTATAGATTTTAGGATTTTGTGGAAGAATGTCCACCCTGGCATTTTTTTCTGAAACAAGATGGTCTCATCCATATTAAATATTTGCTGCGGCAAATAATTTTCCTCTGTAATAATTTTATCCAATTTCTCCACAATTTGGCAACCTTCTCATCGGAACTTGCAGATTCACCATACATTTTCACATTATGCAGTGCAAAATGCTGCTTGAATCTCGTGAACCAACCGGAAGAAGAGTTGAATTTGTAGTCGCAATTGGGCCCTGCTTTCTCCTTCAACATGTTGAAGAGACTTAGTGCCTTAGCAGTTATGGTCATAGTGCTAAGAAGTATGAGATTTTGGTTCAGGTCCTCCATGCATGATGCAAGTAGCTTTTCCAATCACCAATAGGACCTTGTCGTTGCTTCATCACTATCATCGAACTTGCAACTTCATTTCATGATCAATTGCTTGCCTTTTGTTCTGCGATTCTTCACTAGGTATTTTGATTGAGCGTGTAAGGGCCATGTTGCACAAAATATCATGAAATATTTATTGAAAAATACACAAATAACCTATTTCTCAAGCACAAAATCAACAGAGGAACTTTGAAGCCACGTGCCAACTGCCGAGGGAGGTTGCCACTGAATGCACTGTTGTCACTGCGCATGATGCATTGTTGTTAAATAGAAACTTTTTTACTTTACAATCACTTACATCTTGTTTGAAAGCATAGTCGAAAATGTTATTTATTCCCTTATGGGATCACAGACATAAGTCGAGGGATGACTGTAGTTATAACTATATTCATTATATATTATTATACGGGCACCTCCATGGAGTCCGAAGACTTATTGCAGAAGATTCAATCTATCCACACAATCTATCATACCTCTTCCTTGAACCCATTAATAGAAAAAGCACTCACAACTGACTGTGGCAACCCATTCCACTTATTAACCACTCTCCAAGCACAAAAATCTAGTCCTCATACCCTTATTGACCACACCTTTATTCAACTTCCAGGGATGACCCCTTGTTCTGGTCATATAGCCGATCTATCCTATAAAACGCTTTAACTTAAATGTTCCTATCATATCCCCTCTTTTTCTCCTATCAACCAACTTCTGCAATCCACACACCTTCAATCTATCCTCATAGGGAACATTCCAAAGGCTACTCACCATCTTGGTCACTTGCCTCTGAATCCTCTCCACTGCTTCCACATTCCCAAGAAATCCAGGGGACCAGACTTGAGTACAGTAATGTAATCCAGATGTGGGCATATCAAGGCCTTATAAAGAATTACAACTTCCTTATCTCAACTTGCTAATGTGTTCTTCACTAGCCAAATAATCTTATGTACTCCCTTAGCAACCTTAGCAATATGTCCTCTAAACTTTTAACTCTCTATCTATCCCACCCCTAAATCTTTAGATTCATCCATTTCCTGGAGTACAGTGCCATCAATGTGATAAACGGCTTGTAATCTATTTATCCCCAAGTGCATAACTTTACATTTCTCGACATTAAACTGACATCCATTAATTTTTGCCCATACTGAAAACCTATTTAAATCGTCCTGCAATTTAAATAGGTTTATCAAGGCAATGTGTGAGCAAGCTCTCCACATTGCCTTGATTAACTATTACTCTACCTAATTTCGCATTATCAGCAAACAACTGAATTCCTGTCAGGTTGTTTCCAATTTCATTTATGTACAAATTAAACAGCACTGGCCCCAGCACTGAACTTTGTGGCATACCACTAGTCACTAGCCTAGATTCTGTCCCTCCATATACCACTTTTTGATATCTGTCCAGCAGCACACCCTCTTATCTACTTAACCAGTGTCATATCATATCCATTCCCATTTGTTCTAATTTGCATAACAGTGTTCCAAGTGGTATTCTGTCAAATGCCTTTGCAAAAATCCAGCAAAATCATCATGCAGCCATTTCATTAATCCAACTAAGCTTTACTCTATTATAAAAGGAAGTAAATTGCTAAGGCATGACCGATCCTTCAAAAAGCTATGTTAACCTTCATAAAATATCATATTTTTATCTATCCATTCTTGAATTATCTTTTTTACCAATTTTTCTAGTGCTTTTACCACCATGCCTGGGATACTGATTGGTCTATAATTTGCTAGTCTTAGAACTTCCCCTATGCAAAAGAATAATTTTGCCCTCTTTCCATTTATTAAATCGTATACCTAGGGTAAGGAGGGTTAATCGTGTAGGAGTTAGATGGATGAGTAATATCATTAAGCCCGAGCTTAGTCAAAGGCATTGCCAGTTCTCTTGCACATTCTCGCAAAACCCAGCTAATATCCCATTTAATCCCACAGTTGTATTTACATTGAGATTCTGCAATATCGTAAGAACCACCAATTCAGACACCTCTGTTCCCACTTTAGTGTCTGTCACATAGGTTAAAGCAGTAACCTCACTAGGAAGATATATGCTTGGAAAGTGGTCATTCAGTAACTCAACTATTTTATCTGCTTCCATCTCCCATTACCATCATCACTTATTAAGGTTAATCTTCCATAGTTATTCTTCCTCCTACTTGCCACATAACAAAAGAACTCTTTGGGATTTCCTTTAGCCTGCTCATAATCTGATTTTGCCTTCCATGCCATGCTGGTCACCTTTCTCTTTATAAACCTTCCACAGCATTTTCTTCTTCTGCAGCTCGGGCTTAATAATATTACTCATCCATCTAACTCCTACACGATTAACCCTCCTTACCCTAGGTATACGATTTAATACTACTTCCTCTAGATCAGTAATTCTTAACTGGGGGGGCCACAGAAAATTTATAGAAAGTTTCTAGTTTTTAAAATTTTGAAGTCTCTTAAAATAATTATTTTTTGCTCTTCATTTTACTTTGTTTGACACTTGTATCATTTTGTATTAGAAATCTGAATTATGCAGTTTTATGTAGTAGTTTCTTTTGTAGTGCCACAAGTAGACTTTTCGCTGCTAGTAACACTGCAAGTCGTGACATTTGCCTACAGGACGTGTGATATAAGTGATTCTCTGAAGTTTTAAACACTACCAGTACAAATGCATAGAACTTAACGTTGTTAAGTGCTACTTGAGTGCAATTAATTTTTGCAACTTTCAGTGCTGTAATACTGATTTGTTATTTCTCAAAATTTACCCCCTTATAAAATGAGCAAACAAAGACATTATTTGAGAGTTTATTTTTCACTTGGTTAGACTATAATCAGTTTAGTTTAATCCTTTATCCAAGTGTGAGCAAACAAAGTTTATGACTGAAAGTATCTTCAGGACTGGGGTAAGGTAGTGCGACACCAGGCAACTAGTTGCAAAGGTGGAGAAAGCGCCCATCACTCCTATCTCAGTATCTCCCATAATGCAAAGCACATATCCCTGCGGATATGTGTAATGCTATGCATTAAGGCAAGGGCCACTACCCATACCGGTTTCGACCTTTATTGAGGTCTCGTCAGTGGGAGCCAGGCCCAGTAGTGGAGATACAAAGGCAGAAGCAATGAGAGGTCATCCTAACCTACAGGAGTTGCCAAAGGGTGTGCAACCTTATTATTAAATTACTCCAGATTCAGAGAAAGATGTTGAGAGTTTAATTTTCACTTGGTTAGACTATAATAAGTTTAGTTTAATCCTTTATCCAAGTGTGAGCAAACAAAGTTTGCGCCTGAAAGTATCTTCAGGACTGGGGTACACCAGGCAATCTGGGGTAATTTAATAATAAGGTTGCACACCCTTTGGCAACTCCTGTAGGTTAGGATGACCTCTCATTACTTCTGCCTTTGTATCTCCACTACTGGGCCTGGCTCCCATTGACGAGAACTCAATAAAGGTCGAAACCGGTATGGGTAGTGGCCCTTGCCTTAATGCATAGCATTACACATATCCGCAAGGAGATGTGCTTTGCATTATGGGAGATACTGAGATAGGAGTGATGAGAGCTTTCTCCACCTTTGCAACTAGTTGCCTGGTGTTGCACTACCTTACCCCAGTCCTGAAGATACTTTCAGGCGCAAACTTTGTTTGCTCACACTTGGATAAAGGATTAAACTAAACTTATTAAAGACATTATTTGATTTCCTAAATATTAATTCACCTGGTAGTTCAAAAAGAACACATGAAAGTAGTGATAGTGATAATTCCACAAACAATGTAAATGCATGTAAAACAGAAAATATTGGCAGTCATAAATGTAAAAAAAAAATAAGTAAAAGTAAACAAAGGACATATGATATGTTACATAAAATTCAGATTCAAAAAATTAAGAAGGCATTTAAAAAAGAGGCATCAGCAATATAAAGTAAGCCAGAAGAGTTTTTTTATAAAAAAAAAAAAGGATGAAACGAAAAATCAGAAGTTCTTCAAGAATGCAATAACTGTTAGAAATAAATCATTAGTTAAAGCTTTGTAAAGAAGAAAAGTTTGGTCCAATTTTGGATACATATCCAGGGGGAATATCTGCACCTGTTTACCATTGCCATTCAAAATTTGTTGCCTTCTGTTTCTACATATTTGTGTAAAAAGGGATTTCCACAATGGTAATTATTAAAATGAAACAATGAAATCGACTCTGAATAGACTCATGCATGAGAATAGCATTGAGTAACACAACTGAAGCAAGAACAGACAAATTAGTAGAGAGTGTTCAATAACAGAGGTCTTATTAAAATACATTTAAAGTTGATTTCTGTTTTCTGATTTTTTTATTTTATATTTTTAAATTATAATCAGTAAGTAAAACCACTATTTTTTAAAAAGAGTTTAATTATTATTATTATGCTACTACAAACTAGGGGGCCAAAAACTATTTTAGGATACTTAGGGGCCAAGACTACTAAAAGGTTAAGAACCACTGCCCTAGATGACCCTTAACTATATCCCATGGTAGAGATTTAAGCTTCTTCCTAAGCATGTCATAATCACCTACCTTATAGTTCCACAAATATCCTTTCTTGATAGAATATTCCTCATGTTTTACAATTTCCCAAGTCAAGACCACATGGTTACTTTCACCAATTGGAGGCAATGTTGTCACCTTGGTTATGGATAGCTCTTCTCACTATGACCAAGTGCAATACTCTCCCAACTCTAGTCCCCTCCATCACACGCTGCTTTAAGTAATTATTTCTCAGTAGGTGTATAAATTCTATTTCCTTTCTGCCATGTGATCTTTCTTCCTTCCAGTCTATATCTCCATAGTTGAAGTCTCCCATAATAATCACTCGACCTGTACTCATTGTGCTAATTTGGCAATGCATGTCTTCTAGATCATCCGTGGAACTCCCTGGCCCATAGCAACAACCAACTGTATATTTTGTCTTAATGGTCTTAATCTCACATCAGATTGCTTCAAATGAACAGTTACCATCCCACCTCCCTCCTATTCTTGTTCGTTGCAATTTATCTGGTATCATCAGTAGCACTCCCTGAAAATGCTAAACCCTTCACATTCAATCCCTGTGACTACATCATCTGCTGTTAGCCAAGTCTCACTAATGCCTATAACTTCTGGGAAGGTTGCACTAATCAATGCCAAAAACTCCTCCCTCTTGTTCCTGATACTTCTGGCATTAGTATATAGAAACGGCAACATCCCTTTATTCCCCCACCCACCTTTACTTTCTGAATTGACTAACCTTCAATATTTTTGCTTGAGAGACTAGATTTCTCACTTAGTCATTCTCACACTTACTCACTTCATAGGTGCCTTCACACAAACTCACTTGCTTCCATCCAACTGCTTAAGTTTCCCTGAATTTGCACATCAGCATGCTCAGCAAATAAAGCTCTCTCCAGACATCTAACATCAAAACCATTCAGATGCAGTCCATCTGCATTGTACAAATCCTTCTTTCAGTCAAACAGAGATCACAAATCCACAAATTCTACATCATTCCTTTTGCACAATCCATGTATAGACTTGTGCTTCTCTGCCTCATTGGCTATCAATGCCCTCCTCCTCCTCAGTTAGCCTCTATCATAGTATGGTAGGAGACTTACAATCTTGCTCTTCAGTTTTGCCTATCAACTCCTTTACATCTTCCCCTCATAGAATACTTCTCACCTCTCAAATAATTGGTACCAACGAAGACAATCATTTCCTTCAACTTACCTTTTTACATTCGGATGGAGTGGCTAATATGATGAATTTCTGCACCTGGGAAACACAATTTTGTCATACTTTCAGTAAGTACTTCCCTGATTATTGAGTCTCCATTCATAATTTTCTCCTTAACTTGTTTGTTCAGTTGGTCTTTATTCTTTTGAATCACCTGCTTCTTCCTTTTTTTTTTTCAGCCCTGCTTAATTCTTGCAGCTTCTGCAGTTCAGACATACACCATATTGTTCTTGAGAATGCAATCTAATGAAAGCTCAAAAAAAAAATGTAAATAAATCAACATCATGATTAATAAACTATAAATAATTTATAGAAGTAAAAGAGATGCAATTTTACATACCCTGATTTCTCTTGATCTCACTACTTGTGCTTCTCTGCCTCTTGGATCTGGCATTAGAAAGGCAACAAGCAAAACAAGCAGAATCACAATTAAGCAAATTTTCACTAACCTTCCCTGTTTTATGCCAATTATTTTCATGCCTAAAGTAAAAAAAAATGCTTTTAAATTTATCTTAGTTCTATATTAATGTAGTACATAACATATTATAAAGTGAAAAGCAGGATTTTTTCTTCACACACAGAAAATACAAACAATAATTGTTTATTTATAATCTTCAACACATTTCAGATTTCTTTAAAACAAGTATTACTTTTGCTTTTTCACATGAAGGTGAATTAGCTGATCTCAGAAAGGAGGTTTTTCGCAGAAACTAAGGTTTTTTTTCATCCCATATACAGACAATCGATCAAGAGACCCCAGAGAACAGTGGATTAAGCAGTGGAGATGGCAGGTTATGTGAAATGGAGTGTCCTCCTAGAATGAGACTGTGGACTCTTCGGATGCACTGTGTAGTAATAATAATAATAATATAGAAACAACTCCATGGAAACCAAAAAATCATCATTGGAGGCCCACTCAAATTACAAACTACATATAATACCTCTTAATAAATTATTTATTCACAGACACAGTACTTATCACTTCAACCAGCAATATATTTCACTCATTCACTCACTACTTCTCATGTGAAGAATCTAGCCTCTATACATTGCTAACTGGGAGAGATGATTCCTTTTTCTTCATCCTACACATAATCAAAGATTTCACCTTTTTTTTTTTTTTTTTAATCAACTTGCATATTTATATCATATCACTTTTCCTCTGCCTATTCAAAAAAATTTGTAATCCACTTTCCTTTAATGTGTCCTCATACCCACTACTTCTATAGTCTCAATTTGATTATGGTTACTCATCTTCAAGGTCTGGATTTATGATATGGCTAAACAGGAATCAGCAGCTGCAAAAGAGTATTCGCTATTCGCAAGAATTTCACATTCCTAGTAAGAGGAAATGGATACTAAACGAATAACTAGTACAGGATGTACAAATATAAATTGAATAAATCAATTACACTAAAAAAAATATGCAGACATCAGTGAAGCAGTTGGGTCTAAGAATATGTATAATAAGCCTGAGTTAGCACCAATGGGATAGTTAATATAAGGCATCAAGATAGGGATTGGCCTAGGGGACTTTTGCATTTTACGTACACTAGGAGAACATTAGGAATAAGCAAGAGGAATTTTTGGCCTTGGTTAGCTCATCCCAGCCAAAGGTTATTGACATGTTATTGATTATTATTGACAAAGGTTATTGTTAGCCATGTCAATAACCAAAGGTTATTGACATGGCTAACAGAAGATGATATAGTTAGTGGGATAGAATGTGAAGGGTATAGTGTTTTCAGGAAGGATAGAGAGAAAAGAATGGGGGGAGGGGGGAGGAGTGTTATTGATGATAGCCAATGAACTGCAGCCAAAGAAAATAGACGTTCGACTGCTGGACAGTGAAAATAGCACATTTGAGGCTATCTGGTGTGAGAATGAGGGTAGCAGAACAAAATAAACAGTTGGGTGTTGCTATAGACCGGGGGATGGAATAGATGATGGAGTAAGTATGCATTGGCAAATATACTCATGACTGGAGGATAATGTAGGACTGATGTTCAGAAAGATATACAGAAACAGATCAGTTGTTCACTCAAAGTAGAATAACCCTGCCATTTCATGGGACTGAAGAGATTCCAGGTAGCAGTAGAGACAGAATTTTATCTTTTGGAGATGGTATCATAGAAATAACTGAATTAATAGGCACAGGCTTAAAAGTTGTGGAAATATTATATTTCTTTAAGGTACAAGAAATGCACTCTGAAATGCTTTAATATACAGGATGGTGATTCTCTGTGAATCTTCTCTTCTAATAGAGGATGGAGAATAATGCTTGACAATCTTGTCTATGGTTATAAGGTTACAACCATTGAGAAAGGATGTTTATATAAACTTCATTTTGAAGTAGATCAGATAAACAACAGATAATATGACCACTTGAAAGAAGGAATTTAATAATGCTAGATTTCTGAGCAGAATGGCAAGCTGAAGTGTGATGGATATACTGAATCAGAGATGGAAGATTTGCGAAAGACATGTTAATAAGGAATCGCATCCAATTCTCTATTTATAAGAACACCGAGGAAAGATATATTTGGAATAATTCAGGTAAACAACTAGAAGTCATTTTATAAAAAAAAATCGATAACCCTTCATCACTGAATCAATTTCACTATGAGTTTTTATCTGACTGTCTCACATCTGCATTATAACGAGATACCATTCTTCATATATATATTTTTTATTTCAACTTTATTACACTGATGATCATCCATGATATTAACTGATCTATCACATAACATGGATAATCTACCTATTTAATTAATGCAGTTTATTTTAATTAAATAATTCTTTCAATTGTGTCTATGTGTAATTTTAGTAGAACAATATATACATATATGCTAATACTTCATCTGCCTTGCAACATATGCTGAAAGTATGCCAAAACATAGTAGTACTGTATACAGCAGTTATGATGATGATGACAGAGATGAAGCAGATGCAGAATGAATTGAAGAGAATTGTAGATATGTATTGAAGAGTAAAGAAGATAGAAAAATGATGGCATGAAAGACTCATGAGTGGCATTGTATGGGGGGTTCAATTTTTAGAGGTGTGGTAAATGAGAAGATGCATGAGGTTTGTGTTCCAAGAAGTAAAATGAATAGAATGATTGAGGCATTGGATACGAGGAGTATGCAAGCAGAAGAGTTGGTAGTGGTGGTAGTAGAAACAAATGACTTGACTGGGGACAATGTACAACAATGTAATCAAAGATAATGTAATGGATATCAGGGGAGGTCGTTGAGAAAGATAAAAGCATGATATGTGATGACAGAGAAGGATCTAAAATTTAAAGGACACATTGCCAAAATTGTCAAGAGAACAGAATGAATTTTGTAATGGTGCAGAGGACAATGATTTGTAGAAGTCTGGTTTTGATTCAGGTTCCATTGTATAAGGCCTTGATTAGACCATATATGGACTACTGTGTGCAGATTTAGTCATCTGATTTTCAAAAAGATGAAGAGATATCGGAAAGAGTCCAAAGGCAATTGACCAAGGTGGTTTCTGGTCTCTGAAATGTTGAGTATGAAGAAAGGTTGAGAAAATGCATTGAAGAGGGGTGATAGAGATGTACAAGTTAGTGAGGAGTTATATGATTAATGTTGAAGAGGTTTTTTCATAAAATGGTATATATGGAGGGGGGGGAGAACAAGAGGTCATCTCTGGAAGCTGTATAAGGAATGTGTGAACAAAGTGAGAACGATGTTTTTTGCATGGAAAGTCATGAATAATTGTAATGCACTGCCTGAGAGTGTGATGCTGCAGAGAATTTGAATCTACTTGAGGCACACAGTATAATGAGTTGTGTGTGTGTGACAAAAGGACATCCCACAATAAGTCTTTGACTCTGTGTCTTCAACACAGGAATGGCTTAAGCATCATGAGAAAGTTCGCTGTTGGAAATTGCTTTTATTCATAATCAAGTCAAGATGGAAGAGACCAAGTGAGAAAAATCAAGTGCAAAGGTAGAAGTTTCATAGAAGTAATTCAACAAAGCAAACAGCATTGTTTCTAAGTGAAAAACCAAATTTTGTACAAAGGTATAGAAAAATTGACCTTCATATCTATGTACATATGGATGGGGTGTAAGTCAAAACTTTGAAATCACTTAGAAAAAGAAAGACAGCAAAACAACTTAGTATGAAGAGAACATCTATTGAAAGAATGCTCATATACTGGGAGCTGCTCATTATCTGCAGGTTAGGCAAGAGATGTTAATACTATATATGTTACAGAAAAGTTTGGTATGCTTGCACTTTTGCCAAACTTGACGATAATAGAAAATTCAATTTTCAGATGAATACTGCCTTATGGGGGTGCTTAAGGGTCAAAGCTATATAACTGAGAGGAGACCTCCACATAGCCTTTAAAGGAATGCGAAGAACTGATCAGGGTTTCTGACCTAATGTCCAATCCTCACCTTCTTGTTGTGCACCCTGTTGGGTATCTACCTGCATAGTGAATGAACGAGGATGGGCTGGCAATTTGGGATTTAGCCGACCAAATTGTATTCTTATTAAACCAAAATATCAAATGATGGTAGAGCATGACAGAATTTCATGCTAACTGGGACGTCACCCGGTTAAACAATGCCCCCCCATTGTTTTTGCCAGAGAACCTGGGCAAACAGCAAAAAAGTCAGCTACTGGAACAAATCCTAAAACAAACCCCAACTCAATATCACCAGAGTTCAAGATATTAGGTATATTCAGGATATTAGGTACTATCAACATAAGAAGCCTGAATGGCAAAGAAATGGAGCTAGCTGAGGAATTAGATAAGTACCAGATCGACATAATAGGGGTGAATGAAACAACAACAAAAAAAAAAAAGACAAAAACTGGTAAAATCTTTCTCAGCAATAACTACAAAATGTTATATTCAGGCAATGACAATCAAGAAAAAGAAGGAGTAGACATAGTATTCAACACTAAATACAAGACTAATCTTCTTAAATGGCAGGCATTCTCAAGTAGAGTGATGTGGGCAAATATCAGAATGGGGAACTTGACAATAAGACTTATTTGTGCCTATGGTCTCACAGAACGTTCTACTAAAGTAGTAGTGGAGGAATTTTTTGAGGCTTTAGAGAAAGCAACTGACACAATGAAAAAGGAAAAGTTGGTCCTTGGTGGGGATCTAAACAGCAGAGCAGGAAATGATTGTCAGACACACAAAAATATTTTGGGAAAAATTGGAACTAAAGAGCAAATCTAATAATAATAGCAAATGCATGTTGGATTTCTGCTCACGACATGGGTTAATACTAACACCATGTTCCAACATAAAAATGTGCACAAATTCACATGGAGAGAAGAGCAAGGAATAAGAAAAATCTCATTGACTATGTTATTGTTGATAGTCATGTTTTCCCCTGAGTGTAGGACACCAGAATGTACAGAGGATTTGAAATTGGAAGTGATCACCATTTAGTCGTGAGCAGGATAAAATTGAATTTCATATTGAAAAGAAGAATATGTTAGAAAGTTTTAAAAAGGATAAAAGTTGAGCAGCTCTCGGATGTGAATTGTTGACTAAAATACACCAAAGACTAGGGACCGCAGATATGAGAGTCCTGAGAAACATTAGGGGCATGAACAGATGGCATCAATGGCAATAGGAAAGAACTTGACGTTATCAGCATCCAGGAACGCGTTAGCAGAGTTAATCTCAGGTGGTATGGTCACTTAAGCAGAATGGGAGAGGAAGATTAGCAAAACAAGTGTTCTCTGCCAGGTTGGAAGAAAAGACCCAGAGGAAGAAGACCAAGATATAGGTAGATAGATAGAGTAAAAAGTGCCTTAGAAGATAGAAATATAAGATCTGATAATGTTGGAGTCTTGACAGGTAACAGAATGATTTGGAATAAAATTGTAGAGAGGAAGTTAGTAATGATGTAAATTTTTCATATCTACTGTATGAAATATACATACACTCAAGGGGTGTAAATATCAAATTCCTGATATATACACCCCTTGAGGATATATATCAGGAATTTGATGATGGTAGTGCCTTATGTTGCCAGAGTAAACAAAAAGACTTTTGGTTCTGATGGTATTCTATTCTCCCAACTGTACTTAAGATATGTATTCTTGGACTAACAGCTATTTTTTATCAATTCTATATTCTATTGCAATCGCTGGCATCCAGCCAGTAGAATGGAATTAGGTATATTTTGCTCATTCAAAAAAAAAAAAAAAAAAAAAAAGGGGCGATCAAAGTACGGACTTATCACTCTCATTTCAGTGTTCTTGAAAGTAAAAGGAGAAGGAATTGACAGTCAACTTCATTACCTAGAGACCCACCACCTTACCAGTAACCATCACAACAGATTTGGTCTGCAGATCCCACCTATATCACCCAACTCTAGAAACTGCCATGAAAAGGTTTTGGAGATGATTCTGCTGTTGCATTTAACATTTCCCAAGTCTGACATAGATTTGCTCAACAAATTGCCATCTTATGGTCTCTAACCATTCTTTGTAACTGGACAGCCAGGTCGGTTTGTCTCTCTCTCTGACTGTTCACTACATGCAACAGTGGATGGCATTCTCTCTCTTCAGATTTCTCTACTAATGCAAGTATTCCTCTGGGCTTTATTATATCATCAACTCTCTTCCTCACAAACATAAATGACCTTCTCTCACTGATCTCAAACCTATTCACAGTTTTGTTGAGGACAGCACTCTCCATTCCTCATACTCAAAGAACAGACCTTGGTGCTCTAACATTTCAAACTTTAAGATCCACAACTAGCAGCCTAAATAATGATCTCAAACCATCCTTCACTGGGATGATGACAATCTAGTCACATTCAATGCTTCTAAAACACAATACTGACATTTTTCTCACAAAAGTAAAAAGATCTTACTTCATTTTTTCTTATCTTTGATAACACTCAACAATCAAGACCAGATTTTTCTCTTTCACCCTATACAGGCTAACATTTACTTCGAGCTTCTGGAATAGCATCCTTAGCCTTCCAAAAACTTAGTGTTCTTCTTTACTCAAGAATAACACTTTACTTTTCACTTGTCCAGCTACTACCTATGCACAAATCCTAAACCTACTCAACCTCAGAATATTGTTCTCACATTTGGGGTGATGCACCAAAACCATCTTAAAAAGTTTTGGTGCCATCCAAAAGAGAGTGGCTAATTGATGAGCCCTCATTGCAGATTCACTCAAAGTGGATCTGTACATACTATACCATAGACACTGTTTAGAAAAATTAAAAGATCAACATGAGGAGCAGCTGTCCAACATTTGTTTACAGTTCAACTCTGACTCATTTCTGCTAATAACACTCGTCTTTCACTTACCTCTCTTCTCTGGAACAGCCTTATCCATGAAGTATTCCTCAAAAACAATGACCTCTAGATTTTCAAAAAAAGATTAACAGAATCCTTCTCTTATTCTTTGCCCACATATACAGCATCAATTTGCTATAAATGTCTGCAACTTCTCATGTGTGTGGTTGTGTAATTAAAAATAATTATAATAAAATAAAACAAAATCTGATACAGTTTCTTGGATTCTGATGATTAGATAAAGTGATTATGCAATCTTTCACATTGAACAAAGTCACTGTTTGATTTCAAGTTATAGTCTCACTGGGTCCTATTGTGTTGAAAATAGGCTGAGCAGTATGTTAGAGTGAGTCTGCAACCAAACTAAAAATCGAGCTCATACTTTTGTTGGACACTAGAAATTTTCCATCAGGCAAAATGCTACTCCAGTAGGACAGAAAAACATTACAGTTCCATAAGCAAATTTTTAGCAGTGAGTTATCTAACAAGAACAGAGTATACGCTCTAAATGTATACTCTAAATCAGCCATGTGTGGTGGATAATACTTCGTATGTTAATGATGCCATCTTCATATCTGCTGATGTCGAGTTTGTTCAAGTCACAGGCTTTTCATTGTTGCTGTAGTTCCCTAATGAAAATAGTGAAGGTCTTGTTTAACCAGGTGAAACCCCAGCTGGCATGATATATTCCATCATGTTGCACTATTCTTTTGCTTGTCTAAGTCCCCAACTACCAACCTATTCTCAATTCATTCAGCATTCAGGTGAATACTTACTAACAGGGTGTATCAGAAGAAGGTGAGGAATGAACATTAGGTCAGAAGTTTCCAAAGGCTATGTGGAAATCTCCTCCCACTTGACTAGGTATGACTGTTCGCTGACACACACACACACACACACTGCTTAGAAAGAAGTCAATGAACATGGGCAAAGTGCATTGTGCCATGTAACAAGTCACATTTTTAGTATAAATTGGAGGAATATCATGCTCCCAAGTCAGTGCAACTGTGTCCAGGTGAAATCTCTGCAAGAGGGGGAATTGACAGTTTGAAAGAGGCATTGTGATAGGATGTCATGTTGCAGGTAATTCAGCAAATAAGTTGATAAATTGGGCGATTCCAGATCACCAATCAGTGATACCATACTGAGATGGAAGCACAGGGAGTCAACTGCAAGTGCTACCCATAGTGTATGACTTACCACACTAAATGAATATGACCATAGGGTGTAACGAGGGATAATATGTAAAAACTGCCATTCATCAGCTGACACACTGCATACGGAGTTCTAGGCATTAACTGGAATATAAATCTGTGCAAAAACATTCAGAACCAAGATTTGCAACATGGGTTTCAATGGTAGGACCACAACATGCAAGTGCCACATTACCTGAACCAACATACATTGTCGTCTTCAGTGGTGCAAAGAGCATGTACAGTGGGAAGTGGAAGATTGGAAAGCTGTGTTATGGAGCGACGAATTACACTACATCTTCTATGAAGCAAATGGTAGAAGATGTAGTGTGATTAGTGGGACCTCAATAAAGGTCAAAATCGGTCTGGGTAGTGGCCCCTTGCCTTTAATACAAAACATCATACATCCCCTTCTTGGAGATGTGTTTTGGCATTAAGGGAAAATATTAAGATTAGTGATCAGAACTTGCTCCACCTTTACCACGAGTTGCCTTGGTCTTGCACTACCTGTAGGATCAGCTAGTCTTGCATCAATTGCAGGTGCAAACTTGACATTTTGTCTGTTTGCTCACTTGGGAAAAAATGGAGTAAAACCAGGTTTAAAATTGCTTGGTATCTTTAACCTAATTATACCAAAGTTAAAAATACTTTCTACATTTATATCTCCTCCTGAGATTTTTATTTAATAAGGTTATAACACCTTATGGTGACTTGTTTTGGTAAAATACTTACAAGCTCTGCATTACTAAATCTTGGTATTTCTAGCCTGGCTCCCACTGATGAGACCTGTCCCAGATCCCAGATTTAGCGGCCCCAAGAGAAAGCTCCATGTTCCAGCTCTGCAGTGAAAGTATCCCAGCCTTGGATTCCAGTTTCCAGACCCCGAGAGAGAGAGCTCCTATTACAGTCCTGCTGCCTTGGTAAGAACCCTTTGTCTTTTTTTTTTCCTTTGGTTCTTTGTGTTCCCCCTGTACCTAAGTTTAACAGGTTTTTCTTATCTGCAAAGAGGGAAAGCTTGGCCTTTTCTACAGGTCTGTCCTTTTGTGGACTTGGATCGTACAAGGGTCTACTCATCCCTTTTTTTTTTTTGAAGTATGTCTTCGGCTCTACCGAGAGTAAGAACCCTCGGGTTCGAAATCGACGCAAGTGTACACAAGAGGACGTTTGCGAAAGCGCTAATTGACTGCGTAGAGGCAGATAATATTTCTGGCTTTACCCCCTATGGGGGTGGCGGATATCAAGTAGTTTGTAAAAATACAACAACAAGGGAGAAACTACTCAAAGGGGTTGAGTGTGAAGGGAAACTTTGCCATCCTTTTGTCGTTGGTAGCATCTCTAAAAAGATGAGAATAGAGCGATTCCCTCTGGAATACCTAGAAGGAGGCAATGACATAATTAATCAAGTCTTTTCGAAATGGGGAACCATACGAGATGTCCAAGTAGGCAAAGACGCTGACTACCCTGAATGGATGTCGGGGGAAGTCACGTTCTCGTTAACGATGAAAACAGAAGTTCCGAATTTTGTAATGATCGGATCGGCCAGGGTAATGGTGAGTTACCCAGGAGTAAAGAGGCAATGTTTTAAATGTGGAGCCCTGACTCATCTCGGGGCCCAGTGCCCGAAGTTAAAGTGTAAGAACTGCCTAACAGCGGGTCATACACTAGCACAGTGCCAATCGGCATGGCTAAAATGCGGCATTAATGGCCATAATATAGACACCTGTCCGGACAGAAATCTGGCCGAAAAATTGGGAGGCACTATTACGCCCAACACGGAAATAACAGCCCAAAATGTTATTGGCGCAGAACCGAATGATTTCCCCACCCTGAAGGCCGCATGAGGGAACAACAAAGAATCATGCCGCCACCTCCGAAACACTGCCAAGTACACCAGTGGAGAAGCCTGCAACCAGGAGAGATGAAGGGCAGGAGGAACTGGCCACCGATCAAACCGCCACTACAGACGTAGCAACCGAAAATAACCAACAGCACCAACAAAACGGAACAGTAACAATAGACGAGGACACGGAGGCAGTAGATATGGAAATCAACAATGCAGAAACCACACAAAAGAGGCCAGTCAGCCCTGAAGAAGTAAATATTAAAAAATCGAAACAAGGAAGTCCAGCACAAGTTGGAAATATAAAGTCAACTTCAGAACCCACAAAGTTCCCTCACGCAAAGGCCAATGCACCTATATTGCATCTCTTAAAAGATTTCCCCGAGGAGGAGGCAAGACTACGAAAAGCAATAGAAACATTCGGAGACATTCAACTGATACTCACAGGACAAAACGGGCCAAGAGTCGTCAGTGCAGAATGGAACGATGTGTTTGTCGATAATATAGATGAAATCACTCCTGAAAAGATCATTGGTCTTATCGATGCAGAGGACGACATGGGACTAGCACTGCACAGAGGCCTCTACATGCTAAACCACGTCCGTGGAGACAAATTAGCAGATCTCATCATTAAAACCCACAACAATAGACAGCAGGAGGATTTAAACCTCGCCTAACAAGTCAGTCGACTCCTAGTATCGATCTGCCAGAGGGGAAAAAAACAAACAAAAAAAAAAAAACAACAAAAAAAAAATTCTGGTTTGTTTTTTCTTCTTTTTGTCCTCTTTCAGATTAGAATTTTTTTTGTAAAAAAGGTCTATGTCTATTCCACACAGGAGGGGGTATCCTGAGAACCTGGGCTGCGAAGGCTTACACCGAGGTGGTGCAGCTCCTTGTGGGCTGCATCACCCAGGCCAGGCTCTGCCCCCACTCTTCTCAGTATTAAACTGGTCGTTCAGGTTGAAATTTCAGAATTTACCTAGTTTCTTACAAATTGTTATATGTAATTTTTAATGTTATTTACTAGTTCCTCTTTTTCATGTGGTGCTTCTTTCATTTGTTTTTCCCCGTTTTCCTCGGGCAGACACCTGAAGAGGTGACTGACCGGGGAAAGCTGAAAAGAATGGATGGAGGGAGATAATGTCGGAGATCTGCTTGGTGCTGACATTTAAGTCAGGCCAAGTAGATCGACTGAGGCCTCTTTTAACTATCTACTACTATCCACTCTATCTTTTCTCCTCCTCTCTCACTATCAAGCTGACTCTCAGCACAACTTTTTTTTAAATCTAAAGAGGTCAGTGATGAAAGGCATGAACTCCCATTCTACCTCAATAAAGGTCGAAACCGGTCTGGGTAGTGGCCCCTTGCCTTTAATACAAAACATCATACATCCCCTTCTTGGAGATGTGTTTTGGCATTAAGGGTAAATATTAAGATTAGTGATCAGATCTTGCTCCACCTTTACCACGAGTTGCCTTGGTCTTGCACTACCTATAGGATCAGCTAGTCTTGCATCAATTGCAGGTGCAAACTTGACATTTTGTCTGTTTGCTCACTTGGGAAAAAATGGAGTAAAACCAGGTTTAAAATTGCTTGGCATCTTTAACATAATTATACCCAAGTTAAAAATACTTTCTACATTTATATCTCCTCCTGAGATTTTTATTTAATAAGGTTATAACACCTTATGGTAACTTGTTTTGGTAAAATACTTACAAGCTCTGCATTACTAAATCTTGGTATTTCTAGCCTGGCTCCCACTGATGAGACCTTCTTCGCCAAGGCGTGAAAGAGAGCTCCAGTTCGAAGAAGAAAGAACCTGTGCCTACCAGTCCAAAAGAGGATCCAGTTCCCGCGGCCCAAAGAGAGAGCTTCATGCTCAATTTCTACAGAAGTACCTCGGTGTTGGTAAGACCTTTTTTCTTATTATTGGCTCTTTTACCCATTCCTTCTGGTATCTCTTCGCTTGTTGTGAGGGACGCTGGGCGTTCCCTGACTTCGCCCTCCTTTACCTCCTCCCTTTCTAAAGCCAGTAGTTAGGTCTTCCCCCAACAATGCCGTTATTCTTACCCAGAACTAGAATGCTTGGCATCGAAGTCAAGCGGCTCCCAGATGAGCGGGCGTTAGTGAAAGCTCTGATTGATACAGTAGGGGCAGAAAACATATACGGTTTCACACAGTACTCAAAAGAAAGATTCCAAATTGTAGCCAAAAATGACCAAACAAGAAGCAAATTATTAGAGGGTTTCCCCTGTGCGGGACAAACGATCAAACCTTATTTAATAGGGAGTTTACGGAAAACGTTAAGAATAACTAGATTTCCCTTGGAATAATTGGAGAATGAAGACAACGTCAAGAAATTTTTTAGCCAATGGGGCGATATTATTAGTATCAAAGCATTTGAACATGCTGATTACAAACGCTGGAAAACAGGTGATGTTGAAATACGGATGGATATGAAAAAGGAAGTTCCCAACTTCATTTTAGTGGGCCAAACAAGGGTCATGGTTAACTACCCGGGTGTTAAAAGATTGTGTTTCTGGTGTAACTCTGAGGGTCACCTAGGGGCAGAATGCCCAAAACTACAGTGCAGAAATTGCAAATCAACAGAGCACAAAATAGTAAACTGCACAGAAGCTTGTCTTAAATGTGGGGACTTGACCCATAAAGTGGACACGTGCTCGCACAGAACACTCTCAGAAGCAGCTGGAGGGACCATAATACCGAACAGGGCTATACCCCTCGGTAAACCTGAGGTATCATCAGGGAGCGATTTTCCAGAGCTCCGGCAACAGACCGAAAAAGAAACACTAGCAGAAAACACAACCTCCATGAAACCCGTAACGGGTAAGACACCCAGGGCAACCCGCCACATCAAGGAAATAACAGCCAACTTCGAAACCCGCAGCAAAGAGGAAGAAGTCGTAACAACCAGCACCCCAGTAAAGCACACAAGAGAGGCAGAAACAGAAGAGGCAAAAAAGGCTAAACAAAGCAGCCTACTCTCGTCAGAAGATGAAATGGACAACATCCAAACTACAAGCCAATGCGAAGGCACCTAGCCCCTTGAGGAGGCGGTAACAAAGACAGGAAACCTATCCCCAGTAGCGGACCAACCTGCAGAACCCCATTCACATATCTGCAGCACAGACATTTATAGCATCACAGAAATGGAATTTCAAAACGACCTCGTTATGGATATTCCAAACAGCTCCGATAGTGAATCACAGGTGGAACATGTAGAACAACAAACAGACAACACCCTGCCTTCCTCCAAATACCAACCTGGATTTTAAAATTGCCACTTTAAACACCAACGGTTTACGCAACCCCTTCGCACAAAGCACTGTCTGGAAGCTAATGTTAAGGTACAAAATTAATATCCTCCTGATTCAAGAAACCCATTTTTATAAGCATTGGGACGTGGAGAACTTCTCGAGAAGCTACCCAGTCACCAGCTACTGGTGCTTTGGGGATGCTCACTCGCGAGGGGTGGGGATACTAATTCGCCCCCCAATTGCAGGGGGGGGTCTTCAACGTCCAGAAGGACGCCATGGGACGTCTAATAACGGTGGACTGGAAGTACGGTGGCCGTACCATCCGGCTTGCTGCAGTATACGCCCCGAACCCATACCACAGAAGCGGTTTCTTCTCTGCCCTTGAAAACTACCTCTTGGGAGCAGAATACCTAATAGTAGCCAGGGACTGGAATTGTGTGGAAGACACACGTTTGGACAAAGTAGGCGGGAACACAAACTCCGGAACCGCCGCTCTAAAAAGATGCTGTGTAAATTTTGATCTCGTCGATGTCTGGAGGAGGAATAACCCATCGAAGGTAGAAACGTGGTGCCGCGGCTAGATATCGACAAGACTAGATAGGGTGTACGTGTCCCAAAACTTGGAACAGTATGTTCAAAGGACACGTCACACCACAGCACACATGTCAACAGACCACAAATTGGTCATTTTAAAAATTACACTCCCAGAGGTTATGGAAACAGCCAGAGGTCCTTGGAGGCTTCCTCCTACCTTTCCCAGTCTTTTTAGCGACCAGCTACAGAAACTCTGTGATGAATGGACAAACATCAACTGGGACTGGGAAAACTGGCTGCACTTTAAGTGGCAGGCTAAGGAACTGTTTCAAAAATGTGGGCGCGAAAGGGTCTACCAACAACGTAAACGGCTGAGGGATCTCTACAGGGAACTCGGCTGGTACCGGTCAAGCGAATGGAGCGGAGTTCCCTGCGGACATCTTATCAGACAGGTAGAAATAGAGCTGCAGCAAGAGCGGCACGAGACTCAATGCCGCTCTTGCTGCATAGAGTCTCATGCGAAAGTCGATGACCTCAACTTTCGCACGAGACTCTATCTCAGAAATTTGGAAACACCCTCCGCCGCATTCTACAATCAACAACGGGTGGCAGCAAACGATGAAAGAACGATTTACCAGATCGAGGAGAAAGGCCAGATTCTAAATTCAACCCATGAAATACTCCATCACTTTCACCAGCAGTATCTCGGCATCTTCGCTGACCAGCAGGGCACGGATGACTTCAGTGATGGGACGTCAAACGTTTTCCCGAGCATCTTAGCACCCTGCATGACAGGCCGATAACTGCAGCTGAAATAAAAGCCACGTGCAAAACGATGAAGACAAAAAAGACCCCAGGGCCAGACGGACTGGGGATAGAATTCTATAGATCTATCTGGGACCTTGTACTGCCAGCACTAGTAAAGATCTTTAACGAATTCCTCACTTCGGGAAACATCCCCGAGGAATTCGCTAAGAGCTATACAATCTTTATCCCCAAAAAAGACCGAGATCGGACCTTGTCAAATAACTGGCGTCCCATCTCCTTAACTAACCTAGACTATAAACTTTTCGCAAAAATTATTTGTACACGCATTAAGGGCGGAATAGAAAACATAATAACAAGTTCACAGGTCTATGAAATCCCAGGTAGATCTATGGAATTTAATCTCTTCCTGCTAAGAGACCTAATCAGACTGGCCAAGGAAAAAAAATACCCCCTGGCACTTCTCTCCACCGACCTGGAAAAAGCGTTCCACAGCGTCAGCCACACGTACTTACAGGACACCCTAAAAAAAGTAGGCATAGGCCCGAGACTTCGGCGTACAATTAAACATATGTACACGGAGGCCTCGACACAACTGTCTATTAATGGGTTTCTGACAGAACCAATCCGTATAAAGAGAGAGGTTAGGCAAGGCTGCCCACTAAGCCCCCTTCTCTTTTCCCTAGCATTAGAACCCGTCATCAAAAGAATAGAGAACACCCCTGCAATTAATGGTATCCCACTGCCCCAAGTCTCCAAACAGTGCAAAATAGTAGCATATGCAGATGATGTAGTGGCCACACTCAGAGACTCTGAGTCTATCTGCATCTATCTTGACATACTGCAAAACTTCAGCATAGTCAGTGGTCTCCGAGTTAATGCACAAAAAACCAAAATCAAAAATTTTGGAAATTTCCATAATACCGGACTTCCCTACGGTTAAAGCGCTGCATATGCAGCCGCTAACAATACTAGGAGTTCCCTTTTCTGAGTCGCTAGCTTTACCAGTTAAAAAATTACAGGAAATAAGTACGGAAAAGATAAGTCTATTCAAACTGACCTTTTTCTCTTTTTATGGCAGAGCCACAGTGATAAAAACAATCATTACCCCAATGCTGATATCACAGGCATCACACTGCTACAAGAAAACCAATTATCCAAAAAACTCATAGATTTCTTCTGGAATGAAAAAAATCATGAGGTTAAAAAACAATACCTGCAACTAAAACATGAAGAAGGGGGGGTACGCTCTGCCTGATCTCAGCTTGCTTTATGCAAATACATTCAAAACCGTACGGAAGGCCTTAAACTCAAACCATATTTCAGGCCTCCTAATTAGATATTTTATAGGACTTTTCCTCCCCCTCTTTGGAACCACGGACTATGCTGGACCCCGTGCAAGGGTTGTGCCCAAGTGGTACCGCACACTAGTAAAATCACTCACAGTACTTAGAGACAAAGGAACAGAAATCCTCACACACAAACCAAAAGCAGTATACTGGGATTTCTTCCAGCTCTCCAGGTGTGATACACCAAACCTTGGGACAAACAATGAAATTCTCTTTAAAAACATCAAGAATAGCTGGGGACAGCCTTTTCATCGGGATCAGGCCTGGCGAATAGCTTATGGGCGGCTCCCGGTGAAACAGGTTAAATCTAGGTACGTACCCAGTCCGTGCGATCCCTTTTGTGACGTCTGCCGGGGCGTGGAAACGGTGGAGCATTTCTTTTATTTTTGCCCACCAGCCCAATGCGTCTGGCAAAGACTGAGCACAGCACTGGGAATCCTGATGCTATCACTAGAAGAGGTCATACACCTGCAATTCCCGCCACCAGTCAACAAGACCCAAAAATTTGCCATTTTTTTAATTAACGTCTTAAAGTATCACATCTGGAAGGTACGGAAAAAATCCCAGGTACGGGACGCAAATTTAATGTACGCAGGAATAAGGAAAGGTTTCTTTTTTTACCTTCCTAAATTTCTTGCGCAAGAGAGACATCTACTAGGCGACTTTAAATTTGTGAACAAATACTGCAAACCACCGAAAATATGCTTTCTTATACAGGGATGCATCAAGCCCTGTATATTTCTTTAGTATCTCCAAAACTCCACCTAACTCTCCCTAGGAAAAGTAACAACCACTCTGTTCTTCCTCGTCACAAAGCTTTCGCTGGCATGGTTTCCTTTACTCCAAATAAGGGGGGTAGATCTGAGAACCCGGGCTGCGAAGGCTTACTGCGAGGCGGTGCTGCTCCTTGTGAGCGGCATCTCCCGGGCCAGTCTTCTACCCCATTCTATGTCCCAGTGGTACCAGGTCTGTAAGTTCCTATTTTGTTCCCTTTCAGTTCAACTGACCGGACCTTAAGTCCTTTAATTTTTATGTAATTAAAAAAAAAAAAAAAAAAAAAAAAAAAAAAAAAAAAAAAAAGTTCTAACTGAAAATACTGTTTTCAAAACAGGTCAATGGATCTCCTTCATAGATAACTGACGAAATTATTAAGGATAAATTTATAAGTGAACTTTAGTCAAAATTTTTATGGTTAAATTTTCTTTTTTTTTTTAACAGATAAATTGAGAATATGTGTCACAGACCAATTAGCCATATAAGGCTAAACAGGTTGACTGAGGCCTCTTTTACCTCCTACTATCCTACTCTATCTTTCATTATTCTCCTCTCTTACTGTTTGCTGACACTCAGCATGTTTTATTCTCAAAGGCCTATGATGAGAGACATGAACTCCCATTCGACCTCAATAAAGGTCAAAACCGGTCTGGGTAGTGGCCCCTTGCCTTTAATACAAAACATCATACATCCCCTTCTTGGAGATGTGTTTTGGCATTAAGGGTAAATATTAAGATTAGTGATCAGATCTTGCTCCACCTTTACCATGAGTTGCCTTGGTCTTGCACTACCTGTAGGATCAGCTAGTCTTGCATCAATTGCAGGTGCAAACTTGACATTTTGTCTGTTTGCTCACTTGGGAAAAAATGGAGTAAAACCAGGTTTAAAATTGCTTGGTATCTTTAACATAATTATACCCAAGTTAAAAATACTTTCTACATTCAAAAACAATAAAAAGACAAAAACTATGAAAATTGTTTTTGTCTTTTTTGGCAAGGCTATGGAAAACATGAACTGCATTCTCAATGGAGAACTTATAAAAAAAAAGTAAAACATTAAAACAAGTACAATATTTCAGTGGGGTGCTTAAGGATCAAAGCTGTCTAACTAGAAGACCGCCATTAGCCTTTTAAGGAATGCAAAGAACGACCAGTGCATCTGACCTAATGTCCAATCCTCACCTTCTTGTAGTGCACCTTGGATAAATTTCATATGGTTTTTTTGGGGGGGAGGAAGGGGGTCACCCAGTTTAACAAGCTCCCATTGTTTTTGTCAGGGAACTTGAGCAAAAAAAGGACAAAGTCAGCTACTGGGCCAAACTCCAGAACACATCCCAACTCAACATTAGCAGAATTCATGATTGGTACTACAACATAATAGGTGTGACTAAAACAAAGACAAAATCTGGCGAGATCATTCTAAGCAACAAATACAATATATTATACTCAGGCAATAACAATCAGGGAAAAGAAGGAGTAGCTATAGTATTCAACACTAAATACAAGAATAATCTTATTAAATAGCAGGCAATATCAAGTAGAGTGATGCAGGCAAATATCACAATGGGAACTGGACAATTATTATTGTTATTAACACCAGACCTCCATGAAGTCAAAAGACTCATTGTGGAAGGCACACTGTTACATACAAAGCCCATCAAACCATTAAATTCAATGTATCTGCATTCCACAATGTCAGGCAACACATTCCACTCACCAACCCCTCTCCATGCAAAGAACCTGCTACTTTTATGCCCCTGCTCCCACCCTCCTTATACAGCTTCCAGGGATGAACCCTTGTTCTACCCCTTCCCTTTTTCCATTCTATTAAAATTTCTTCCACATCAACCCTTTACCAAACATGTCTCAATCATATCCCCCCTCTCTCCTTCCTATTCACAAGGCTTAGCAAACCGCACTCCCTCAATCTGTCCTCATATCCAGAGAATACCTTAGTATTCTCTGGATCCTTTCAAATATATCCTCATCACCATGAAAACCAGAAAATCAAATCTGCACAATAATCCATGCAAAATCTGATCAGTGCCTTATGCAATGGAACCAGAACCTCTATTTCTACAAGTTAAGATCCTCTGCATCATTGCCATAATCTGACGTGATGTCTTCACAACTTGTACGATATTACCTCAGAACTTCAGATCTTTGTCCACCACCAATTCAAGGTCTCTTATCTCCTCCACTTCCTCCAATATTTCCCCACCAAGTGTATACTTGATAGGGAAATATTATAAACATTATATTATAAACCCTCTTCCTGTTATATATCAACGACCAACTTCAGTTGACCTCCAACTCAATACACGTTTTGCAGACAACAGCACATGACACTCCTGGCTTTCATCCAATAAACTTACCCTACACAACTCACCTCAACCACCACTATTCTCAATTCCGATCTCCAAGCCATCCTACAATGGGATTTGGATACCCTCATCAATTTCAATACTAATAAAACCCAGTTCTGTACTATTTCCCATAAAAAAGAACCATTTTTTTCCCAGTATTCTTTTTGACAATACCCAAATAATTTCAGACAGTTTGAGATCTCTCTTCTTGGAATTACCCTTAGGTCAAACCTCTCCTGGCATAAACACATCACAACCATTGCATCCTTAGCTTCAAAGAAACTAGGATTTTTCTTTCGCTCAAGACATTACTTCACCCCTGAACAGTTGTTAACATTATACAAATCACAAATCTGCCCAGCTATTGAATACTACTCCCACATATGGGGTGGGGCCCCTAAAAGCTCCCTCAAAATGCTTGACTCAATACAGAGGATAGCAATTACTTATTAATGACCCATCACTTACCTCTCTTCCCCCACTTTCACACAGGCATTTGGTTTCTGCAATATTCTACAAATTTTTTTTATGGGAAATGCTCATCTGAAATAACATCAATTATTCCTCCACTCAGTACTAATCTTGTTGAAACACGTGCAGTTGCTGCTTAACATCCTTCACAGTACGCCTAGAAACAAACAGAACAAGTTTCTTTTCCTCCTCCATCCCTGCAACTGCTGCACTATGGATCAGTCTGCCAACTGCTGTGTTTCCGATGGAATACAATTTAGAGTCATTTAAATCAAATGTAAACAAGTTCCTCCTTTCCCAGCCCATTACCCATACATGGTACTAACGTATTAGGTTGATCAACCAACCTCTTATGTATGAGCACAACATAAAAAAAAACAACAACTTTGCATCCCAGTGTTGCCTGTCAAATGTCAGAACCTTACACTTTGCAACATTGAATTGACAGTTACATACTGTTGCCCACTCATACAATCTATTCAAGTCCTCCTGTAAAGCCAAAACATCTGCTTGATTTGTCATCACTCTCCCCAGTTTTGCATCATCTGCAAGCAGTTGTACATCACCAGTTAAGCCTATCCCAATATCATTAATATACAAACTAAATAACAATGGTCCCAAATAACATCCCATGGCACACCACTAGTGATTTTCCTCTTTTGAGATAGGAATCAGTAAGTTGTGTAATGCATTATCTGATAGCCAGTCATCTATCCAACTCACTATTCTGTTATCCAATCCTATCTGCTTCTGTTCAGTGACCAACTTGTAGTGTTGCAATCCATCAAAAGCCTCTGCAAATCTAAGTATACTATTGTATATGCATTTCTTTAGTCAAATACATTCATCACCTTGTTATAGTATATAAGCAAGTTGGTAAAACATGACCTCCCTTTACCAAACCTATGCTGACAAGCATAAAGAATACCACTATAATCAACTCACTTTTGTATCCTCCATCAACCAATACCTTAACTACAACTCCAAATATACAGATTGGCCTATAAATTGTTGCTTTAGCCTTCTGCTCCTTTGGGACTTGTGCTATTGCAAGACTCTTGTTAAGCAGGTAAGGCTGATCTAACTCCTTGGAACATTCTCTTAAGACACATGGTGATATGTCATCAAGTCCTACAGCCTTACTGACATCTAACTTTCTTAACTCCCATATACATCTTGGTTGCTCATTCACCATTAAGTCTTCTCTCATATCATTCTCTACACTTGAGCCTCTGATTTCACATTAAGAATGAAACAACCTGTTGAAACGCTTGCTGAATACCTTGACTATGCTATGTCCTCTGCAGCAGTTTTGCCAGCTGATTGGCCAAGTGGTTAGCATTAGTACACCTACTCTCCAATCAACAGGTTGCAGATTCAAATCCCACCGTGGGTATGAATGTTTATGACTGTCTTTAGGTGGGAGATGAATTTCATCACCTCATGCAAGACCACCATCCTGCTTAGTGAAGGTTTGAAAAATGTCTTCCACATCTGGTCTATAGAGCAGGGTTTCTAGCTTAGATTCAAATCTCACTGTGGGTATGAATGTTTATGACTGTCTGAGATGGTGGGAGATGAATTTAATCACCTTATGCAAGACCATCATCCTGCTTAGTGGAGGTTTGAAATGGTTTGAAAAATGTCTTTCACGTTTGGTCTATAGAGCAGGGTTTCTAGCTTATGTAAAATAAATAAAAAATTACAAAAATATATATAAAACTGATAAAAATGGCAAAAAATAAAAATCTTAGCCCGTCCAAAATGTACTATAGGTTTATAATAACTTTTCATGGGTGGGAATCACACACAAAAAAAAAATTACCCATCTGCCACTTTCATTTATTATCATCATCTTACCATAATCATCCTTCTTTCTACTTGCCACATGTCAAAAAAACTCAAGGTTTTTTTTTTGGCCTGATTTGCTCATTTCTGCTCATGCTACACTTCATTCTTCTTACCACTTGAATCACCTTTCTGGCTTACTCTTTAACTCATGCAATTAATTGCTACTATTATTCATCTTCTGCTGCCTCCACAGTATCCTCTTCTTCAAATTTCATGCTTAATCCCCCCCCCCTCATTCATCCATTTTACCTACCTTATTCAGCCTTTTGCCCTTCAGAATACATTCACATATTGATACTATAATGTATTTCTTTGTCAGTTTCCAAGAAGCATTTATTTCCTTAGTGCTCAAGTCTTCATTCATGCTATAGCTTCAAGCTGTCTCCTAAACTTGTCATAATCACCAGCTTTGCACTCCCACACATATATCCTTTTCCTCAGAGAAGTCTTCATATGACTAGCCAAAACCCAGGAGATCACTCTTGCCAACTGGAGGGAAGCAAGAAACCCCAGTCACAATTAAAGTTTTGATTCAGCCAGAAAGGGATGTGGTGAGGTTATCTCTAAGGGTAGAAAAATCAGAACTTCATATTATACTCAGGAAGTTAAAGAGGCAGTCATGGAAAAGAAGAAAACATATCGAAAGTTCGTCACAAGTCAGCTTGTGCTCTTACAGAATACAGAGAAACATCTATGAAAGTGAAACACCGTGTAAAACTAGATAAACAAAAGTCATGGTAAGACTTTGGTAAGAACATGGAAAATAAATACCTGTAAGGTGGAAAAATATTTAGCAATCTTTCAAAGTATTACTTTGAAAGATTACTAAATGAAACAAGCAGTGTCAGCACAGTGATAGAAAACACTTCACAGGAATACATGTCAACACTTGAAGTAGAAAAACCCATCGAAAACCTGAAATGTGGAAGCCAGAGTAGATAATATTCAACCAGAAATGCTCAAATATGGAGGTATTATATAGTGGTTGCACTGCATAATTTGGAAGGGCCTGTCAGAAGGTCGAATCCTGGATGATTGGAATAGAAATCATTTGGAAAAATAACAAGGATCTGTATTTAAGTTATATAAATCTGGAAAAGGCATATGACAAGGTGCCAAGAGGAAAGCTCTTCAAAATGCTACAGTTATATGGTGTAAATGGGACATTACATCGAGTAATACAGTCTCTATTTAAGCATATTTTATTTTTTATTTTAGTCTCTATTTAAGTCAGCATTTTTAGTAAAGATGAAAAATTAAATATAAAAACAGACAACAGAATTACTAACTCTGGTATGGCAGGAAACCAGCTGAAGAAATTTATAAGAAATTTCTTTCTTATTAGTCAACTCAATTAGCCATATACAAGACAACAATGTTCAAACCAATTTTAACTTATGGATATGATAGCTAGGTTAGAAATAAAACACTTGATCAAAGACTGAAGACCACAGATATGAGAGTTCTGAGAAAGATCAGAAGCATGAAAAGATAGCATCAACAGGTGTTGTAGTAAAAATGTGGATATTAGTAAAGAACTTGCCATTGTTAGCAGAGCTAATCTCAAATGGTATGGTCATTTAAACAGAATGGGAGAGGAAAGACTAGTAATACAAGTTTTCTTTGCCAGGTTGGCAGAAAAAAGACCCAGAGGAAGACCAAGATGAATCTGGAAAAGGCATATGACAAGGTAGAGGAAAGCTCTTCAGAATGCTACAGTTATATATGTATTGATACAGTAAAAAGTACCTTGGAAGACAGAAATATAAAATCTGATAATGTTGGAGTCTTGAGAGATAACAGATTAATTTGGAAGAAAATTGTTGATCGGAAGTTTGTAATGGTCTTTTTCATGTAATACTATTATAATATACTGTATACCCCGAGGGTATACATCAGGAATTTGACGATGAAATATTTCAGTTATTTAGACAGTTTTTAAAGTAACTAACAAATTAAATTATTATTATTATTATTATTATTATTCAGGCCTCCAAGGAGTCAAAAGACTCATCGAGGGAGGTCCTTCCTAAGACATAAAGTCTGTCAAGACTCATCGAGGGGAGGTCCCCCCCTGAGAAACACAAAGTTTATCATACCACTCTTTAAACTCACTGACCATTCTCGCTCCCATCACTCCATCAGGCAATGCATTCCATGGCTCAACCACAAATTTGAAATAGATAACAGAATAAACAAAACTGTTTTGACAGGGAGCCAGGTGTATAAATTTGTATGGAATAAGGGAGAAATTAGCCAAACTTTAAACTAGCAAATATATAAAAACAGTATTCAAAATAATTTTAATTTAGAGTTCTGAATTTATGGAACTATCATTTGTGGCCTTTAAACTATAGCAGAAATAAAATAGCTCAATAAAATAGTGCATAGTGATTCTGAAAACCATTAGAACTTAGTTTTGTGCAAAATGCTATGCTCTCTCTTTCTCTCTGCATGTGTGAATGCATGAGCGCACATGCACACAAATTTTCATAATCTTATAGCAAAAATTATTTTAGGACATTACAACTAAAAACAGTTTTGCAAACTTTCAAAGTCAGATGAAGAAAACCATCAATAGCATATCCTATTTACAAATTTAGGGACACAAAATACATGTATTTAAATGATTATTTTACTTATTATTAATAAAATAGCAACTGATGTTTCGACCCTGTATTGAGGTCATCATCAGAAAAATACATATGTATATGAAAACAAGCTACATGCTCTTGCACTCTACAAAAGGTAAATTGAATCTACACTGTTAATTGATCTTTTACTTAGCCTGACCTGAAGTGGTAAAAAAAAAAAAAAACAATAAACCCTGCTTTATTTATTTATTTTTTTTTTTTTTACTACTACTAGAGGACTACTACTACTACAAATGAGGAAAATGAGGAAATCATGGTCTGGCGATGGGTAATCCTTTATCCCCTGTTCTTGCAAATATTTACTTGAAGGATTTTGAAGCCAAGGCTATCTCTTCCTTTGCTTTAACACCTAATGTTTGGAAAAGTTATATGGATGACATTTTCCTCATTTGGAGCCACGGACATAATTCCCTTATGGATTTCCTTAAACATCTCAATAGTCGACATCCAAGAATAAAGTTCATAGCCAAGCTTGAAACTGATAGTTCCCTGCCTTTTCTAGATGTAAAACTGATCCGCTCTTCTGGTAAACTTAAAATTTCGATGTATAGAAAGCCTACACATACTAACAGGTATCGTCATAGTCAGTCCCATCACTTCCCTCCTCAAAAACTTGGAATAATTTCTACCTTGGGACATAGAGCTCACTCTCTTCTTGATGACCCAGATGAACTTCATAAAGAAATCAACTATCTCAAAACTACTTTCTTACTTAATGGATATTCTAAAAGAATTATTGAAAAATTCCTTCTTAATCCTCCTAGTCATCACACAGAAATAAATACATTTAAAGGCAATACATCTATTCCTTACATAAGTTCAGTTTCACAAAAATTAAGCCAAGGTTCTAAGAAAATACATCAGAACTTTGTTCACTCCACTTCCAAAAATCCGCTCCTTAATAAGCCACCCAAAACCTTGTCATCATCATCTTAAATATCCTGGTGTGTACAAAATATGGTGCGATTGTGATATTCCTTATTTTGGCCAGACGGACAAATCTATTGAATTGCATATGGAGGAACACATGAGGGACATTGCTTACAAGAGACAGCGAGCCAGTGTCTTATCAAGCCATATCCTTTTCTCGGCTGATCCTAATGATGATAAGCCAAGTCATACAGTCTGCTGGGACAGATCTACCAACATTTTTCGTTGCCATGATGAAATGGAGAAAAAAATTGTAGAATCTAGGGAAATAATCCTCAACCTTGAACATCTAAATAATAACTTGAGCTACAACCTCCCAGATAGCCATTCAGCAGTAATCAAGTACTGGCATTCACGTGATGCTGCAAGCACGCACTCTCCCGACAATACAACAAATGAAAGAACAGCTTTAAATACAATTACAACATTTTCATCCTAATTATGTATAGAGACTCACTATGTTGTTCATAGTTTCTTTAACCTTTAGTGTTTAGTGTTTTTTCTTTTCTTTTATAATGTCACCTGATGAAGGCTGTTATAAGCCAAAACTAGTCGTGTTTTACTATTAAACCTTTTTTGCTTAATTCTCGGTTTAAGTCATTCAACTCTATTTTTACAATATGTATTTGAACCGAGTCAATGAATCTCCATACGTATATATATATATAAATACGAGGGTGTGCTGAGAAGTTGTGATAATCACCAACTTTTACAAAACCTCTGACGTCTTCTTATTATATATCCCAAAAGAAAAGAACAAATTTATACAATTTGATGAAACATGGGGGGGGGGGGTAAGGGTTTTTAAGATATGTTTTTTTCTTGTGATTATATCAGTTGCTTTAATATCATAAAGGATCAAAAATGAATGGCATTAGTGAGAAATGGCTGACTATAGAGGATATTGCAATAGGAATAGAATATGATGGGCTCAGTGTATTCAGGGAGGATAGATAATGAAGAAGGATGGAAAGTACTGTGAATGATTGCAGAGGAATTAACTTTAACCACAGTAAAAAATATTCAATGGCAGTGATAGTGTGAACAATAAAGGTAATCGAGTCAAGGCCATTTGGTGAGACATTAGTAGGATAAAATACACAAAGGCTCCTCTAGGAGCATCCAAAGAAGATTGTGAACTGCATTGACTAGTTTGGTGTAAAATTTAGTGAATCAAGATATGAATCCCTATAACAGACTGTAAAGATTTTAAACCTTTTAATATTTTGCCCACATTGTATAGAAAGGCAAAAACTGTACAGGATATGAAAGCTTTGTCTTTTTTCTAATGCTAATCCCACCCATAAAAAAGATTGGAAACTATAGCATTTAGTCCAATGAGCAGTGGATAATGTTAGAGCTTACTCTAGAAACCAAGACAACTTTTTCTCAAGTCACTTTGGGCCTCTAATAAGCAGGGTCTCTCACTGGACACCCAAATCTGAGTACCTACTAAAGACTCTATAAATAACTAGGCCATAGTGAATGCACATTTGAATGCACAGCCTCCTAGTTGGAGAGTTTAGAAGTGCTAACTACTCTACAAACCACAACAGCACATACTATGAAATTTCAAGATTTAGTTAAGATACTTAAAATACCATATACTATTTAAATCAGCAGAGAGAGGAGATAAAATAATATACTCATAATGAGAGACTCACTGTCTAAGAGATATCAAAAAGGTTGAAAGTGAAGAACAGGATCAATGAAAAAAGAATGTGATGGGAATTATCACTAGATTTTGTCCCTAAGTCAGCTTTGAGCTGTATTGTGATGATCTAAATCTACATATCTCCTATAAGCAAAGGTCACTACCCTTGCTTATAGGAGATATGCATAATAATGTTCCTAATTTCACGGTGTCGAATGTCTCATCAGGTGATTGATTTCACCACCTGATGAGACATTCGACACCATGAAATCAGGAATATTATTATTATTAAGAGAGACCTCCAGGGAGTCAGGGACTCATTGAGGGAGGCCACATACCACACGCACCAGCTATTATACTTGTTCATCATGGCAATCCATTCAATCATGCATCGCTCCATAAGAGAAAAATCTAGATCTAACCCCATTCTTAGCAGCATTCATTCTCAGCTCCAATGATGTCCTCATGTTCTTTCCCCACCTTCCATAAAATAAAAAATTCCATCAACTGAAATCATGTATGACTCTTTCAGAAGTTTATAAGTCTCAATCACATCACCGCTCTTTCCCTTGTTTGCTAGTGTTTGGAGTCTACAAATTCTCAACCTGTTTTCACAATCAGTATTCCACAATCCTGATATCATTTTCAACAATTTTCCTTTGCACTCTCTTCTCCACTGTCAGAATCACAATGGAAACCAAGAGACCAGACCTGTCCAAGTGAGGTCTTATCAAGGTCTTGTAAAGAGACAAAATGACATCCTTATCTTTACATGTCAAAGTTTGTTTCTGGACTGCAATTATCCTTTGAGTTGTATTTGCAATCTTTGCAACACAACCCCTGAACTTCAATTTCCTATCTACTAACACTCCAAGATCCCTAGCCTGATCTTCTAGCATAATCCCACCAATATAATGACATTGGATATCAAATCATGCCGAAGTGAATGACTTTACATTTACTGATATGAACTGACATCCATGTTCACAATTTCAACCTATTCAAATCATTCTGCAAGTACTGCATATCAGTCGCATTCCTGATTACCCTACCTATCTTTGAATCATCAACAAATAGCTGTATGTCACCTGTCAAATCCTTCCCAATGTCATTAATGTACAGATTGAATAACAATGGACCAAGGACTGATCCTTGTGGTTACCTTAAATCTTGCAGACTCACATCCCCCCCCTTCCCCACGTATACCACTTTTTGATATCTGTCAGTAAACCATCTTCTTATCCATGCTAATATTTTATAACTCAAACCCATATTCTCCAATATATGCAACAGTCATCCATGCTGTATTCTGTCAAAAGCCTTAGAAAAATCCAAAAGTATCATGGTTTCATAGTATAATAACATTATTATAGAATGAATAATATTATTATTATTGCATCAACTCTCCTGGAGTCAAAAACTCATCGAGGGAAGGAGGAGGAAGAGAGAGAGAGTTTATACCGTTAAGAATTACTAAAATATATAAGAAATATACATTATATTATATTACATTACAGTGTGAAATAAGTATGCATATAAGGTATGGAGAGTAGAATGCCTGAGGAGTGCTTGTCTGGTGGAAGAACAGAGAGAGTGACTTTAGCGATAAAGAGAGTGCAAGATGTAGAAGAGATGATAGTGATGGCAGGCACAAATGACTTGAGCAGTAGTATTAATCTGTTATCAAAGGATTTAAGAACATGGTTAGATATCATGAAGAAAAAAAGTGTTAAAGGGAAAATAGTGCATGTGTGCTGCCTCATTTTGATAAATATAAATTAAATAGAAGAGCGATAACAATGAATAATATGATTGCAAGAATGAGCAGAAAAAGAGGTCTGGAATTTGTTGATGTCTGGAGTGTATTTGAAGGCAAAAGAGAGCTGTGTGCAAGAGATGGGTTGCATCTGAACATGGAAAGCCATAAGCATTTGAAGAGGTTGCTGTTTTCTGAGCAAGTTGAAGTAATTGGGCAGGAAAACTAAAATTGAAAAGGTTGAGAGTAGGAGGGGAAGCTTATGTAGGGAATGTGTGTTTGGTGATCCTTTCTCATGGAATAATTTGGAGAATAGAGCAGATAAAAATCGGTATGGGGCTATTGTGAATACTGAAATTAGATAGAATGTATATCAGTTGTAAAGTTGGTATAAGAACTAAAGGGAATCTACATTGTATACTAATGCAAGAAGCGTTCAAAATTCTTCAAAAGGCATTAATGAAACTTGGCTATCAGCAGAAGATTTCATTACTGGAATTCAATGTGATGGGTACAGTATTTTCAGCGAGGATAGAATGAAGAGAGGAGTGCTGCTGCTGATGATGATAGCTAAAGAGCTACAGCCAAAAAAAAGTAGTGTAGCAAGAAGATAGATGTGTGAATGAAAGTTCATTTGAGGCGATCTGGTGGTTAACAGAACCAAATATACAGTTGGCTGCTGCTATAGACCAAGGAATGATTTAGAAGACATTCATTAGTAAATTAGTGTAATGAGTGCAGGGGTAGTGATTATTATGGGGGATTTTAACTATGGCGATATCGATTGGAAAGATCACGTGGCAAAAAAGGAAATGAAATTCACACACCTTCTGAGAGGTGTGTGAATAAATACTTGAAATAGCACATAATTGACACATGGTGTGAGAGTGTTGGTTCTGGTCATAGGTTCAAAAGACCTATGCATAAGTAAGGTGTTCACGTTATCCCCAACTGGCGAGAGTGATCATGCAGTATTGACATGGGAAGTTGCAAAATTTGTGGATTTCTATCTTCAGAAGGGATATATACAGAACTACAGGGTAGGTAATTATAACAAGCTTCGGAGGCAGCTTACAGCCATCCCATGGCAGAAAAAATTGCAGGAGAAAGATGTTAGCAGTGCATGGAATATAATCAGCAGGTATCTGAGGGAAGCAATATCAGAATGTATTCTCATGTTCAGGAAGATAAATAAGGTAGGCATTAGATGGATGAATAGTAGGCTTGATCTCCAAAAAAAAGAAATTTACAAGGAGAAAGGTGATCAGTACACTCGTGAGCAGTACAAAGCTCAGGCTAGGAAGGTTACCAGCAAAGAAAGGAAAGCTAAATCAGATTATGAGAAGACCTTAGCCAAGGGGCTCAAAGGAAATTCCAAAGAATTCTTCTGCTATGTGGCAAGTAAAAGGAAGAATGACTTTGGGAGGATAACCTTAGTGGGCACTGATGGTGTCAAGGTTACTGAATCAGATGTAATAGTACTGGGCACTTTTCAAAAGTCTATCACTGGAGTGAGGACATTTCTGTGTCTTCTGTAGCAATAACTGATATGAGAATTGAAGTCAATGAATCAGAGGTACTTAGGATATTGCAGAATTTATATGCAAACACTGCTGTAGGTCATTGAAGTTGAAAGTTTATTTTTCACTTGGTTAGAGTATAATAAATTTGGTTTAATCCTTTATCCAAGTGTGAGCAAACAAAGTTTGCGCCTGAAAGTATCTTCAGGACTAGGGCAAGGTGATACAACACCAGGGCAACTCGTTGCAAAGGTGTAGCAAGCTACCAACACTCCTGTCTCAGTATCTCCTTTAATGCAAAACACATCTCCTTGCGGATATGTCTCATGTTATGCATTAAGGGAAGGGCCACTACCCAGACTAGTTTCGACCTTTATTGAGGTCTCTTCAGTGGGAGCCAGGCCCAAGCTGAGATACTAGGCAGAAGCATTCGTAGGTCATCTGTACCTATAGGAGTTGCCAAATGGTGTGCCACCCTTTTTTAATAAATTACTCTGGATTTAGAGAAAGATGTTGAAAGTTTATTAAAGGAGATACTGAGACAGGAGTGTTGGTAGCTTGCTACACCTTTGCAACGAGTTGCCCTGGTGTTGTATCACCTTGCCCTAGTCCTGAAGATACTTTCAGGCGCAAACTTTGTTTGCTCACACTTGGATAAAGGATTAAACCAAATTTATTATACTGCTGTAAGTCAGTATGGAATATCAGGCTCAGGTATTACGTGAATGCACAAAGGAATTGTCAACGCCTCTTATTTGGCTATTTAACCTAAGTTTGAACTCTGGTATGGTCCCTAAGGAGTGGAAGGAAGGCAAAAAATATAGTTCTTTTGCATAAAGGAGGCTCTAAGACTGCAGTAACAAATAATAGCCCAATCACCATCTTGGGAGTGATGGTAAAAGAATTGGAAAAGTTGGTTAAGGACAGAATTCAAGAATGGGTGGATAAGAATATGATACTCTATGGCGACTAACATGGTTTTGTTAAAGGTCGGTCTTGCCTTAGTAATTTAATAACTTTTTATAAAGTAACTGCTGAATTGGACAGGGGGGAAATGGCTACACAGTGATACTTCTGGATTTTGATAAGGCTTTTGAATACCCCATGATATCCCATGGAATACTGTTATGCAAATTAGAACAAATGGGGATGGATATTAAACAGGTGATATGGATAAAAGAATGGCTCATGGACAGATACCAAAAATTAGTGTATGGAGAGCAGAGTCCAGGATGAAGCAGGCAACCAGTGGTGTGCCTCAAAACTCTGTGCTTGGCCCATTATTACTTAATTTATACATAAATGATATAGGAAATGACTTGGAGGGAGATAATCAGTTGTTTGATGATGATGTAAAATTGGGTAGTGCAATAATTAACCAAGCTGATGTAGAGAGCCTGCAGGATGATTTAAATAAGTTGGAAAAATGGGCAAAAGGTAATAGATGTCAGTTCAATGTGGAAAGGTGTAAAGTTATGGATTTTGGGATTAAAAGATTACCAGTTGTATACCACATTGATGGAACGATACTCCAAGAAATTGATGAGGCTAGGTTAGAATCCCTTAAAACACTAACATGCAGACATAAATAAGTTACTAATTATATGAAGAGCCAAAGGCTTCAATTCAGCGACATGAACTTATTTAAGTTAAGGGATATTGTATCCCATATTGTTTCTTAGCTGAATAAGAAACTCAAAGACTTTCATGCCAAATATAGAAACTATATAAAGTTCGGCGATTCCAAGCATAAGCAAATACCTGGATAGAGCAGCACCTGATCCATTTGGTAGCGCAAACTGAGGCAATTCATAAAAAGGGTCCACCCTTTCTATGAGTTGTCTCAGTTTGCACTACCAAATGGGTCAGGTGCTGCTCTATCCAGGTATTTGCTTACGCTTGGAATCGCTGAACTTTATATAGCACCCTTTCTATGAGTTGCCTCAGTTTGCACTACTAAATAGGTCAGGTGCTGCTGTATCCAGGTATTTGCTTATGCTTGGAATCGCCGAACTTAATACAGTTTCTATATTCGGCATGAAACTCTTTGAGTTTCTTATTCGACTAAGAAACAATATGGGATACAATATCCCTTAACTTAAATAAAGAAGTTATTTTTTCCTCTTTATATGGTATTCATATGTCCACAGCTGCATTACTATGCTCATGTCTGGTCACCTGGATTCCTTGGAGATGAGGAGGTGGTAAAAGATTTAGAGGAGAGTGACAAAGTTGGTGAGTGTGTAAGGAATGCTCCCTACATTGGTAGATTGAGAGTTTGTGGATTACAGAGGTTAGTTGATAGGCAGAGAAGATGGGATATGATAGAAACATTTAAATTACTAAAAAGGTTTTTATAAGATTGATGCAGGCGAAATATTTCAGCAGTGGGATAGTGGTGGAAGAACAAGAGGTCATCCCTGGAAATTAAATAAGAGTGTGAGGACTAGATTTTTTGCTTGTAGAGTGGTGAATGAATGGAATGCGTTGCCCGACTCCACTGTGAGTGCTTCGTCTGTAAATGAGTTTAAGATGAGGAATGATAGATATTGTGTGAACAGTTTGAGTCTCCTGCAGTGTGTCTTCTGATTCCATGGAGATACCCATATAATAATAATAATAATATTACAAAAGTCCACAGAATTAAGATCCTGCCTATAACATATGATACTGAAGATTAAAATCATTCACAACAACATACTCAAACAATGCATTCCACTCTCCATGTAAAAAAAAAAAAAAAAAAAACCTTCTCACCCTCTTATTCACCACTTCCTTGTGCAATTTCAAGGGATGACATCTAGTTCTCGCCCATTCCTTATTTTCCAGAATCCGAAAAACCTCTCTCGTATCCATCCGGCAAATATGATTATTTTATGAAATATATGCATAAATATACATTTGTACTGTGCTTCATTTGCAGCAATTACAAGACTATATGGAGATATCATACATTTAATGTGAACTTTTCATTTTCTGAGTTATAGGTAAGAGAGTAACATTTTTTTTTTTTTTTTTTGATAGCGTATTTTATTTATTTTGCTGATGGCTCAAAAATAATAAATAGTTGATATTACGAAATACATCCATATCACTGTCATTTTTAAAATCTCATAAGTTTTATAAACACACCATATTTGATAACAAGAGCTAATTTTTACGATTACGAACTGGAAATTGAATACGGTTAATTATAAACAACTTACTTGTTGAAGACAATTTATAGACATTTAATAATTCATATTATGATTATGGAAGTGGGAAAAAAAAACAGTGATTTTTAGAGATTAAACTGAAGCATGACTTCCAAAGCAGGCATGCTCAGACCATCGAATCCATGCTTATTACCATCTAACTGAATGCACACATACATGTAATCGCTTTACACGTCAGCGAGAAGCAACGTGCCGGTTAAATCACAACATAAGCCTAAAATTCGTTCACTGGTGGTTGCTATGAACAGGTTAATGTTGAAACGATATTCTGCTAAGCATTCTGACACGTGCCTCCATCTTGCGAACAAAATCAGAAATGCTTGCTGAGCGCGATTGCAAAAGAGGCCGGCTTTTTGTACGGATACAGATTTTAAAATTAAAATTTAAGAACAGCAATCATACAATTAAACTACTTATATACATGCTTTTGATCTTTGTCCTACTTTTAATTATTTTATATTATGCAGTTATTCAGTATAACCCTCTTCCCTCATGCTTCTAATTTTTCTTGTACAATATATATTATCATTTCGATAATTTGCTGTTTTTGCAAAAGTGCTATAACTTTATTCTATTAAAACCGTTACGATTCAATGAAGCACATAAATAGTAATTTATGATATTCTTTTTGTTTTTCTATTATTTGTTTTACAATAATCTTGATATATTCAATTGAGTCAGTCAATCTCGCACGAGATAGGGGTTTTGTCTTCAAGAAACTTTGCCAAACAGGCAAATGGAGCAGCGAAAATCACACACTGCAAACAGCGGATATCATAATGTTCTCTGGATCTTGTGGCGCAAAGAAGACAATGATTTCTTGTACTCTCCAAAAGTGTCACTTAATAATAATAATAATAATAATTCATGAACCACTTCGAAAGCTGTGCCTCCCATTTCACCAGCTGCCACTGCCAGGAGAGCAGTGGCAACTGGTGAAAATTTTAAGTGGGGGTGCTGCATATACAAAGTAAATTTTCTTTTATCCAATTTATTAATAAATAAATTTACATATTAAAAAATTGCTTTATTAAAAATATTTCACCCTCACCAAGAACACACACCAATAATCAAAGTTTTGTATCTCACAGAAATAACGCGTGCATGCATACAATTATCTGTAGCGATACTGCTCAAATGAGCAGTGTCGGATTCACTTGTTACGTGCAATGACAAGTGCAAACGAATATCGGCGAGTATAGCTGCAATTGGCCGAACGCGATAATTCAGATACTGCGTTAGATCGCAGTGCATTTGTTTCGTAATCTAAAGCGTTAATCGAACAATTCCAATTAGTAACTATTCAATCAATGTCGAAACATAAGCTTTAACGTGTTGTACTGCATTTATATAATGTTGTAAGCATTGTTATTATTTATAAACACAAACAAAATTTAATTTTTTCATTGTTTCCTTGGGGGCGCTGCAGTGTCGCAGTGCTTATGTACAAGCTGCCACTGCAGGAGAGTATAAAGAGATAGACATGGGATTTTTCACTTCCTTTTGGTTGCTAATATTGTCCACAATGATGGCAATAACCTTGACCCAATGTGCTTAGCTTGTGAAGCTGTAGTATTAAACACTTACAATTCTGCTGCCGCATTCCACGAATTTCGTAGCCTGAAAAAATATCGACTAGGTCAACTATCTCCATGCGCTTTTCGATGAATGATTAGTTGTTTTGAAGAAACCGGAGCATTGGGAGTAAAATCTGGCAGTGGTCGCAGACCAATCAGTTCAAAAGTGAATGAAGTTGCTACTGCTGTTGTGGAGCAAGCCATTAATAAAACAGCATAGGTTCAGTCATTTTTAATGCAGAATGGGACCCATTGGCACACCGGTCGATCCGTAGGAAGTTCTTCGAGAACATTTATCAGGATGATCCCGTTAAAACGGGATTATCCTGATAACTTGAAAGCGCTGACAGAAAGCATACGCAGCATGTGCGTAACATTAATCACGATCAGCTGCGTTCTGCCGTTGACCACATTGTGTAAAGGATGCAGTTTGTGGCAAAGCAGGAAGGACAGCACATTGCACAGTAGAGCCCGTGAATGCATAAAGGAAGTGAATAAAAATGTGCTGTTTATGCTTGTGTCGCTTTTGTCCTTCTTACATACAGATAAATTACTACATCTATATTTCGGTACTTAATACAGCGCCTTCTGGTGATGAATTTTGGAACTACTTTTCCCCTCGGATATCGCTTTCGCATGACGCTCAATATATTCCTACAAATCTCGCAGAATTTGGATCACTGGGTGGTGCCCCACAAGTCCTTAAACAGGGATGTTTTAATTTTGATCACCCTGTATAATAATTTTTACTAAAATTATAAAGAGGTAATATGCATACAGTATGAATATCGATATCATAACATTAAAATTTATTAAAATTTTACGAAAGATGTTTTATCTACCAAAAAAAAAAAAATTCAAAAATGTAGTTTTATAACTAATACTACTAATGATAGATTTCAGTTTATTGTCTTCAGAGAGTGCCCTAGAGACATCAACCAGATGTAGTTGGAAAGCCAGTTTTGGCGCGAGGTCATGTTTCTCAAAATTTTTAAATTTGTCATTGCATTCTTGGATCAATGAATCTAACACACCGTTGTATTCATTAATATCACAGTTTTTTTAAGTTTTATTAGCGCATCGTTCTCACTACCTTTGCCAATTCAGAGAAATGTTCGGTTGAAATTAGTGGCTTTTTTCAAAAGAAGAGTTTTGAAAGAAAAAAAAATCCATGCAAAGATTTGTAATTTGTTTCATAGTGCTAAAACGTTTCTAGTACTTTTTCCTATGACAACTTTAGAGTGATAAGGAAGATCCACACTTAATGTTTTTTTTTTTCATCAATTTGAAGCCCATTGCGAAACTGGCAATGCCTCGAAGCATCTGCTCGTATGTGTCTTTTAAAACAGTAAAATTTGGAGCAAAGATTATGTTGATATCATATACATGATATCAACATAATCATGATTATCATGAACATAATCAATTCCCATGAGAGTAGCCAAAGTTAACAGCTCGTCATAACATTGAAAATTTGCAGTTATAACGCGAATATAAATTAAAATGTGTGATGAGCGAGTAATATCAATGGACTTATCTAGAGCATACGAAAAAGAAGTTGTTTGTATTATTTAACTTTATAAGAATTCAGAAATGCCATAACTTCCAGAATGATCTGTATTATGATTTCCACATCACTATATGCTTACCTTTTCTGAAGAGTATATATGTTACTTTATAAATTTTATTATTATATAAAAAACCTCCATGCAGTCAAAGACTCATCGCGGGAGGTCCACTGTTACACACACAGTTTATCGTACCTCGCCTTAAATATGTTCACTATCTCTGTGCTGACCACACTCTCGGACAATGCATTCCAATCACTTACCACTATCCATGCAAAAAGCCTTCTTCTCACTCCCTTGCTCACACTCTCCTTATACAGCTTCCAGGGATGACCTCTTGTTCTCTTCCTATCTTCACACATTCTATGCTAAACCTTTCTGATATTAGGTCTGCTAATAACCTCATAACAGCTTATTTGTCTCGATCATATCCCCCTACTCCTTCTACCCACCAATTTCTGCAAATTGCATTTTTTTCAACCTGTCTTCATACTCAACATTTCAGAGACTAGAAGCCACTTTAGTCGATCATCTCTGAACCTTTTCCAACGCAATTTCATCTTTTTGAAAACCAGATGATCAAATATGAGCACAGTAATCCATATGTAGCCCGATCAAAGACTTATACAAGGGAACGATAACATCCTTACTTCTACAAGTCACTTCCCTCTGCTTCATTTCCATTATCCTCTGTGCTGTTCTCACAATTTTAGGAATATATTCCCGAAATGTTTGGTCGTTATCCCCAATCACTTCCAGATCTCTTATCTGCTCGACCTCTTGCAAGACATTTTCACCGATTGTATACTCTACATCTCATCCCTGCTTCCCAAATTTCAAAACTTTGCACTTCGCAATACTAAAATTGACATCCCCATTCATGTACTCATTCAGCCAGTGTATTCAAGTCCTCTTGCAAAGCCATAGCATCTGCCCTACTCCTGATAGCTCTCCCCAACTTTGCATTGTCTGCACACAACTGCATACCACATTCAGATCTCTCCTAATATCATTTACATACAAACTGAACAGCAACGGACATAAAACAGACCTGGTCAAAGAGTATAGTAACGTTCCTCTTCTGAGATATCGCTCCTCCATATACAACTCGCTGATACCTAAATTATTTCGGTTATTTCATTACTTCGTTTTATCATCACTTGAAATAATTGTGGTAGGTTTTTCCGAAGCTTCATATTTATAAATATAGATTTTCTTTGTTCGTCTTCCAATTTTGCATATCTGTGGTGCTTGTGTGTACCGTAATGCTGATAAGCATTGTATCTTTTCACTGTTAGAATCACATTTCACTATTTTATCTTCGACTGCAAGCATGTTGAACTATAGATCTCATTCTTCATGAAATGTGCTCTATTCACCTTCTTGATTGTTCTTTTCTTCGTATTTGCATAAGTGGGATATCAAATAAAATTTGAAAAAAAAAACGGATTAAACGAAAAACTTCTACTCGTTCAGCTTGTTATAAAACGACATACGTCAAGATTAAGTAGTGGAGAGGGTGAAATGCATTAGCAAAGTACAGTACAGTGTGCTCCAGCAATGAGTGCTTGGACTCCTTGGAGGTGTCATGCAATAATAATAATAATAATAATAATAATAATAATAATAATAATAATAATAATAATAATAATAATAATAGATATGTTAGTAGCGCATTATAGCAACACACTTACAAAACTAAACCTCTTTTTTTTGAATCAAGCTGACGTCGTGCAGAGAGCTTGTAGTTGCCTCTAGTGACAAACTAATATAATATGATATTGCACTAATCATTGAACAATGGGTCAGAATGAAACTCCAACCATAGAACAATCACTAATAATAGCGGTTGTTTTTCAACACTGTCTTTTAAAAAAGAACGATTTTTATTCAAATATAATTAATTAAAATAGACAGTTTGAGAATGGCTAATTTGTAAACGATGACGATTACATAATTAACAAAGATGCAAAAAACTGAAGGGTTCCCATCCCTATTATTTCATTGCACTGAGGGGAGAGAGAGAGAGAGAGAGAGAGAATCACAGACAACCACCACCATCTCATAGTCTCTAAATCTAACAATAATATCTAAAAATTTAGATATTAATAATCTGAAATTGTGGAGTCATACAGTCGATTTTCTTCAATTTCTGGGATGAAAAACCAGAAATTCTGGAAAAAATCCATCTTATCCCTGTCAGATATTGACTAATTCGAGAATCAGTTGAAATTCCTCTAGTCAGACTAGAATCGAACTTAAAACAGTCTTTCTTCAGGCAGTCTAGCGCTATAGATGCAAACAGAGCTACACAGGCTCCTTTAATTTTCTTAAAATACTTATTCTTTTATAGCTTGCTAATTGTGGTTGTTTTAAATTTTTCTCAATAAGAATACATATCTTTTCATTGCCAGTATTTTTTCTCGAATGAAATTGTTTATTTAAATATTTTCTGATGGGATATTATTATATCATCTTCTTTCAAGAATCCATCTTAAATTTATTTCCCTTAAGTTCCTTACTTTCTTTTTCAATTTATTTATATTTATTGGGATGTGTATAGCTCAATGGTAATAGCATTTGCATCCTGTGTGCTAGAGCGCCCGAAGATAGATTTAAGTTCGAGGCTAGTTGCCAACTGTGGGAACTTTTTAAACCTTTCTTTGCCCTGTTCCCGAGTGCATTGATCTCCAGCATGGGTAAGCAGGTTTTTTCTTCCTTGAAACTCAGGTTTTTTGTCAACAACCAGTCTCTGCATCGGTTGCCGCTTATTATAATTAGTGATTGTCTTGGGCCAGTTATCTCTGATTGGCTACCAATGGAGATTGAACTGCCCACTCAGTCTCCAAAAGTTAGACAGGGCTAAAACGGCCTCGTCTAATCCTTATATGGGAATAAAAGCATGAGCTGATTTTTTAGGTTGGCGAAATTTCCTCTCAGTACTCAATTCTCTGTCTGCAGATGCGAGAAATCTAACACCTCACAGTTCATCTAACTTTATTATTCTCTATATTATTAAATAATCTATGATAGATACATATCCGATATTATTTCTCCATGTTAGTCTTTGAT